>NC_047569.1:34638781-34966639 GCF_011004845.1 Esox lucius | reverse complement strand
CAAGTGCGCAACTCCCCCACGAGAGGCATTGGAGGGAGGGCATCCCAGTGGCGATGAGAGCCCACCTGGCAAGACAGCAAGGGTGGACAGTATCAAGCCTTTCTGTTCACCTTCACGCCCCTGGGCCACGCTACACCTAATCATAGACCGTGCTGTTAAGAAGAGTCTTTAGTAGACCGTAGCCAACACTAAAACACCATCACGTTTCCCTGACATGCTGTCATATACTGTGTTTGTAGCCCAAACAGTTGGTATTTACAAACTATTTTGTTAAATGATTTTGCCTGAATTTCGCAATCTGTTTAAACTCTTTGATGTGTGTCATGATGTGCTTTTGCAAACTTTGAATTTTTTCCCCTCAAAGATTTCAGTTTGTTTTTCAATTGAATTATTCACGTTATAGGTCACATTAAAAGTGGAAAAAGTTCTGACATGATTTATCTTTGTCTCATTCTTTTACATAACATAAACCTGGCATTTTAACAGGGGTGTGTAGATTTTTTTATATCCACTGTATGTGAATAGAATTGATGTTAAATTGCCATACCTGTGGGACAACCACACGACACAATATTAACAAACGCACTTCGGTCAATTAAGTAAAACTTGTAGATCGGAGGGGAGAGTCGGTTTCAATGTATTCAGCCAACCTCTGCAAATTGAGAGCCAACTGGGGACATTACCTTTAAGCAAACCTCTTGCCTATACACATTTATAAAAGTGACGTTTTGGCAATTTAGCATATGCTCTTATGCGGAGGAACTTACAGCAGTGAATGCATATATTTTTATATTGGCCTCCCCATGGGAGCCTACAACAGAATTATAAGAGTCATCCTTTACAAACTGAGCTACACAGTATGACAATGCTAGCGGAAACGGCAGGCAACACTGCACACTAATGGAGCAGAAAAGTGAAGACAGAATTTGTGTGCCAAATGTCACTCAGTGCCCTGCTGTATGGTATAAACTATTTCAGAAGAGCCCAATAGGACCTACAGGCAAGGCTGCTGGGACAGGTCTAATGAATACAACTCGGGAGAGGCAGAGATATGGTCCCAATTGCAAAGTTGGCAAGAATTGATTTAACTCAGCACCCAGGAGCAGGCAAACTACGTGGTCAGATGAATGCCAATGAAAGGCAGAAGACGATACACAGGAAATCCACAATGGTAAAAGCACAAAAGAAGCAGGCTGAAGGCAAAATCAAAAAATACAAGCACGTACTGGATGTACAGACTAGGATAAGCTACATCGTAAATACGGAAGGCAGGCTAGGATCAAAGAACGTTGGAAAGCTATCGCAATAAGCTCTTGAACTGGTTTACTACAAACCAAGCCTCACAACAAAAAGGTGCACAGAACTGGGCTATACAGTGAATAGACAATGGGGAACTGGTGATCAGTATTCTGGTGATTGGGAGCCAGGAAGAGGGCTACATTTGCTGTTACTGGTGTCTTGGGATGCGGAGTCTCTGTTGTCCAGGTGGTGATTGAGCGCTTGAACTGTGAACAGACCTTACAACAGGGCTATTTAAGGGGCTATTTCATCAAGGTTTATACACATAAAATGGTCTTCCTTTCTATTAAAATATAGTGCTTGTATATCTAAATTCTGCAGACTCTCAGCGGCAAGCACAATGAAACACTTTTACGAGTTATGCTGTGCAATAACTTTTTTTTTGTTGCATTTTCGTTATAAAAAAGAGAAACTATAAATGCCTGGAATGACATCAAAATGGAATTCCCCAAGGCCATGAGAACCAGCTGTGTAACAGTGTTAGGGCCACAGACATCAGTAAATAAAGAACATCTGTAAAATGTCTGACTATTTACAATGTGCATTTTCTTTTTAAAAATATTAAGATAATCACCCGAAAGTGACACCTCTTCTTCCAGGGAGTTATCCTACCTCATTCCAGGGATTTTGAAGCAGTGACCCGTTATCAAGACAGAGATGTCCCCTCTCTGTGACCTTCATAAGATTTCCTTTGTTGAGGAGGTGGAGCAGTGGGGGGAGGTGGGGGTTGTGGTCAGGGGTTAAATATCTCTAGCTGTCATTCACGTATACGAAGACGTGGCATGTATCATTCCTTTCAGCACAATCAGATGTTGCATCTGGGGTAGAAAGTACATACTTTAACTAGCATACATGGTTCTGCTGCAATTAACAGAAACGTGCGTCTGCTGAATGAGTTTGTCAAACAGCTATCAACGCCAGTATAGCAATTAAGAACGGCCATATAATCATGAAAAAATTGATATACCCACAAATATCTGATGTTGCATGTTAAATGACCCCTCGTTCAATAATGTCCAAATAGGAAAATCCAATTTTCTTTATTCCTGCCCATTAAGTGATGTCAATCAATATCACCTAACTACCAATTAGCTGCTGCAAGAGATAGGGTCTGGCTTGTGTGCTTTTTGGCCAATAAATATGTCCTTTTCGATTACACAATGAAACATGAGGAAATGTTTTTTTCTCATTTATTAAGTCGAATCGCTGTATACAATTGTTTTACACTATAAATAATATACTCAACATCATTTTGTTATTCATCATTAATGCTATTTCCAATACAATCAGCTTTTTAGAAAGCATTTGTCAAAGGCAAAATAGATTTAATTAACATAAAGAATCAAGTCATAGGGTCTTTCTTTTTCATTAATATTATTAAATATTTTGTTAAATAAAAGTACTTTTCTAGACCTACAGTTGACCTTGTCCATCTCCATGCTTTTTTCACTCATTGAACTCTTTTAATGAGAAATGACATGACATGCCTACCGTCAAATAGCTCATTTGGAGCTTGTGTGCATAACAAACATACGATCACAGCACCTGTGTTCATTTCACAAAGTGTAGATTTTTTTTATTTGTGGCCACAAATTCAGGAGGACAGTCTCATGATGAAATCTAATCTTACAAATCAAGTGAAAGACTAACAACACTAAAACACCATCTCGTATCCCTGACAGGCTGTCATATACAGTGTTTGTAGCCCACACATTTGGGATTTACAAACTGTTTCGTTAAATTATCTTGCCAGAATTTCTCAGTCTGATAAAACTATGTGATGTGTGTCATCCTTCAACATGATGTGCTATTGCCTTATACCACTTAATATGTGAGGGTCATTGTAGAATCAGAAAGCTCTATAATCAACACCGGCTGAGATATGTGAATAGAATTTATGTTAAATTGCCATGCCTGTGGGACAACCATACAATCCAATATTAACAAGCGCTCCTCAGTCAATGAAGAACCTATCTGCAAGGTCAGTAAAAAGAAGGAAAAATACCATTTAGAAAATTTTTGAATGATAGTCTTTGTAGTGGTTCAGGTATGTGTAGGACATTGCGACATTGCCTTCAACCACTTCTACAACAAGCACTAAACTATAAACTCCATGATAGTTGAAATACTCTATAATACGACATTGATCAGCATAGCCATCTGTGGCTACAGATTTAGAGAACACCCTCACTTCATGTAAGCCTTTTTGAAAGCTTGAATGGCTATTAATTATTCAGAACAATTTAATCATGGGAAGACAGCTGGGGTCTGGCGCAATTCATCAATCGTCTACAGAGTGTCCATGAAGAAGAGTTTTAGTTTGATGTCCGACAAGCCTAAAATCTATTCTGCTCATAGACCTAGCATATTACATGTCATTTGAAATCTGATGTACAAATGTGCATATCCTGTAGTCCTTATTGGCCTCTCCTGGACTGCGTCACCATCAGCCTGACACTGCAAAATTCATTTTGGCAAGAAGGTAGGCCAAGCTATACACCTTTTTAGTCAGGTTATGAAGGATTATGTCGTTACAATGCATTAGCGCAGAAAAGCACGGAGTGGTTCGCCATATAGCCGGAGTCTACAAATCAAAAGGAATAATTTAAAATAGACTTATCTTTATCACTAAACACTGGCCTTTCACTGAAACACAGCAACTTTTTCTAGAATGGCTTGCCTATTTCCAGATATTTTCTTCCAGCCCTGCATCTGTGACAGAGATCTGTCTATAATTAGTACATGGGATTGAAGCTGGATTCAATGGCTATACTTAATTAAGGCGATGCCCATTGCTGAGAGTTTAATACATATGCTAGGTCATTGGATGGGATAAATAATTTAAAGCTGCATACGGACAATCTATTGTTGAAAATAACTGCTGTAGGCCTTCAAATTTTTATAGAAACAAATCCCTTGAATCTACTGTATAGGCTATAGCCTATACACTCACCTAAAGGATTATTAGGAACACCTGTTCAATTTCTCATTAATGCAATTATCTAATCAACCAAACACATGGTCAAGACAATCTCCTGAACTCCAAACTGAATGTCAGAATGGGAAAGAAAGGTGATTTAAGCAATTTTGAGCCTGGCTGTTGGTGCCAGACGGGCCGGTCTGAGTATTTCACAATCTGCTCAGTTACTGGGATTTTAACGCACAACCATTTCTAGGGTTTACAAAGAATGGTGTGAAAAGGGAAAAACATCCAGTATGCGGCAGTCCTGTGGGCAAAATGCCTTGTTGATGCTAGAGGTCAGAGGAGAATGGACCGACTGATTCAAGCTGATAGAAGAGCAACTTTGACTGAAATAACCACTCGTTACAACCGAGGTATGCAGCAAAGCATTTGTGAAGCCACAACACGCACAACCTTGAGGCGGATGGGCTACAACAGCAGAAGACCCCACCGGGTACCACTCATCTCCACTACAAATTGGAAAAAGAGGCTACAATTTGCACGAGCTCACCAAAATTGGACAGTTGAAGACTGGAAGAATGCTGCCTGGTCTGATGAGTCACGATTTCTGTTGAGACATTCAGATGGTAGAGTCAGAATTTGGCGTAAACAGAATGAGAACATGGATCCATCATGCCTTGTTACCACTGTGCAGGCTGGTGGTGGTGGTGTAATGGTGTAGGGGATGTTTTCTTGGCACACTTTAGGCCCCTTAGGCCAATTGGGCATTGTTTAAATGCCATGGCCTACCTGAGCATTGTTTCTGACCATGTCCATCCCTTTATGACCACCATGTACCCATCCTCTGATGGCTACTTCCAGCAGGATAATGCACCATGTCACAAGCTCTAATCATTTCAAATTGGTTTCTTGAACATGACAATGAGTTCACTGTACTGAAATGGCCCCCATAGTCACCAGATCTCAACCCAATAGAGCATCTTTGATTTTCTGGGGTTCCCCACTGAAGAACGTTATTCCCTTTTGAAGTCAGAACAGGTGAACATCGTTAGTCGATATATTTTTTATTGTTTTCTTATTTTTTTTTTTTCTTAACCCTTATTTTTAACAGGTAAGTTAACTGAGAGCATTCCATTTACAGCAATGACTTGGGAAAGATTAGGGTTAATAGCCTCGTTCCATAAATGATCAACAGATTTCTTTTTACTTTTTCAGGTGAGGGTAATTCCTTTTAGCAACCGGTTTTCTTGGCGGACAGATGCTCCTGCAGCAGACCAGACACATACAGCCCCAAATTAACACTGATGATAATTAATTTACAATGAAAATAACACTGATGATGATTAATTTACAATGAAAACAACAATGATGATGATGATTCATTTACAATGAAAATAACACTGATGATGATTAATTTACAATGATCCATTCTGGAGGCAAACTATGTGTGCCAATGTAGGCTTGTAAAATTATCTCTGTCAATGGCATCAATTTGGTACTTATTGTGGTTAGGCCTACATGTATTATCCACAGTTATATCCACTGGTTAAACCTACCACATAGGTACACTTGCACTTTTTCCGAAGTCATCCTCCTGGATTAAGGTTAGTAGGAAATAAATACATAGAAATAGAATAAATAAAGTTTCCATTCAAATGTGTTGTTTATTTGGTCTATTCATTATGTTTTTATATATTTAATCCAATAGGTGAATTCTGGGAGATAAATATCAATATATAAATATATATACACACAGCTCTGGAAAAAATTAAGAGACCTTTTTCTTTCCTTTCCAAAAAAAGTTGAAAAGGAAGATTTTGGGTGAGCAACAGAATGGTTAAGAGAACACTGCAAATTGAACGCTTCTGTTCCTCACTCAAAACTTTCCTTTATCAACTTTTTTGGAAACGAAAGAAAAAGGTGCAGTAGTCTCTTAATTTTGTCTGGAGCTGTATATTAAAAACAGCCCCATCTGTATTAAAAAACCTGACCGCTTATCCTAGCAGGAGAGCATGAAGACAGTAGAGGCCACAAGACAAAATGGTCTGTCCACTGTTGTGGAATGGCAATCAACCCATTTATCTACTCATACAGAGTGAGTTACCAATGCCAACCTGCCATCAATGATTATTTCAGTGTCTCTCACAAGATTAATCTTCTTTCAACACACTTCTGTTTCAAAAACTGCATACTTTAACTGTATGTGTGGGTTGTAGTAGTTTTTTATACAGGATCAGTCTGTGAATTATTTGAACAATTGAAAAAGGGGTGCTGTGTAAACACTGTATATGGGTTCGACTGAATGGAGCCCTTAGAATTAATATCAGCCTAGGTGGCGCTGTTGGGCACTGGTGAAATGTTCACACAAAAGCCACTTCTGGGTCTCCCAAGACTCTCACCATGCAAAGCATGCAAGCAAGTTTATTTATATAGCACAAGTCATAAAACGAAGCAATTCAATGTGCTTTACAAAGAAAAAATATATAAAAATACAATGACATAAAAACAAATACTCAAATGAAAAACATCAAAACAATAAAAATATAAAAAGAATAAAAATGAGATAAAAACATAGGAAGCTGTAAGGCTCAACAGTGTGGTAAAGTTTAAGTGCTCTATCATATTCACGTGAAAAGAGAAGTGTTTTTAACCTGGATTTAAAAATGTATATGTGTTTGGGGTGCCGAATGTAAAATTTCGGTTACAATTTTTTATCTGATACATTTTCAACATTTAGCTCACTTTCCTCACATTTAGTGCATTTTCCTCACATTTGAGACAGAAATTATATATATATATATATATATATATATATATATATATATATATATATATTATATCTAAAAATGTTAAATGTAAATGTTATATCTAAATCTAAATGTTAAATATATATCTAAATGTTAAATCTAAATCTAAATGTTATATCTAAATCTAAATGTTAAATCTTAATAGTATATCTAAATCTAAATATATATCTAAATGTTAAATCTAAATGAGTCGCCAAGTGTAAAGCTAAATATTTAGAAAACATTCAAATCCCCAAGGAAACCACGCCCACTGCAGTGGCTTCAAACCGCCCTCAAAATTAACACCATTAATGCAAAGTTGTCTTAAGGTTGGAATGATATTTGAGTATATTATATCCTGCTTAATCACAGCTACAAGTGATACTGGGAGAGCTTTCACAATCTGTTTAAACTTCTTTTGGGTACATCTAATTTGAAATTTGTCACAGAATTAAACATGTTGTAAAACATTTCCTTCCACATCCATGAAGTGAGCAATTGCCCAGACACCTTTAAAGAACCATTCTGGAATAAAAAGAGATTTTCTATTTACTAAAATATACCTATTATTCCAAATAGGTGTATTGTGTGGTGTGAAATTATGCTTGAATATTAGTTTCCAATACAGAAGGACCTGTTGATGAAAATCTAACAGTTTAATAGGAAGTTTCTTAAAATCAAAATCACATTTTAGAAGAAAACCAATGCTGCCTACTTTTTCAAAAATCTGATTGATAATATAAGACTACTAGGGGTGTAACGATTCATTTTAACCACGATTCGATTCGTATCACGATTCGTGGTTGTCGATACGATTCAAGGCCGATAATGGTTCATTTAGAACGATACGATCCGAAACGATTCAGTGACTTGAAATCGATTCAGTATCTTTTCAGCCAAAAATTCAACCCGTTTGACTGAAATAAATACCTGGATACTGGACAGTGCAGGTGAAGTTTCCTAGATTCCTTTTGTTTCTTGTAAGGGAATCAGGTATCAATTAATTATGGATATAAACAAACAAGTAAACAACAATTAATGGCAAATGCATTCACATTTTATTTGAATAAAGTGCAACCAACACTTTAGGTTGAATTAACAGGAAGTTAAAATGTTCTGCTCTCATTTTCAATATTCAATACATTTTCAATAAAAGTACAGTAAGTGCAACCAACATTTCAACAGTAGGTTTACCTGCTACTTGTGCTTTTGTTTTTCAACATAAAAATACTACTATATTACTAGAAAAATAAAGTGCAACCAACATCTCTTCAGGTTTAATTAACAGTAGGTTTACCTGCTACTTTTGCTGTTGTTTTTCAACATAAAAATACTACCAAATTTATATAAAAAATAAAGTGCAACCAACACTTTCCACACACTGGACCGCAATGGTGGCTTGATAATTTCTCGCTCGTCGGCTTCTCCTCTGCTATCTGCCATGCTGTTTTGTTGTCTTTGCGCTGCTGCTGGCCTGGGGCGATGACGTCACGGATAGGCAAACTGAATCGAGTAACGTTTATCGCCTTTATCATTAGAAGTGCTAAGAAAAAACATTCCTATAAAGTCTGACGTGCTTAAATCCAATGGGTTATTTCCTAGTATCGATACAATCGATTGATTACATTTTAAAACGATGTTAGATCGATATATATCGTCCGGAAGGCAAACTTGCTGAGCACAGATCGATGTAGTTGGATCATAGGAGTATACATCGATACATCGATGTAGTAGATGGATCGTTACACCCCAAAGACTACAATGAATTTTGATTTTGAATATAGTTTTTCAACCATCTAATTTTCAACATACCATTCATACAATCAAAATCTATTGCATTACCACCTCCATCCTCGTAAGTTCTAATTAAATCCTGCTTGGCTATATAATGACATTTATTCCACCATATTAAATTGAAATTTAGTTTGTTGATAGTTTTAACTATTTGGGGTGCTATTGGAAGGGAGTAAGCTGGATATATTAATCTAGATAAACTATCAATTTTAGGTAACAATATTCTGCCAAAAATGGAGAGATCTCTTTGTAGCCATCTATTTAGATATGTTTTACAATTATCAACATTGTCTTCTATGTTTCGTTTTTCAGAGATTGTTTTTACCTTTGTGTTATATAGTGATTGCATGGATTGGTCTTTTAATGGCAATAATTCACATTTATTTAAATTTAACCGAAGTCCGGAGGCTTTTGCGAAAATATTGATAGCTTGTAATGCTATAGGAATTTGGAACAAATTTTTAAGAAACAAAGTTGTATCGTCAGCCAAATGACTTATAATTATTTGTTTGCCCATCAAATTCAGACCTTCAATCACGCTGTTCTTAATTAAAATAGACAGAATTTCTGCAATCATTATAAACAACAAGGGAGAGCTTCCACAACCTTGCCTTATTCCTCAACCAATATTAAATCTTTCACAAGTCCCGTGTCCCAAAGACACACCGCTATATATATCAGAATAAAGCATATGTATACTAACTATGAATTTGTCGGCAAAACCAAAATAATGAAGTGTTTTTAAAATAAATTCATGCTCAACAGAGTCAAAGGCCTTATAAAAATCAAGGAAGAGTATAAAACCATAATCATCAATTAAATCACTATAGTCTAATAAATCCATAACAAGTCTTATATTATTATGAATTACTCTTCCTTTTATAAAGCCTGACTGGGTCTCACTTATTATGTCGGTTTTAAATTGTCCAATTGCCGTTTGTCTTTCCCCGCTTTTGGAATCAGAGTAATTACACCCTGTTTCATGCTAGTCATCAATTCTTTCCTAACTATACATTCTTTTAACGCTTCAAATATATGATTCTCAAATCTTCCCAAAAATATTTATAAAACTTAACTGTGAGGCCCAAGAATCCAGCTCTTTATTAATACTTGATCTTTTATTTTTGTTGCCTAACACAATAATCTCAATTAATTGTAGACAATTTTGGTTCATCCAGGTATTTATGTGCTCTATACAGTGACACAGAGAGTCTATTGAGCTGTGGTCATGTTTGAGAGCTATATACATTTAAGTATCATCTGCATAGTTGATATATAGTAGTTAATGTTGTTGTTCTGTAGAATTTGATCCAGAGGTAGCATATAGAGATTGAACAGAAGCGGTCCGAGAACTGATTCCTGTGGAACTTCGCATGACATAGCCACCCTATCAGATTCATGATTACCAATGGTGACAAAGTAACTCCGGCCATCTGGATAAGATCTGTACCAATCAAAGACTGTCCCGGAGAGTCCTACCCAATTTTCCAGCCCATCTATAAGTGTTATATGATCTACAGTGTCAAATGCTGCACTGAGATCTAATAGAACCAGAACTGTTATTTTATCAGAATCAGTATTCAGCCATATATCATTTCAAACTTTAATCAGTGCCGTTTCAGTACTGTGGTGAGGTCGGAAGCCTGACTGAAATTTGTGTAAGAGACCGCTTGAGGTCAAAGCACAATGGCTATCAATTTGTCTGAGCTGTTGTCCAATAGTCACATGGTGTGTGCATATATAGCTTGCATGGGGCCTTTTTCCTTTGAGCCCAGGGGAGGCAAGTGTCACACAAATTAAATGCTTTTCTCTCTAGAAGGATTCCAGCTGAGAAAGTAACACAGCAAGATTTATTTTTTACTATTGTGCAGAACAGCCCTCTGCTAATAAGGCTGACCAGGCATGTAGAGCTAAGAAGCCTTCCCCCACTTTGGAAATTCATAACATCCTCATTATGCACTCATTTACACATTTTCTGAAAGGCACTCTAAGTTGGCCCAAGAAGCTGACTCAAGAGCAAGTATTTAATGGGACATTGTTTTGGAATTGTCAGACTTCAAACATGTTCTTCTGTTGATGTACGTTGATGTCCCAGCCCATCTGTTTTGCCATATGCCACACTCTAAAACACAGGGACAAGACAAGCATGTATAATTGATTTTTGAGAGTAACATCTCTTTAATGCTGTGTCATTACTTACATCATTAACAATGGTATAATTTCCATAATCATAAAGAAGTGTATGGCAAGAAATTGGTAATACTTTTGAATCAAGTCAGGTACATTTTCAGCTGTTCACATAATTTGTCTTCATTCATTCAAACCAAACATCTGGCCTTATCGAAGTATCCAAACTAACTGTAAAATAAATTTATCACACACTAATATTTGTTTGGAAGGATTGCTTTGGACACCCTCCAAGAACTGACAAAATCCATTTATGGGTAACAGTCATTATGGATTGTCTACATTACAATTCATTGATATTTGGGTGACACATGCTGTAGGACATTGGTGTGTAATAGGTCACCACAGCACTTGGGTGAGTACACGCTACACCTATCAAACGAGCTATGAGCATCGAAGCTGGTATATCAGGTTTGCTTCCTGCTCTCTCTCATGAGAACCTGAGCAATGCTTTTGACCAGCAGCACAGTGAAAACCTGCCTTGTTACATTGCTATGCAAACAAGCAGTGACTCAACTCCTCCCTAAACCCAAAGCAAACCACACAGTAGGAGTCATCCTGAGGAGCTGTCTAAACACTTTATGGACCATTGAGACCCTTAAGAAAGAATTATCTGGTTTTGTGTCAGATTAGAGACGTGTTGTTACATAGAGGTGGATCTCTGCCCCCATGGATAGTATCGACGGGGCTGTGGGGAAATTTAGGATCTTTAAGAAAGATGACTTTGAAGCTGACTGGATTAAGTTGAAGGATCGAAGCTTTGGTCAGGTCTACAGAGTGAAACTTAAGCTCTGGAGGGAGAAGTGTGCCCTGAAAAGCTTCAGTACCAACCTCACTGGCAGCAATTTCTACAGGTACTGTAACTATGGCTTCAAAAACAGAGACTTAAACTTACCTTGAGAGACTTACCTATCCTTCACTGAAGTAAATCACTGCTTTGTATGGAATGACAATAACTATAAGAGAGCACATAAGTGTGTTAGTACTGGTTATTTCTATGTACTGGGAAAGTCAATATGTTAGATTAGACAGGGTGAGGGTAACAGCAAAAGATTTGTAACTGAGCCCAGCTGAAATAATATTGAGAAAAATAAACCATACATTTCAAGATGGTCTAAGCTGGTTTTAGGGCATTGCGGGTCCACGCAGTCCGTGCTGCTTTGATGCTGGTCATGTAACTAAACAGCCATACAGAGAAACAACCAAAATCACCATGAATGGGGCCAAATCCCCAAGTCTGGTCTGCAGCAATAGCATAAGATTCTGACGGAGCCACCTTGCTAGGTTAAAAACCTGCAAACACTCGCTCGCTAAGCAGTCCTTTCTTTCTTGACAGGAGAATGATAGAGGAGGCATCCAACATGGAGAAAGCTAAATTCAGGTACATCGTGTCCATCTATGGGGTGTGCAATGAGCCTCCTGCCATTGTTATGGAATACATGAGCAACGGCTCCCTGGATCGTCTCCTCACCAGCCACACGTTGATGTGGCCCAAGAAATTCCAGATGATCCACGAGGTTGCCATGGGCATGAACTTCCTTCACAGCCTGAGCCCGCCACTTCTCCACCTGAACCTCAAGCCTTCAAACGTCCTTCTAGATGATCACCTCCACGTAAAGGTGACCGATATGCAGTTCTAGCAATTATTTAGGCGTTAGGTTTGAGTGAAATGAAAGATAATTTCTTTTTATAGTGCTTTTTATTATTTAAGAGGCATTGTAGCTATTTACTTCTTGTATTCAGAGAGGCCGTCGGGCCATGGATACCATTTTTATATCTGTGTTTAACGCCAAACAGCGTTAGTGAAATTATAGACTAGCAGTTTTGCAGTAGCTGAAGGTCTATGGGACATAGCAATAGTCTGCAAAACTGCCTCTTTCCTCCTTCATGCTGGACAGAATGTTATCCAGTATCCAGTTTATCTGACCCTAGGGTAATACAAAATGCATTTGATTTCCAAAATCCTGAATGTCTTTAAAAAGTGTATAATTATTTTGAAATACAAACTCAGCAGTACACTAATGATTTTCTGTCTGAAGAACATTTCTCTTCAAAGATTTCAGATTTTGGCTTTATTAAGTGGGACGAGACTGGAAGCAAGAAAGAATTAGTTGAGAATTTGACATTGAGAGGAAATATTTGCTACATTCCTCCAGAGTTATTCACTCAGTGCCCCGAAGGCTCTGGAACAAAGTTTGATGTTTACAGGTGAGGTACTGTTATAATTGCCTTGGAGGAATTCCTTCATACTCACATATAAACACTGTACAACTGTATCAATAGGTTAGCATTCTCTATCTACGCAGACGTATTCCCTACTGATGAAGTCATCTAAAGTCATTACTGAAGTCATTACTTCCCTCAGTATTGTTTCAAATAAGTCATACACTTTGATCATAGTTTGATTTAATGGAATTGGACATGCGGGGAAAGAAAAAACAGTTATCCTGTCAAGTCAGAGAGGTCTTATGGGTTCCTTGTTTCAATATAGCTTCTCTATTGTGATGTGGGAAATTCTAACCCAGAAGAAACCTTACCAAGGTAGTAAACGTGAGTACTGGTAAGGTATTTCTGATCCTATTCGTATTGTATCTTATTACATTAAACACAAAAGTATTTGACAGAGCTACTCTTGCCACTTCCTGTAACAAAGGAAGCACCACGACAACAGTGCTGATGAAGGTGACCTTGGGTAGAAGGCCGGGCATTGAAATGATCCCCGATGACAAGCCACGTGAATGTGATCAAATGGTCAAAATCATGCAAGAGTGCTGGGATCAGGACCCCGGAGAGAGGCCAGAATTCTCAGGTAACACTTCAGCTGATTCCAGATCTATTTGTATGGTAGAACAGAATATAGCCTTTTTTTTTGTCCATTCAGTTAGAAAGTTTTTTTCCAACCCTAGAACACTTGCACAGAGTCAGCCACATTGCCCCCTGGATGGGGCGACATTGTTGGGGCTAAGAGCCTGACTCAAGTGCACTTCAGTAGCCAATTAATTTCCAACTTTTTCACAGCCTGACCCTGTGTGTAAACCAACAAATGTTTGGTTACTCTGTACACCTCTTTCAGCTATTGGGCTATTGCCAACCTACTCCTCAATCACGGTCAAACTGTGAAAAGATCTGGGATGAGGATTGACAACATTGTCTTTCTCTTTACATATCCAACACCAATTGACAACAAAACAAGCCTATCTTGTGGACAACAAAAAAGACTTTACTTGATCAGAAACTGCATAGGAAACAAATAGCCAACATGTTAAAAAACTGTCAAACAAAATAGACCAGCCCTTGCTAGAGGAAATCTATAAAATCTAGAGGAAATCTATAAAATAGCAGTCACTTTGAGGGTCTTTTATTGTCACTACTACCAGTGCCGGCGCTAGCCATTTGGGGGCCATAAGCAAAATTTGATTTGGGGCCCCCTCTCTCCTATTGGTCGGGGGCTCCCTAGCTGTCAGAGGCGCCCTAGCGGTCGGGGGCTCTAAGCAACTGTTTATGTTGCTAATGCCTGGAGCTGGCCCTCTCTGCCACTGTCTTCCCTATACGAAACAAAGAACACCTTGTAAGTCTTGTTTTCACAGCTACACATTCCATGTAAGTGAATGTGCAGAACCCTTGTTTTTTCACAATGCGAGCCCACCTGTTAGGGAACCACACAACATGCCTGAAATCGTTGTGTTGATTGAAACATTCACAGGAGCCACAGGTCACCTTTAGGTAGGCAAGAAATGAAGGCAATGGATTAAGGTGCCATGTTAATGAATACTAATGAACACAAAGTTTATGCATACAGTAGCGCATCAAAATTAGCAACATCGCTAAGCAATTTTCCGGGGATGTAAGCGTATCGTTGGGATTTGATTTATGCATCAAACTACGTTTCCACTACAATTTGATTAGCTGAATTATACCCTCTTGTACTAAGCCAACAGGTACTTTCCATATTATAGCATAACTATGCATAATAATTAGTTATTTGGTTCATAAATGGACACTGATTAAAAACTGACTTGGTCCTGTTTGTCTCTATGACAAAACATGCAACCCATTCCTCATCTTTCAGTGCCATTAAATATACTGTTGACCAAAGCAATGAATGTAAAAACTAAGCAAACAAAAAGAATGTGCAGTGCCTTATGGAACATCAGATTCATCTTTTTGTCACATCGTTTCAAATGAATATAATAATTTTTTCACATGCCTTGTTAACCTTCTGAGTATGATGGATGCGGGCAGCATTTGTGCTTCTGTTTTTCATGAACAAACATCTTTGTCTCTTTGTTCGTTCCCAGACACGGTACGGAAGACAGAGGCTCTCAACGACATCCTGGGACTGGGTGGATGTCGCAGTGGGATGGAGGCACACATACCTGCTTATCCCAAGCTGTCACCCAGCTGCAGAAGAGTGAGTGCTCCGTGCTTCATCAGTCATCAGTGTTGAGATAACAGAAACACTCCCTTTATTTCTCCTTTCCCCTCCCTCTCCATCTTCCTCTCTCCCCCTTCCTTTCTACATCCCTCTCTCCCCCTCCCTCTCTCTCTATATATATATATATGTATATATATATATCCCTCTCATCCCCTCCCTCTCTCTCTATATATATATCTCCCTCTCTCCCCCTCCATCTTTCTCCATCTCTCTATATCCCTCTCCTTTTAGAGCCTCCCTCTCCCATGCAAATTCCTCCATGAACTCGGATCAGACGTTCATATGGTACATTTCCAATGCAAGGGACGATTACTGTATATTAATTCCATGTAGAGAAAAAACAAAATACCAGTAGTAACTAGCACTACTAATCAAAGTGGTGCTTAACATCTCCTTTAATATGTACATCAATAAGTTATTGGATACAATTATAATGACTGCTATTAACACTTTTTCGGTGTCATTTTCTATCCGATTAGAAATCAACATACTCACTCACCGACCCTCTAGGTGAGTACGTGGGAAAACACATTAACTCAACGTCAGTGTGCCACAGTGCCTCTAGGGCTGACATTTAAAATGTATTCATTAACTCTTTTTAGTGTGGAACTGAAGCAGGAAATGGTGTACTAATTACAGAAAATGACAGAAATGTGACAAATTGCATTCTGAGGTCTCAACTGGGATATGTTTTGCACATACAAATGATGCATTTGAGTCAGGTTCTGTAGGCTCAGAAAAAGCCCAGCTTGAAGGCAAATTGAAAAACACTTCGATAAGTTACTGCAACAATCAAATTATGCAGCAGACAATTATACACTTTACGCAACTTTTTGCGTGTGCGGTACGCATCTGTGTCTTATCTCGTATGAATATCTACGTTCACAGACAGCAACACCGGGGACGGTATTCTCCATCTTCTATCAAAGAAAGACTTTGACGGCTTCAGACAGACCCTGAGCAAGGAACACGTGTCCATGCTATTTAAAGACAATAACACCCTCCTTCACTACGCTGTGGTCAGTGGAGACACAAAGAGCGTGGCGGATGTCCTGAGTCTCGGAGCAGAGGTGAACTCGCAGAGTGTCGGGGGGAACACCCCTCTTGCCATGGCCGTGCTTTATAAGTTCAGCGAGGTCTGCTCGTTGCTCACAGAGCGAGGAGCAGACATCCACCTCAGTGATGGGGACAAGTGGACGCCCCTGCACTTTGCCGCTCAGAATGGTGACAGCAGAGTCGTCCGCCTTTTCCTTGACAGAGGGGCCAGTCCCGGTGTTAAGGAGAAAGACGGGTGGACTCCGCTTCATCTGGCTTCTCAGAACGGCCACGAGGCCGTCGTGCGTCTCCTCCTGTCCCGGCTGGGGAGCGCCGATGAGCAGGAGGAGATACGGGGGAGGACGGCGCTCCACATCGCCAGTGCTTATGGCCACGTTGGCATTGCCAAGCTCCTGCTCGGCAAAGGTGTCGACCCAAACGGGACGGACAACTCCCAGGCCACGGGTCTACACCTGGCGGCTGAGGAGGGCCACTACAGGGTGGCTAGGGAGCTGGTGAAGAATGGCGCCGACGTCAATTCCGTGGACAACCGGCGCTACACCCCTTTACACTTTGCCGCCATCAAGGGACACACAGGCATCTGCAGGCTGCTGTTGGGCAACCGAGCCAATCCGGACCCCAGGACCCTGCAAGGCTGGACGCCAATGCACTTGGCAGCGCTGAAGGGCCACGGGGCCTCCTTGCTAGAGCTGGAGGCCCACCGGGCCTCTGTGGACATACAGGGGCCGGCCGGCTGGACTCCGCTTCATCTGGCCTGTCACCACAGGCAGGAGGAAGTGGTTTCCATGCTGCTGGCGGCCAAGGCTGATCCCGACGCTACGGAGGACAGGGGTTGCACAGCGCTTCACTTGGCGTGCAACGGCGCCCTTTTCCCCGGCGTACTGCAGCTCATCTCGCACGGAGCAAACGTCAACGTGCGGAACAGAAGCCAGTCCACCCCGTTACACCTGGCCGCCCAGAACGGCAGCGTTCCCATTATCAAAGCCCTGCTGTTGAACGGGGCGGATAGGAGTGCTGAGGACTTGGCAGGCTGCACAGCCCTAACACTGGCCAGGAGGTGTCAGAAAGAGGAGGCAGCACTGCTGCTACAGGACTGCTAGTGAGACGTTCGAGCCCAGCAAAGCCTGCCTTGAACTGAACCGAGCTGGGCCGAACCAAGCGAGCAAAGCTGCACTGAGCTGGCCGGGTTACTCGTCCACCATAATTGCAGGAACTGAAAAGAATTTGCTAAAAATATCTGTATTTCAAGAGCCACAGAGGGAGAGAGGTAGATCAAGGGATAAGTGAACCAATTCTCTCTACCAATTTGCGCACTCACTATGTTGTCTGGAAATGTGTTCAATGTTGTTACTGATTTCAATGTTTCAATGTTGTTACTGATGCTTAAAGACATTCTGTTATCTTAATTAATATAGTTAAATTATATTAGCGTGTTCAAGATGACCTTATCGTATGATGTCACTGCCGTGAGTTCATGATGCAAATTTTTTTTTTATCTGGCAAAAGGGAAGGTTTATTGTTCTCTGCTGCATGTGATCAACCGGGAGGACCATTTTATTGCAGTTTCCATGGTGACACATTGTATTGAATTGAAGTGAAATACACAATGCACAAGACAAATATACATTTTCACATACTAATGTTCTCTTGACCATGTCAAAGGAGCCCCACTAACAGTTTTGATAAATTCTCTAACCTAAGACAAAATGCCTGAGCAGAGTTCCAACATCTTGTTTTCAGGCAGAGAAATTAACTAGGCTGCCGAATCCCCGTTTCTTTAGAAAAACAAACCTCCAAAATACTAATTTGATTTGTTTCTCTCGCCCCACCCTCCACCACACAGACATGGATGTTTTACATTTTCACATTAAGAAGAGCTGCAGTAGATGAATGTTGCATTTTAAAACGCAACATAAAAACTGCCATGGTGGATTTTGAAGGCTCTGCCTCTTTGGCTTTTTCAGATTTTTTGGTGGTGGAGCTGACATGTAATTCACAACATTTCTGCCATGCGGCAGACAGAAAAATGTGTTGTTTCGTAGCTATTCTACACATTGTGCCATGAGGCTAAGTCATGAAAGAGAATTTGTTTGGCTAGGGGTCCACTAGAATGCTGCTAGGCTTACCCGCTGTGAAGGTGCTGGTACTCACAATGTATCTGATCGGTTTGACCTACTTAACGCTTCTCTGGGAGATGAAGTGAACAGAAACCTGTGAGGAACTTTGCATTGACCCTTCTACAACATTTATCTCACCAGAAAGGAATGATATCAATGTGAAGCATTCTAATCACTTTTACAACCGCCCTCTCTGAAAAGAAGACTGGTTTGACAGCATTTCTCTAACCAAAACATTATGATCTCTTTCTGACACTGTTGCATTTTTTTCTGATCTAGTGTTTGATAAACACTCCTCACTCATAAACGCCTCTGGCTCCACAAAGGAGTTTGTGCCAGAACTAAGCATGTTAGCTGGCAGCAGATCCCCTGAAAAATCTAACTCATCTTTACCATCTAGTCTCAATCAATGGCTCCAGTCCGACCTTTCACAACCACGGTGACACATCTGACAGTTTCCATCAGGCTTTAATTGGGTTTGCAAATGCCTAACACGGTTTGTGAAGGAAATGAGAAGATGACGAGACAACGGCAGCTAATGCCATTTCAAATGCAACAGCAGCAAAGAAGCATTGCATCACAGCACGAGATGCAAGTCAATAACAGGATTTTAGATAGAAAGAACACTTGTAGTGGTCCAATTTCCATGGGACATTCCTTGTCCTACTTAGAGACAAAATGCTGTTTTATTAATGAGTGCAATATGTTTACACAGTCTTTGGACATTAATTATTAACCAAACTACAATTAAAACGCTATTATGATAACAAACAATGTCACATGGTGAAAAATAACATGCAAAATGCGGTGATAAAAAAATAATAAAAAATGTCAGAATTGCCAAATCTTTTTTTACATAGCTGCAGTAACTTTATACATTAACATTCCCTGAGAGAGCCACACATATCTAATCAGTGGTGCACGTAGCCCCAGGAGAGCTTAATGGATATATTATTGCTAAGACGGCCAGTCACAGGGTTTAGTGGTATGGGGAGGCCTCTGCTGCTTAGTTACTGAAAACATGACTAATGCAGCTTTTGATCCAGCTGTTGACCCAGGGGTGTTGCCTCAACAGACTCCCAAAAGCAGGCTCCTCTGCCTGGGCACCTCTGACTCAACCCAGGTAATTGGCGGTGAGATGTCCTTTGATTCTTCAGGGTGATGATTCAGAAAACCTTTTCTCCTGGCTGTCATATTAGCCACCTCTGCCACTCAGTGTACCACTAGGAAAACACCCCCAGAGTATAATTCCTGGGCCGCCCAAGATTACTTTTTTGGGGAGATTTCATCAGGTTGTTATAGCCACAAGCCTACGTTTGCATTACAGCTTAACTGCGTTTTAAACTTCAACTGGGGGCTGATGAGTTTGAAGGTATTTCGCCAGAAATCCCCTTGCATTGCTCAGCCACATGCATAATTGCCTTTCCCGTAGTGTCAGTACAACCAGCAGAGATACTGCGGAACTGCTTTATGCTACCAGGCAACACCCTCAATCTCACATTACTCAGAGATACTTTTCCCTGTCCCCCAGTTTTCTGTGTAGGTTTGCTTGTGTTGTGTGCTGACGAGCGATATTCATGGAGGAATTACGTATTGAGGATCAACAGAACACACAACACAAGCAAACAACACTATGCTTCTTTTCAAACCACGAACATATTTTATATCACTAAAAGAATAAAAATCAGTGTGTGATAATGTAGTGAACCCAAAAGGAACTTACCTCTCATGTCTTCATTTACAGGATACAAATATTTAAAAAACAAAATAACAAACAAAATTGCCCAGCCTGGTCTTGGCAACTGCATTATAGTCGAAAACTGCGTGGGAAGGCTTGCCAAAATGACAATTAGAATCAGTAATTTATTATTTGACATGTAAAATGGCAGCCAGGCATCTATCATAATGTGAAAAGAATTATATCTTAAATATTTATTGGAAAGAGCACCCATCTCATTACCATCTATGAATCCGTTTCCAAAAAAGCTGTGATTCTGCAGAAAACCCATGTGCGAATAATCTTTTCCTGTATTTAACTGAAAAGAGTACAAAGACAGTCCAATCCAAAGTGGATGTGTATTATTCAAGAAACAATAACACTTCTCAGTTTCAACGTTTGACCTTTTGTCTTTGTACTATTTTCTGTTGAATATAGGTTCAATGATTTGCAAATCATTGCATTCTGTTCTTCTTTACGTTTTTACACAGCGTCTCAACCTTTTTGGAAATGGGGTTGTAATTCCACCACCCTGTTTATATTAAAATAATATTGTGACCAACTGCATGCTGCCACTGGGACGACTGCTGGAGATATTGCATGACTCAATCAATATTTCCACTTTGATGGAAGCAGTAAACAGGGCTCCGCACAGACAAGGTGATATTCATAATATACCAAATGCCTCCAGCAAAGGAAACTGAATAGTGATTCCTGCAAAACAACGTCACTCACTCATTATAAAAAAATGGTTAGCAAGCTATTAGGTGCCTCGCAAGCAAATAATTGACATCTGGAAACGGCGATGCTATTAGCTGGTCATTAGTGCCATTAGTTGATGTAGTTTATCTTCAATTCTCATATTTAATAATATTCAGAGTAATTTCATCTTCTCACTCATAAGGCCTGGCTGGCTGATTTGTGGATATGTTTGTATATGGTGGTAAGCTAGTGTGGACAACGTGTATTGCTTCTGCACCAGGTCTCACTAAGCCATACCTCAAACATCTCGTATGTTTGCCTCAATAGCTTGCCATGCTAAAGTTTGCATGGGCCATGCCTACGTTCTCACGTTGTGCTCACGTTTGCAATAGCATACTGTTACAAGTTAAAACAGAAAAAGTGGCACAAAATCCGAAACATCCTTCATCAGACCTAGATTTCCAGAGGCTGCTAAGGGGTCTGGGGAGGATGGAGCAGTAATTGCAAAGACAGATCCACAACATTGCATTCAAACTCTGGAGGGAACTGCGATATGTGTCGCTAGTGAAGAATTGGCCTCTTAATTAATCCCTGTTAGGCCTATGATTTTTCACAATCAAGCATTCTGACCGTAGCTAAATATCAGATTTTCCAGTTGTTGGTGAATTGATTGGGCTTTTTTATTTTTGCTTTCTTAGCAATGGCTCCAACACAAAACCCTATAAACATTTAAATAGATTTGGGCAAAGTTACCAACTGGTCTGTTGAATTGTACCGGTTTTAAGAAAGTTAATGCGCACTGTTCCATTCTCTTTCTAAATAGTGTCCATCATTAATAGTACAAAATGTGTTTTTGGAAACCACAGAATCTGCTTTTTCTAATGCTGAATGGGAATCCAAAGGTAGCACACTCCACAGGATCATCTGGAAAAGACACTTTGTGGTGCCTGAAAAAAGAAGAACTGCTTGTCACACACAAGCTGTTTGTGAAATCCAATTTATAACGACAATTCCCAAGCTGGCAATTTCCAAGGCAAGCAGCCCATTCACCTCATCTGTTCAGAGGAGTTTGGCTGAATGTGGAAGTCGAATCTTTCAGTTTGACTTTGTGTGCAAACTGGCAAAACATTTTTTTTTTCAAATATACTTATTTACATCAGTCAGGGACAGAATGGCCACGACTTAAAAATAAATAAATAAATAGATTTCTAAGAAAGGTAACATAAACCGTGTAACCATTGTAAAGTGACAAACTCCTTCCACATCCTGTCTCTTCTGAAAGACTGAATTAAAAACAGAGATTGAGATGTTTATCTGTTTCCTTTCCTCATTCTTCAGGCTTCGGCGAAGATAACACCATCATGGCTGACAAATGGCTTCGTTCCCCTCACAGCCTGCCAGTTTCCTTGAAACAATCACATCCTAAACCCCTATACAAATCCTCCACTCACTGTCCTGTCACATTTCATACTCAGTGAGTGGGTCCTTGCGCGATCGCATTCCAACCGGCCTTATCGTCCGGGAGGCTTGAGGATTTCCCAAGACTGCATAGAGCGGGGAACTCTTTGATGTGACACCACTGTCCTCGACGGGAAGATGCTGTGACAACCTATTAAAACACTCGTCCTGTGCAACGCAGTGGGCAGAGCGTGGCACTTGCCATGCCCGGATTGTGGGTTTTATTCCTGCAGGGGTCCAAAATAAAATACAAGCACACATGACTGTTAGTTTCTCACAGCCCACATTCATTAATAAATGCATGTGGGCTGTGTCCAGAGTCTATTAAACATAATCCTGGTCAGAAGCATGATCACATGGACAAGGACAGGGACAACCCAGGGGGGAAGATTGGTCAGCGGAGTGGCAGCTGGAATCGCCAGGTATCATCTTGATCTGCAGCACAACCAGGAGGACTTTGGACAGGGACAGCTACGAGTCTTTCCATGCCTGGTACTCCTGAGGTGTGGTCCAAGACAAAGAAAATTTAGGGAGCCCATTCCTTAGATTAACAAGGACATACAATGGAGAAGGAGAATTTACATCCTACGTGGTCCTTACAGAACCTTCAGAAAAGGGCTACACGCAGTCAAAAAGTGTCTACTATAGTAACAAGCCAAAGAACCCTTTTTTGAATGTATGTTTTATCTACCTCAGTCATATTTAATCTCTCAGCAGATGTCCAACTCTTATTAAGATTCATCATACAAATATCTAGGGAAATTACTGAAACATGTGCAAAGATCTGAGGTGGAAATTACAAACTTGTTGCAGCTGATGTCATTTAATACAGAATATTTCTAGAGGGCAGCTGAGGCAATGTTTTCATTCTCGTACACAATAACCCTTCAATGCTATATGCTACAGTATCGATGAATATGAGTTAAATATGAAAGCATCAGGGTAATCATCTGAGCAGGATGTTGAGTCTGGTTGGAGCCCCGCTAGAACAGTCTTATTAACACATTAGAAAAACAAACACAATATCTGCCAGTGGCTCAGCTGTGGTAACTAAATTGTCCACATCTTCTTGACTCTAGAGGAGGGAGGAGGCAGCATTGGCTTGTCTCAACAAGCCACAGATTTTGGCCAGGACACCGTGGGAGCTCCCACAGCTCTCCAATCTTCCTCTGTACTCCCAATACAAATTAACAACAGCCTGCATAGCCTCAAATGCAATCCCCAGCCTCAAATCCAATAAATGGTACTGAGATTTAGATTGATACCATGCCTGGAAGGTTTAAATTATTACAAATGACTTTGTCTTGACTTTAGTGAAAAGGAGAGAATGAGAAGTGCTAGGTTAAACTAATTGAGTGGATGGATCAAAATGTTTCTCATCTGAATAATGCTTGAGCTTTGAAGCTTATAAGGACAAGTTGACAATAGTATTTTCTTTCAGACACTGTATCTGTCCTTCATGCTAATCTACTAAGACGTTCAATATGCAGACTTTTAGGCCAGCGGTTTGCTTATCTAACAGCTGCAAGGCTGAGACAAGTGGCCTGGCTACTTGCCGGTGGGCCAACTCAAGTCAATGTCACATGACTCACAGGCTCGGAGGAACCTGTCAGTAAAACCTGTCAGAATATTTCCTCCTCAGGATTGTCTAGACCACGGGTCTGGACTACTGCTGTTTCTTTGTTCTACCTGAAAATGTATTGTTCAATGTTGAGCATTTTGGCTGTTAGACAGGTCTCGGAATTTGTGTATTTATAATGGTTAAAATACAGAACGTTCTGTGATGTGATGAAGAAAGAATGTTTTATTTGTTTACATTCCTCTTCTTGCTTTTTAGTTAATGTCATCTCTGTCACGAAGAGAGCATTGTAACGATCCTGTATCCAGGTAGTATCCAGATAGAAAACCTAGATAAAACCGTTCCTAACAGCAGGATGTCTTGGAACCAGTGTGATTTTAAATCTTTCTACTAGTTACATTTTGTCATTCAGGTTGTCCAGAACCACCTAGAGTAGTGAGTGCATACATTTTCACAGTTTCTCATCTGAGCATGGAAATGAGAATGGAACCCAGATCAACTGAGCTACACAGTTGTCACCATCGTTGCCCTTAATTCTTAGTGTCGCATGAAAAGAGACGTGGTACTGTCCCTCTGCTATACCTTTACATCTCCTGGACCCAACCCTGTCCAATCCTGCTGCTGCAAAGCCAAGATCCTAATGAACCGATGATATAATGGATTTAACTGGATAGATCTAGATATGTGCTCATCAGTTAATCATGAGCATAGAAGAAACAGAGAGGTGAAATCCTGGGATGAAATCGCTTGCACTTCAAAGTCTCCTGTTTGATTTCAACACGCAGTAAGATTCTCCGTCTCTGAGTGTTTCCCATCTAGCATTCAATAGGCAGCAACGCAATTAGTCCTCTGAGCCATACAGCATCACAGCTCACACTGGGGGTAAACTGGAAGGGCTGATGTTGTAGCAATCACATGGAACGCTATGAGATCAAGTCCATTAAGAGTCTTTCTGGGTGCCCACTCACAGTTTGTGTGGGGAAACCTTTCAATAATGCAGTGCCATGCAAACCATCTTGACTCAGTTCACTGAGGAGCTAGTGTTGAAACACACCACTGCTATATTTGAGCATGGCAATCTGGGGCATCAAACTTCAGGGCAATAGTAGATGAGGAAAAACAAAAAACAACTCCAGTCAGGGGCATATATACACTTCAAGGCCAAGGAAGGCATATCCCTGTACTCCCATGATGCTTTGTGTAAGGGCCGCGCAGAGATTATGCAGTGTGTCCCCTGAGGTTATTGCTTGTCAAAAGATACTGTTGATATTTGAGTGAAACTTGAGAAGTGTCAGTGTCACAGATGGTTGTGTAACGTGTGGACATTGTGGGGACCTGCCGGTTTCGTCCTCGCGGATGGGGGGGGGGGGCGGGGGGGGGGGGGGCATACAGTATTGATGGACAGTGACTGCCGATGGTACACTAATGGTTGGTATTTGGGGTCATTGAAGGTTATACAGCATCGGATGAAAAGGATTTGGAAGACTCAAGGTGCTGTTTTAATTGACAGGGGCCAGATCCTGGTTGTAGGAAACTATCTATTATTTCTTAGGGAAGCCTGTTACAGAGCAATGGCAATGAATAAGAGTTAAATATTCAATTGGGTTCTGCACATGGAGGAAAAATAACAATTTACGACACAGCAGCCTGTGATGAGATGGTGGGAATAGTGATGTCAGAACATGTTTTAATGGCACAAATATATATATTTATATATATTCAGACATGGAATACACAAAATTGCACATCAGTGGTTGGGAAACGAATGCCAGCTCCAAGGAAATGCAAGATTCAGTCCTGCAGGAATCCCAAACTAAAAGGGATATGCACAGACTCTGTTCAAGATTACATATAAATAGCAGAATAAGGAATAAGACATGCCTTTCACACTGAAGTTAAAAAAGCCTCAAATAACCTTTTTGGGTTTAAAAGCCACTGTAGGGAAACATTTTCAGGAGGCGCCTGGATGGAATAAAAACACATGCTTTCCCTTCCTTCACACTTTTGAATAGACCTACCTGGAAAAGGAACAGGATGTAGTGCTGTGGTGGGTATTTTGTAAAATCCCTCTTAAAAATGACTGTATATAGTCATATTTAAAAGCATTGTCATCCTTGCACTCAAATAATTATACCAAACTGTTGTAATTTAAGAACCTTTTGCTATTCACATAGTATGTATACCCTGAATTAGTTTGAAGAATGTAGTTAAACTCACCAAAATTACAGATCTTCCTTTACATACAGGATAACTGGAAAGTAACATTGGGGCTCATTCACCAATCATTCTTAAGAATAAATTCCTTCTTAAAATCCACTTACACAGTTTCCACGAATATGCTGACATTCACCATTATTTTTTTATTTGGGATTTGTTCTTAGGTCAGAACAGATTCTACGCACACTCAAGAGCAAACATGCACACATTTGAGTGCTGATGTGTGTACCAAATAATTAGTAATAGCATTTTCTTCAATTCTACAGTTCATTAGCACTTTGTCATAAAATTGTGTCTCAACATAATTTCTTCACAAATTAACATGATGCCAAACATTTAATATTAAGCTAGACAAAAATAAACTGACTAATGTTTCACAACAAATAGCATCTATGAACTGTATGGCTTTTGCCACTGGCCTTTAAAATAGCTCACAAACCAGTAACAAGCCTACAAGTATCTTACTACTTGGAATATTTATTAGTCGAGCCTTAGCGAGACTGAAGATGACCATTACTGCCAAAACTATTTCATTTAATGACAAAACAATGTTTGTTTTTCTTTCATACGTGAATAACACTGATGCAATTACATTGCATGCATTATAGGTGACGATAACTGACTTTTTCGTCAACTGAAAAGATGAGAGAATGAACACCTCCTCTTTTACTGCAAGGGGCAGATGTACCTATGTTAATTAGGAGCAACTGGACGCTCTTTCAATTCACGAGGACAACGGGATTAATCATTACAGCAACATAGGTTTCTGCAGTTTAAGAACACATCATGAATCTCACAAACTTTTCTTAGGATTTTTCTCATGAACAATTTTAAGAAAAAAACTTGGTGAATGAGGCCCATTGCTCTTTATGGTAATATTGAAAACAGGGCTTACAATTTTACTTTTGAGATTTGCCAAGGAGTAGTGGAGCAATGCAAAACTAGCGCCTCCTATCTTCCTGCAAATGTATCATTTTCATGTTGACCATTGTTTAGTTTTAGCCATCTGTTTCACTCTCCTTTCTCATTTCTTTCTTTGTTATTGTCAATGTTTTTGCTCTAATGTGGAGCACGTTGTTACTATTGACTAGCCCTTTCCAAATAGTTATTATTGTTACTCATTATATTTTCCCTCTTTACGATTCAGTAATCTTACAAACGTGTCTGTGATTACCCTTTATGTGTGATGACAAAATAGCACAGCAGATGACTGGGACCTAGTTAAAGGTCACAAATGGCCCTAAAAAGCTATGAAAGCCACACCCCTACTTAACCATATCTCCAGTACAGGGTCCCTTTGAGTCCTTTGAACAACTACTGAAAATGGGAAAATATGAACCATTGACTGCAACGGTTGCTGCTCGTGAAGTCAGCAAGAATTGAGAGAAGGCCATGTTGGGAGGATGCTGGTCATTGACTACAGCTCAGACTTCATCACCAAAAAGCCCCACAGAACTCATGGAGAAGCTATGAGAACTGCCCAACAGGATCCTTGAATTCCTAAAGGCTGAGCCAAGGTGGTGTCGGCCGGGGACCTAACCTCCGCTGTGCAGATCCAAATCATGAAGCACCGCCCACCCTCCCAACTTGCACAGGAAATAAAAGTGCAGTTTTGCTAGTTTAGTATCAGTTACATGTGCAGTGTACTGAAGTGGGCCTCTGCATGTGATGTTATACTAGTGTATGAAGTCACTGAAACGATGACCGTCACAAATTAGTTTGGAAAAGAAAAGGAAACAACGTTTTTTTGTTCATAAGATTCCACTCCCCAGCCTATGTGCACATACTGATGAAAGAAATGCTGACACATCTTCAGCCACTGTCACCATGAAATATAACACAGTGCTGGGGATGTTTTGCTGGTGGAGTGGTTCCAACACGTAACTCAATGTACCAAACTCCCTCAATATTGTGACTCCGGTGAGAGAGAGGGTTGTGTACTACTGCATCAACAGTAAATGTTTGGCTCTTCAAAGAGCAGTGAGGTCAGCTGACATGCCAACTGAGGGCCTACAGTTTACCCTCCAGGACATTTACACTGGACAGTGGCCAAAAGGACCACGCAGATCCTCATGGATCTCAGTCACCTGAGCCATGGGCGGTTTGGAATAATGACGAATGGAAATACATGTTTTAATGTCTAATAATTTTGAAGCAGATGTCGAAACAAACCGAGGGCATTTCTGCCCTTCGATTTATAGAAGACATCGTATTCATCGTATGAAAACTTTTGATCAGGGCCATTTGGGTGATTTCTGTTATCATTATTATTTAAAAAGGAGCCAAACAACTATGTGATAATAAATGGCTTCATATAATCACTATCCTAAAATAAAATACAGTGTTTTTGTATGATCAATCATGTTTTCAAAATCAATGCCAAAACTTCACAATTTCTGCCAGGGTATGCAAACTTATGAGCACAACAGATTAGCTTGGTTAACCTTGAAATTCATTAAATTTTTTCTACCAAAGTGTAGTGTTTGTTCTGTAAAAGAAAGTCCTGAATAATTAATAGATAATGTTCTGGAAACTTTTAGGTCAAAGTAACCTGTAGGCTATATCCCCCAGGGCAATATTTTTTGTATGTAAATTCCCAGAGTACATTTCGGTGCCACGTGCTGTATTATGTGGTATAATTGTATAATTGTATAATTGCATAATTGTTACATGCCTTGTCTTACATGCAGTGTTGCCTAGCGCTAACACTAATCTGTTTATGCACGCCCACCTTTGTGCGCATAATGATCACACACACAACGCGCAATTCTTATTTTGGTTAAAACATTAAATAAAAAAAATCAAACATGCAAGGTTTTAAAATTATGAACTTTATTATTATTATTATTCTAAACTTTATTATTCTTAACTTTTTTTTTTCAATGGAAGTAATCCAAAAGGAATGTTTTTTATTTTTTTCAAATGTATCTGTAATCCAATTACAACATTTTAGTTGGTAACGTAACTGATTACTTGTAATCAGTTTCTCCCCAACTCTGGTAGTGACCGATTAGTGTTTATCACAAAATAATCTATGTATGGATCAGAGCTAGAAAAATTTACTCAAATTCTGATTGGAAGTATTTTAAAATTCACTTTGTGGAAGTAAACCGAATTACAACAACACATTCAAACCAACTCTCCCCACCACTCAGGTTTTACTTTCACTTTGCTTGAGCACCTTAAGTATTTAAGGCTGCAGAATTGTATGCACCCAAAATAATTTCTAGTGAGTTTGACATAATGCTATTATTTATATATTTAATAGACACTTTTTTGTCAGCTACCTTTTTATAAAATCTGTTCCTTCTTCATGTGGGACGATACTAGATGCAGTTGGAGAAATGGCAGTGTCTCTCAGACCATGGTCAATGTTTTTGTTGTCCCTGTTTAAAGAAAATTATTTCCTAAATGCCTTTCATCCTAACACCTGCAACAGATTAAAAAGCTACTGCAACCCACAACAGAAGATGCCTGAAATGCTCTTAGAGCGATGTATCAAACAGGGATATGGAGCCAGAGTCGTCTAGTCAAGATCCCCTATCTGAAATCTGATAGGAAGAGAGTGGAAGCTGACAGTAGATGATGCATTGAGCCTGTGATGTTGAAGAAAGCAGCTGCACCTGAGGAAGATACCGGCTACCTCGGGATATCACACACACACTGCAAAAATGGAAGCTGTTGAAAACTCAGTACCAATGCCTCTCAGTGGGCTTGCCTTGCAAAGAGTTATTTTCATGCTTTCTCCCACAGTGCCATGTTACTATTGATGAAAATGTAGAAGACTGACATGTTGTAAAAAGAATAACAACAGAGAAAATCAAGATTTGCATCACATCAGAAGGCTTTTAGGGTTTTCAAATTCCTAGTAAAAACAACTCCCTTTTTCATCATTGAGGAATGATTTTTGAAAGATTTTAATGAGTTTGTTAACTCTTAACTATTGTCAGCAAACTATTCAGCAGTGGGTGAACTAGCAATACAAGCGAGGGGTTGTGCACACATCCTTGTAAAGGGTGATATGTTGTTATAGGTTTCCTCGCCACTTGTCTATTAATCCTGCCTAAAAAAATCTTTGGTACACATCATGAGTACGCAGTATGTGGTGTTCCAAGTTGTCGTCCTTGGGAATATCTCTCCTTGGGAATATCTCTCCTTGGGAATTTCTCTCCTTGGGAATATCTCTCCTTGTAACCTGGTAGCAGAGGAAAACACAACCTGTGTTTTCACAACAAATCTGTGACCGCCGAATGTGTATAATGTGGTACAGTACTTATCCGCTTCTAAAATTTATAATCTGTCATGAATTGGCAAAGTCTAATTATTCCTTACTGTCAAAACGTGTGGGGTCAACTTATCATTTTCCTTGTTTTTCGAAAAGAACATTCCGGCAATTACAATTGTGGGTTCGATTACACTTTCTTCTGATACTCGTCTGTCTATTTTTGTTCTGCGAAATGAAGGCTATTGCATAGAAATGTTCATGAAACTAAAGATCTCATACAACACTCTGTATTAATCCCTTCACAGAACAGAATTTCCTCCTACAACAGAACATTGGGCCTCATTCCAACCATTCTTGAGAAGAAATTCCTTTTTAAAATCCACTCATGCAGTTTCCACAAAGATTCTTACATTCACCAATGTTTTCTTATTTGGGATTTGTTCTTTGGTAAGAACCAATAAGAACAGAATCTATGCACACTCAAGAGCACACTTACGCACTTTTGAGTGCTGAATTATTATGTTTGTGCAAAATGATTAGTTCTTCAATTCTACAATTCAGGCAATTTGTGGGAAGTGCTTCAGGAAACATGGAGTGAAATCTCTTTAGATTACCTCAATAAATTGACAACTAGAGCGCCAGAGGTCTGCAAGGCTGGGATTGTTGCAAATGGAGGATTCTTTGACAAAAGCCAAGTTTGAAGGAAACAACAATTATTTCAATAAATTATTGAAATAAACATTATTTATAACCTTGTCAGTTGCAACATTTCCCATTCATTTTGCCATATTTCCTATGCAGTCATTTCATGTATCTTTTCAGGGAGAATAAGGACATTTCAAAGTCACCCCGAACTTTTGAACGGTAGTGTATGTTACGAATGCAACTAAAACGTGTCATATTGTACACATTTACAAATAAATTGATGTTACGATTTCAATGTAATGCAAAGCCTTAATTCTAATATATATTTGGTTGGACGCCCCGCCCCCCAATATCCAAATATGTTCAAAATATCACCCCCAAGTATATTGATATAAAAATATTAATAAAAAGAAAAATTGCTATGCTACAGGCAAACACCGTCATCCAAAATAATCATTAGCAAATGTAATCATACCTAAACTGAACAAATTGCCATTTGTATTACTACCGGTTCTAGTATTATAGTGTACTGCAGTTCTGCGTGTGGTTTGTCCAATTGGTGGTGTCGAAGCCATTGTCTGCTGTGGATAGGAACAATCAAGGTAAAACAAATGTTGAATGCCCTTGAACATGCCAATATTGCGAACATAGTCCAGTTTGTGTTTGCAAAACAGTCTTGTGGTTCAGAATTCGCTGATGCTTCCTGATGGAGTTTTTGCTTTAAGCAGGATCAGATTTGCCATAGGGAAGGCGGGAATGGGCTTTGTGTGTAGCGCAAAGGTTTTGCAGCCTCAATTAATTAGGTGAGACAGATTTCAAGCCTTTAGGTAAGATTTCCATGCACTTGAATGATACTAGATTTGATTCAAATTTATTGTCATTGAACAGTACAGTACAACGAAAAGTGCAAATAGAGGAGGGCAGACAATTTACAAGTATTGAGTATATGTATGTACTGTATTAGTTAACTAAGGAAACATATTTTTCTTTAGATCTACTTCTAACCACTTTCATCTAGCATGAGTGTTCTACTATCGGTATTAAAAAAAAATATTACAATTATGGTACTTAGCTAACCTTGTGATCAATACTGAAAAACCGATGTGTCAGAGAGCAACTCCTTGTATTATATTGACCCCTACTGAGACTTAACCTTTAGGTCACAGCAATCATTTTCATGACACCTAGACAGGACTACTCAGAAGACAAATGTGTAGTTAGGGTACTAATTCTGCTTTTGTGACTTTCTTCATTTACAGGACCTTTTTCCAAGCATTGCATTCAACGAACATGATACAATGCAATACATAAATTCCTCTTCTCAGCAGATTTGCAAGTGTCAGTAGGACACAGTAAATGAGGACGTCTCTATCATAAACTCAGAGCTACTTGTAACGGAACATGATGAACACGACCAACACGGGTGTATATATTCTTGAGTGCCAATGATACCTTCAGACCACAGGTTAGCCTAGTCCGTAACTCCTTTGTTTTATTTTGCTTGATTGTTTTGTTTGCCATTAGCAAGGGGGGTATTAGTGATTGGTTTGCTTGCTGGAATAGTTTTGTTAGGATGCCACCTTCACTTCCAAACCCTTGAGATTAGGGCTTGGCATGTAGTAATCGCTGGTGTGGAGTGATCATTGTTTGGACCTTATTCTCTGTCATAGGTAGCTATAATAGAGAAAACATAATGATCAATGTACGATATGACGAAAAACACAAAATTGCTTAATTAGTCAGAAGGAAGTATAATATCTACTATCCATTGCAACGCCGTCTTGTCAGAATATTACAGTAACGACCTGCCCTGCACACTAATCTGCACCCTAGAGCCCTCATGCACACACACTCTGACAAATAAAACCCACACCCCAGCTCATTGAGGCCCACACCTGGCACATACTCAATCAAACATACTCTCCAGTGACACAGTCTTTCTCACTTACTCACACTCACCCACCCACACAAACACATACATATCCCACCACCTCGCAAACACACCACCTCGTCCACTCGGTTCCCATGTTCATTCTGAATACAGGTACCAATACACAGATATCCTTTAAATTACTGTGACATAAGTAATGCCTAATTGTTTGTGCTAAATACTCGTCATTTCACATATTTAATAGATCCAGTTCATTTGATTTTAAAAATGTTCATATGTGAAAAAACTCAAATTGTACCCATAACCATGTACATGCATTAATTTAAATATTTTATTCTAGTGAAGTAGCATGCACAGACCAGATGGTCAGGTGTTTTGCTTTGAACCTCTGGCTTTGCTTTGTTGTAGAGAGACTCCACAGCGTCTGATAAGGTTGCCATGGGGCAAATTATATTGTCCTAGAAGTTGGGGTCTGTATATTAAGCTTAGCAAACTCTTAAACCATAGAAGGAACTAATGGAACTTTTACACTAAAGATTTATTGTTCATTTGTCTTTGTGAAATGCATATTGCATAAGATTTTTCCACTATAAAGGGAAACAAAGTATGTTTTATGTGCACCACGGTAATATCTTGCCCAGAGAGACATGTTTTTAGTTGCTAATACACAGGACAGTACTTCCAAATCCATTGTTCCAATTAAAGAGAAGTAAAGTAGTGGGAATGCAACACAGAATGTGCAGTGTTTATTTGAGACAATATACTGCATCAGTAAAATACAATTAGATCATGTACCTATACACAGAAAACAGACTGAAATGGAAGGTGTCATGTCTGATGGATGAGTGGTCACATTCTTTCTTTTGGAAGACAGACATTTTAAATGAATTTTCATATGAAATGGTGTAAGGCACTTACATCCTTCAGTACCGCCGGCTAATACATTGGAATTGGTCTTTTGCAAATAACACAAATTTAAAACCTCTCGATTTGTGCCTAAATATAATTACTATCATAGCCATGAAATGTCAAGTTTGACGTGGATTTGATGATATTGGCTGCATATTGACACAAATTACATTGTACACCATTTTGGGGGAATGCATCTTTGGACAATGACATACTCTGGATCAATCATACTTTAGTATTCAGCTAAGTATACAGTACTATTGTGTATTTAATAACGAGATAACTGATATCTGTTTGATTTAGCAAAGTTTCAATACCCCGACTTCTAGACTCCTGACCAAAGCCAAAAAACGGCAGATCTTTAATGACTTACATTATATTATTCTAGCTAGACATAAGTATAACTAGAATTAACTATGTCATCTTCAGAATTAGATAGAATATTGCTAAATTCTGTATCAGCATGTATTCACTGATGTTCGAATGTAGGTGGATAACTGACTAAAATGAAAACTGGCGGCCAAACGAGAAATGTGGAAGTAACTTTGAGTCATGACTGGCCACCTATAGCTATTTTAAGATGAATACAACATATTTAAGATGCTCTGGGTAAGAGCTTCCGACTAAAATGTACAAGCTGCCAAAGGGTTTTCAACCAAAACCACTTAATTTAAACAAATTCTAATGTTATTTGGAATAGGTTGTGTAGATCTTTAGAAAAATCTCTTTTTAGGACAGAAAAACTTGTTTGACATCTCTGATGAAGCATTTCAAAGAATAAGGCATTACATGGCACATAGCTTAATTTATTGGACATCAGTTTTTTTTCATCAAACTTACATTTCATGAGAATGTAGAGGAGCAATGTAACATGCATCACATTTTCATTGCAGGCATACAATCACATTGAATGTGTTTATAAAAAGCATATACATCAAGTTATATTAACTGTACAAAAACCCTATTGCTGGCCCTTCTAGCTGTATAGGAACACTTGACCAGGGATGCTGTAATGGGTTTTTGTATTTGAATAATAATAACCATTATGATTTCATGTATCACTCTTCTCAAGGGGACTTCACCATAACCATGAGTCAAAAGTTGTACTCTCTATATAATACACATTCCATTCTGTAGGTGGTTAAAAGCTGCAGGGATCTTACAACAGTAGATCACCAATTTAATATGATCAGTTTAAATACCGAGTTGAACACTGATTTGTTGATATTTCGCCGTTTGTCCATGATCAAAATACATCATATACACATATTACGCAGGTTTGCTTTAATGGCTCTGAACACATCTTCTTGTGCCTCTTTTACATTTCCTTACATGGTTGTGACAAGCACAATGGTTAAGACCAAAACAACATTGTCCAAGAAACAGTTTATTGATATAGACATTATTCCTCATTATACATTCATTCGAGAGAATATGAAGCCGCCAATGAATCCATGAAGTCCCCAAGTCTTCCGGTATGGCATTTACCAACTGACTCAAAGACCGTCACTGAGAAGCATGGTCATGATCACTATCCTCACTTGGGTGATATTTATATTTTATTAGCATATGATGCTTGTCTTTATTCCGGCTTCTCCTTTAATGCTAATCTTAGCAATGCAGGATCTTGATGAAAGCTTTTCTGAACTCTATATTAAAAGTGGTGTATATGATGGGGTTCACCGCACTGTTCAGATATCCCAGCCATGTGAACGCGTTGTACATCTTTAGAGGAACCTTGCATGTAGTGCAGAGGGTGTTCAATATGTGAGTGATGAAGAAAGGCAGCCAGCAAATGATGAATACACCTGAAGAGAGAGAGAAAGACAGACTGTGAAATGTGGACAAACCAAGCCTTTGGTTCCTAATGTCTGGTGGTTGATGTCGACATTTAATCATGTTATCCTTTATAAAAATGTATTTCTCCTCGATTAAACTGAAAAACATTTCCTTTTGTTGCATCATTGTCTGCCTCACAGACGATGATGTAAGCTTTTTGTCTCATTCCCCTGTTTTATTTTGAAGCAGAGCATTCACCACACAGGTAGTAAAATTGTATTAAAACTTTATCTTCCTGGACGATATACACATGACCAATACTTAACCAGGGTCTAAAATGTTCTGGTACTTCTGATTTGTTAATGCTATTGGCCTTAACACTTGTCACTGGACCTTTGGAAGCAAAACAGCCCAATCACATCAAAGATCCACATACATGTTTTATAGTAGGTATGATGTTCTGTTTTGTATGTGCATCCTTTTTTTGACAGTTGCTTTTTTTCTAGCAATACTTCCCGGTAGGCTCACATGGAGGTGGGAATTAACTGCATTGCTGCAGGTTGGAAAGGGGGACATTCTTTTGTTCAGCAGTCTGTTCCATCTCATCCAGGGCTGTTGCCAGGAATCCTGGGCCCCCAGAAAAAATACATGCCTGGGCCCCCTCACTTATAAATGACATTGATATTTTTACGATCAGTGGGCCCTGCCAAGTAAGGGCCCCATGAATCAAACCCACCTTTACCCACATTAGCTAAGGCCCTGATCTCATCCCAAATATATTCTGTTTTGTTGAGGTCTGGGGACTGCTCATCCTCCATGTAAACAAGGTCTTCGTAGAGGGGTTGCACGAAAGAAGCCCTTACTAAGCCCATGCCGCACATTATAGAGCCTACACTTTGCCAATGATTATTTGAACTACAATTGGAATGATCTGTTGAGGTCAGATTACATAAAATTTATATTTTTGGTCATGAAGACCATAAGCACATTTGGCGACAAAAGTGGACTGCATACATGGACACGGCCCTGATACCCATAGTAAAATATGGTGGTGGATCATATATTTTATTGGGGCTCTTTTGGTACAAGAGGTCCAGGGGCGCTTGTTATGATAGAGGGCTTAATGAATTCCACTAGGTACCAGGATTTTTTCACCCAAAACCTGAATGTTTGCGGGACCACAAAATCTATATTTTACAATGGCCATCTCTCCAGGCATGAATAATCAAAAACCTGTGGTCTAAACTGAAGAGGGCAGTATAACCCAAAACCTAAAACCATCAGAGATCTTGAAATGTTCAGCTTGTAGTGGTCCAAGTTCCCTCCAGATGTATGTGCCAGCCAAATCAAACTTCACAATAAGAGGCTTTACAAAATATTGATTGTGGGGTTGCAAACACAATGATTGTATTGTAATAAAAGTATATGGTTCCTCCTTATATTTGGGCTCGAAATTAATCTTTGGTGAGTGCAAAATGTTTTTTGTTTTTTTTGCATTTACTTTTGTAAAATGTTATGAATTGTGCCAATACTTCTTGAGGTGACTGTATGTCCAAGCAAGGTTGTATCTGTGAAATTCATACACCCACAAGACCTGCACATTTTAAATCAATACCCAATGTGACTGGGATCTAAGGTCATCCATATCTGATTACAAATACACTAACGTTCAAAAGTTTGGGGACACTTAGAAATGGCCTTGTTTTCCATGAAAACATAAATTAAATGTGTTTGAATGGGAAATACAGGTCCGGAAAAATGTTCACCTTGAATTTTTTTTTTTTACATTTAAATAATAATTGTTTCCTTCAAACTTTGCTTTCGTCAAAGAATCCTCCATTTGCAGCAATTACAGCCAAGCAGACCTTTTGGATTTTAGGTAATCTGGAGAGATCTCACCCTATTCTTTCTGAAGCCACAAGTTGGATTGGCTTGATGGGCACTTCTTACCGACCATATGGTCAATCTGCTGTGGACATGCTGGAAATGGCTCAAAAAGGGTTAGGGTTAGGCTGGCCACTCCATTGCAGACAGATACCTGCAGACTGCTTCCCTTAATAGTTCTTCCATAGTTTGGAGCTGTGCTTTGGGTCATTGTCCTGTTGTAGGAGGAAATTGTCTCCAATCAGGTGCTGCCCACAGGGTGTTGCGTGGCATTGCAAAATGGAGTGATAGCCTTCCTTCTTCAAGATCCCTTTTACTCTGTACAAATCTGCCACTTTACCACCACCAAAGCACCCTCAGACCATCACATTGCCTCCACCATGCCTGACAGATGATGGCACTCCTCCAGCATCTTTTCAAACTTAGATTTGTCTGTCCATAACACTTTCTTTCCAATGTCTGTGTTCTTTTGCCCATCTTAATCTTTTCAACAATGGTCAGTGGAAACCAAAATCACCAACCGATTGAGGGCTCAGCTCACACCAAAAGTAAACAACTGTTCCAACTTGCGTGAATTTCATCACAGCAACTCATAACGTGACTCAGTAGTGGGTATGGTCCCCACGTGCCTGTATGCACTCCCGAGCATGTCTGAGTATGCCCCTGATGAGATGGCGGATGGTGTCCTTGGGGATCTCCTCCCCGACCTGGATCAAGGCATCGGTGAGCTCATGGGCAGTCTGTAGCGCTACTTGGCGGCGGTGGATGCACCGATTCATAACATCCCAGAGGTTCTCAATTGGATTCAGGTCCGGAGAACGTGAGGGCCAGTCAATAGCATCAATGCCTTCGTCATCCAGGAACTGCCAGGGCCAACTGAGGATTTCATCCTGGTACTTAACAGCAGTCAGGGTACCGTTGGCTAGGACATGGAGGACTGTCTGACCCTCCAAGGATATGCCTTCCCTGACCATCTCAGACCCCCCGCTTAACCTGTCAGGATGGAAGATGGGCTCCAGGTACTGCTTCATGCTACCAGTAGTGACAAGGACACTAGCAAAAAAGCTAAACTAGAGAAGAATCAGTCAGGAAGGATAAGGAGAGAGCAGTTTTCTGTGGCCACCACCTGCAAAACCATTCCCTTTTTGGGGGTTGTCTTGCGGTTACCTTTCCAGTGCACCATTTGCACCAAAACAGGTGACACTGATTCACAATCGCTTATGCTTCCTGACTGGACAGATTGATATCCCTGATCTTCAGTTTCTTGGCAATTTCTTGCATGGAATAGCCTTCATTTCTCAGAACAAGAATAGACTGACGAGTTTCAGAAGAAAGTTATTTGTCTCTGGAAATATTTAGCCTGTAATGGAACCCACAATTGCTGATGGTCCAGATATTCAAAAGTTGTATTTGTTTTATTGCTTATTTTCTCAGCACAACAGTTTTCTGCGGTGCTAACATAATTGCAAGAGGGTTTTCTAATGATCATTTAGCCTTTTAATAAGAAAAACTTGGATTAGCAAACACAGCGTGCTATTGGGCCTCTGTATGCCCATGTAGATATTCCATAAAAAAATCTGCCATTTCCAGCTAAATAGTCATTTACAACCTTAACAATGTCTACATTTACAACCTTAATGTCTACACTGTATTTATGATCAATTTGGTGTTATTTCAAATGACAAAAAAAATGCTTTTCTTTCAAAAACAAATACATTTCTATGTGACCCCAAACTTTTGAATGGTAGTATACAGTATGTCAGAGAAGAGGAATTATAGGATCTATATTGTGTCAGATATGAATCAGTTCCAAATATATTTGAAAAACACAAAATGCCTGCTTTATTGAGACTCATTTTTTTGAATTGTCTTTTTGGTTGTACTTTAGATGTCTTTATTATCTAAAGCTTAATATTTTGGTAACTTGAATGGCATATCTCACAGATCCAAAATCCTTTTTTTACTTAAATAAATAAAATATGGTCTATAAATAATTATTAAGGTTACTGAATTATAAATCTCACCTGTAAACTCTTGTCAAGGTAAGGCTTACTAAGGGGAATAGGTTATACAGTACCTATGTTTCAGAAACAAAAAGGTTGTCTCAGTGCTTATGGCATTCAAAAGTAAAGTAAGGCTTCACCTCAATGTCGGTATCCCAGCTATCTCTTGAAAATACCAACAGAATTTAAAGTAGTGTACACAACTTACCCAGAACTATGGCTAACATTTGAGTGGCTTTCTTTTCCTTCTGTTGGGAAATCTTCCGCTTACTCATGAGAGTGGCTTGCTGTTTAATAGAAGTCTGGGTTTTGCCATTGGCTAAGGCCTCAGTCTGAAATGCTTTAGCTACTTTAGGCACTTCAGCTACAGCATCCTTTGATTCTCCGTTCTTCTCCGCTTTAAGCGGGCCCTCAGGCAGGGATTGGGGTGGGGAGTTAGGGCTAGTGTTGGCCTTGGTTGGTGAGATGGGTTTATCGCTGACAGGCATGGCGGAAGAACTGTCTGCATGCATCTGTTTCTTGCGGTTGGTCAACTCGTCCAACTCCATATCATCACCTTCATGGGCTACCTCTTTGATGAAAATCTGCTGACAAAGATAATCCATTAATGTTTACTGTAAAATAACAAATTAAAATGATTATCAACCATTAAAAGTATATTAATAATGTTGGCGGTATTAAGAGATGTAGCGGTAAAAAATAAAAAGATTTATCACAGGTCAAAAAAAAAAGACCATATAATTTCAAAGATTTTTTCTGCAAAAGGTGGGTAAATTGTTGGGCCCGCTGGCTAAAACACATCAAACCTCGTTTACTAGTGTTTACCCTCCACTACACTACTGGTGGTACTAGGGTAACTCTGTTATGGTTCTAGTAGTGGTGGTGGTAGTAGTAGTTGATATAGTAGTAGTAGTAGTAGCGTTGAATATTTTTCCTTTATAATTTGCTCACTAGGAGAAATGAGGACAACAGCCCTCATAGTTGTACAGTAGTCTAAGTCACCGCCTCGCATTACGGCTGCATCATGGTGGCCGGGAGTGTGAGTCCAGGACGCAGAGGCCAGCGCAAATTGACTCACAGCCCGGTCTGGGAATGGACCGGCGGGTGGCTGCCTTGCCTTACTGTGCTCTGGCGACTCCATGCAGTAGGGCCAGGCACCTAAAGGCTCAGTCACGGTTGTTGGCTGAGGAATGCACTCTGCTCCGGCGTGTGTGTGTCGCTGCCCACATCCTCGTTGAAGTGTGATAATGGCCTACTGAGATGTGAACGGGAGGATACATGTCGATCTTCGACTCTCCAAAAGCTGCTCTGGAGTTGTTGCGATGAGGCAAGGCCGTAAATTGTGAATTGGGCAATGTGTAAAAACTGTAATGATAAAAATCTGTAAAAAGAAATGGGAAGAATGGAGACGGCATCTCTAATAAAATAGAGAATAGCACAACAAATTTGACTCCCCACTTTTTTCTTGTTGACTGGAAAACTCCCATTAGGGTTCCCAATCACAGTGCACAGCCTCACATCTTCAGGGAGAGTGCACTTTCCCTGAAACAACAAGCGAGAAAAGCCGGCACACAGTCACAACACAGGTAGAGTGGTCTCAGAGTAATGCATTTAAGGAGAGGGATGGAATCAATACTCTTGTTATGGTGACGACAAGTTTCATATTGACAGGCCACCGTGGAATGGTGTCCTGTGGTTAAGATTTCTAGAAGATTTTTGATTCAGCCATCTTTTGACTTATCCCTTATGTACAATGGACCTACATTGATTTGTTGTATTTTCCTATGGGTTTATAATCTGCTTTATGTCACCAAATCTGTTTGAAAATGAAATTATGAATATTGCATTTTAGCTTTCCTGCCAAGTGGTTTATGTCATGTCAAAAGATAAATAACAGTGGAATATGAAGCTCATCATTATGAAATGTCTCTTGCAATGTTTCAGTATAATTGCACATTCTCTTTTTAACCCTGACTAGAATCATCTATGTTCATCTTGCCACCCACAACCAAATCATTATCTTGTTATTGCATGTCTTAGAAAACAAAAACACTTTTGTCTTTTGCAATGGATTGAACGGAATCTTCCGGTTGTGTCACACGCTTCATGAATGAATGCAGTCTAGGCCAAGTCACCTTTAAGGTGGGGCCCATGTTCTGGTCATCAGTCGCTTGACATGAGCGCTTTGTGTTCACCCGTTTCCGCCGCTTCCGAAGCACCACATATATCTGCACATAGACCAGCAGAGTAATGATGAAAGGAATGTAGAAGGACACAATGGAGGAGTACACCACGAAAGCCGGGTTGGCAATGATGCACAGGTCCTCGTCACGGGTTGCTAGGACACAAAAACAAAATGTCACACCGGTCAATACAGAAAACTAGAATGACAGTCAAATCAGGGCCAAATACATAGGGGTCATTTTGGATGGATATACTACATATGTATGAGAGGAGCGATCAAACTGACCACGACAATGTTGTCCCCATTCACAGTAGCCATACAGTTTAGCGTCACCTATCATTGACACACTGCATCCCACCGGCGTAAAAGTGAATATACTTTGGGAGCATGGCGCAATAGCAACGATTACAGTGCAGAGCAGAGGCAGCCTACAGTCCCGGCTATTACCTGTGTTATTTAGGCCGAACAACAGGGGGCATGATATTGCAAAGGACAGAACCCACACCACCGAGATCATAACAGTGACCCGTCTTTTGGAGCTGTAGCGAGTGTTGTACAGCATCGGCATAGCGACTGCTGTATATCTGTATTGGAAGAAAGCAAAGTGGAGGAAAGATAGGGAAGGAACTTAATGGTTAAACAGGAAATGATCCGGTTTTACAAATCCACACCGATTTTCTACTTCTTGCATTTAGTAGGCACTCTTATCCAGTGACTTATAGTAGTAAGTGCATACATTTTGTTATCCTCCTGTGCAAATTGAAGCCACAACCCCAGTCTTGTAAGCACCGAACTCTACTGAACTCTACCGAACTCTACATAACTGGCTCTTTTTTTTTTTACTTTGTAGATGACACAACAATGGGAAACCAACTGTAATCTGTATTGTGCTGTGCTTTTAGCAGACATGTAAATGTAGAAGATATGGTAGGGAAACTCTGAGGTGACAAGAAACTAGCTAGGTAATCCGGAAAAACTGCTTATTCAGTTGAATAGAGGTTTAATGCCAATCACGACAATAAAAAGGTGCTTAATGTGCATGAACCTTAATGTGCATTCAGTGTGTTTATGAGCATAAAACCTCTACAACCTCCCTGCTAGGGGCCTTATCAATTACCCTCTAGCCTGCTGTGTGACCTTATTAGCGATTCGGCTGAAATCCTTAGGAAAAGGCTTTTAAGGCCTAAGGCAACATTAGCACTTTTAGAGAAAACAGCATTACAGCTCTGGATTGCCTGTGAAGATAAGTAGTATTGTTTTTGGTGCCTGGATGTTTAACCTCATCCCCAGGGTATAGGACACAGCACATGTAGGCCTGGCACAACAGCCATTCAATGGTGGTCTTAGAAGGAGTGATGATTATATGGCAGTGACCTAAAGTACCTGTCATCTTTTGATTTTAGCAAAGCAAATCTCCAAATGAACTGGATTAATTAATTGTTAAGTAATGGAGACACTAAATGTGGGCAATCACCAATGTATTTAGTGCACTCTGTTTAAGCGCATCAGCTGAATTACGAAAACAAGGGTAATACATATTCAGTAGTGCATATTTAATTCGTAAAATGCATATTTAAGACTTATTTTATATTTAGAGTATTTTAATCAAAGGACTACATTAGGAAATGTGCAGTAAAATATTGTCTTTATCTGCAACATAAAACACAGTGTATGTGAAAACATGTAGAATTCATTTAAATACAATTAACTTAACTCCCATTTCGAGTTAAGTATTGTTAAAATCATAAGAAGGGCAGGTGTCATCATAAATGGGTATAATTATTATCTAATTTAATCTGATACTAAAATGAAAGCACCATGTTTTGAACCAACTCCCACTGAGTAAATTCCCATGTTTATGATACACCCTCCATGCAAGGCCATACAACTCCAGCAGGACCGGGAGAGGTTATTTAAGGATTGCCTGCTCAGAGAAGAGCAGCTTGTTCTGACTTGCCTTTGTCACAGGCCATTGCGCTATCCTGTATGCATAGTGTATTTGGCAGTTTTCGTCTTTAGATATTTTTATTTTACCATACATACACAGAGATATACAGAGAAATCAAGCTAGGACTTGATTTCACAGTCTCAATTGCAGTGGAGCCATGATTTTTAGCAATAATATAAACATAAAATTACAAAAATATTAAATAATAATGAACACACACGCAGAAAAGTCACATATTTAACTAATGGGTCATGACTGATAAGAGCAGTTCTTCCTATCTAAGCCCGCAGTATCTCTACAACGAGCCAGTCTTTGCTGGTCTTTTGCATCTAGCATTTCTCCATACAGACTATGGTTTAGTTCTCTACAGTATCCATATGACCAAGGTAAACAATTGTTCTGGCCAGGCGTTTGAGTAACAAAAAACCCATTGATATTTACATCATAAATTTAATAGCAACAGCTGATAGGTGCTTGGTTTGCAATTGTCATGTTCACACTGACTACTACTCAGCAATATACCTTATTCTTCACACATAAGAAATACCGGATTCTTCTCACTCTCGTTTACTTTTTGGGTGGTAAACAAAACACAGCAACAGGGGAGTTAGCGATTGGAAGTGAGTTGAGCACCAATGGCTTAATAAAATACTTCTGATTAATTAAAGCAAACGTTGCAGAATAAGCAGTCCATAAATGTTGTCCTAGGTATTTAAAAGCATGTTCCAGAATGGTTAAACAAGTAGGTCTTTAGGGCCCAAACTTAATAGAACTCGACTGAACTACTTGAACTTCATTGACATGCATGTAGTCTTTAAGCAAGATTTAATTGGAGCTCCCCCATGTGAGATTTGTAGTTTTAGATTGATGCCTAAACTACCTTCCCTGGCAACATTTAGCTGACCTTGTCTGATTAAGTAAATGTCAATGTACATGAAAAACTGCTGATGTGTTAAACATTTCCAAATGACACCTCTTCCTATGCCTTGAAACCCTGACTACAATGGCAGGCCTCCCGCCAAAATAGTGTAACTTATATATTTTTTCGTTTTTCTTTAGAACACGAGGCCCTACGGACAGTGTGTTGCCTGGGCAATGAAAAGGGCACTTGAGAATGAACTGCTTCAAAAGTGCATTTTGTCTGCATTTCAATTGAACGAGGTTCACTGCAAATCCACAATGACATCTGACGCTAACATGCAACAGTTCCCAGGGCACTTACCGATCAATGCTGATGGCACAGAGATTGAGGATGCTGGCCGTGCACATCATAACATCCAGGGTGACGAAGATGTCACAGTGGATTTTACTGAACTTCCACTCTCCCACCACCTGAAAGAAATATGGTACAACATTTATAAATAACACAATTATTAGTTTTGACCCCGTCCAGCAGTTTCAAGTGTCAGTCAGATATGAAGTGCACACCGTTATTGTTCCAGAGCTAGATCATTCAGTTGTTGTCATGAACATGCCAATGCCTGCTATAATCACCATAATTTCCCTGTCATGTAAAAAGCAAATCAACAAAAAATATTGATATTCTGTATACATTAAATATAGATTTGAATGTATATGGATTCAGCTTTAAGAGGCCGATGAACCCATTCTTATTCACAAAGCTTCTTCCCTCTCCACATCAACAGGCCTCCCATTCTGCAGCCAATTGCAAACAACCCAGCATGACTTAATGTTATTCGAACCTTGCCTACCATGGAAAATCCTACACTTTCTTACCTCCATATTACTTCTGACAGTGGGTGCTTTGTATCTCACTTAGAGTCGTCAAGCCGGATTACTGTATCTCACCTATTTCTTTGTGCGAACAGCCAGAAATTCCAGTATCTTATAAATTAACCCAAGCTCAGGCTCAAAGAAGGTTATGTCCTTGCATCTGACAAGCCAAACAAGAACTTCTCTATACTAGGCTCACTAACTAATGGAAGTGGAACTCATAACAAACAGCCATAAACATCAGGTCATATGGATTATACTAGGGACTCTGGTTCTGCATTCATTGGAATATATATCTACATGATGTTAGTGATGTTGACAATAGCATGGATTTTTTTTCAGTATTGTAACTGCCCTTACTGACGGCAACATAGTAAATGAAGTGTAGCGAGAAATCCAATTGCAATGTTAATGTCAATTGCGAACCGACACATATATTCTCATTTAGGGCTGACGTTTTGTTTTTGTCATTTTGCATTGAGATTGTACGTTATCTTATTATGTTATAACATACTGTGAGGCTGGCTGGGAGAAGAGAGGCTAAGCATCTTTCGGAGCTGCTCATCAAAGCCAATAACCAATCTCAAGACCCGAGGTCATCTTGCACATGCCAAAAATATGCTCTCAATATACCATATTTAGCATTGGTCGACTGAATTTGAAGCGTATTCATAATTAATGCTAATTTAGCATTTAGTGAGAAAGGGCAACAGTGCTCCAGCATCAGACTGTGACAAACACATTACCACGGCTTGTTCTTAGACTAGGCAGATAAATTAACTTGAACCTGAACAAGATCTCACCAAATTGAAAACAAATAGACAATGGCCTCGTGGCAAATTGCGGTTTTTACTTGGAGCGGGGCGATTAACCAAACACAACATTTTAATAACAAAACATGTGTTTATTTAGGTCGTGGTGAAGCATAATCCTATGTGACATCTCTTTGCTCTGCTTGAAATCTAATGATTCGAGAGAGCGAATCAGACCAAAAAATTCAAAGACAATGGAAAATAAACTCTGTCTGTTTCACTTAAGGCATATATTCTCATGCTAACAATAAGCTCTTGTAATGTTTCAAAACTGAATCCTACTGTGTAAGATTAGATTGAATTTGTAACATTTCCAAGGATTGTAAAGACCGCAATGCTGCCGTTGGTGAGTAAAACAAACTAAATGAGATGTGTGCACAACAAACCATCAAATCAAATTCGGTATATCCTAACGTCTTGTTAAGCGTGTCCTAATCCACACATGACCTTAAACTTGGTATCCTTTTTAATACCATTGGGAGGCATGTTTAAAGAGAGCCATAGGTCACTGTGGAAAGGTTGCATAATGAGTGTAGTCTACAGTATGTGGCATTTCTCAACCTTTTGCCAGAAGTAGACCACAAAAACACAGGATAATCATAGGGGGTTTCTTGAATGCTAGAGCAGGAGATCAAGTCACAGTTCTGCTCCAGCACACATGACAGACTATAGATTTTAGTGTGTCATTTGATAGCCCTTGAAATCAGGAGGTGGGCTCATTGATATATACACACAGCAGGTGTATTTTTCTGCCGTCTCAATTGCCTCACACCACACTGGCCAAAGTCCAAGTTCACAAATAAAACCCTAACACAGCAAGGTATTTCTCCAAAACAGTGTTACTTTCAGCTCTCGTTTCTTTTTGCTGAAAGTCAATTTGATTGCTTTGTTGCCCAAGGCTACTGTTCTGCTGCTTTACGATGTGACATGTCTCTGCTCATCGATTCAACCTTATATAGTTTACCCACGGTTTAGGCAGCACACACTTTGCTCACACAATCCGGTTTTAAAAGTCACATCAATAAATAATAGGCAGTCATTTACTGTCAGAATGACATTTTGACATTGTCTGTGCGGCTGCTGTACATGCTAAGTTAAAATTAGATTTGTAGGCACTGTCATTAATTTCCATGATGGTAAGTCATTAATAATGTTAGCATTTCTTCACTCAGCCCTGATCATCTGACCTCCATTGGGCACCTTTATCAATGTCACTAATGTGTTAATAGTTTTCATTTTAAAATGTTTTATTTACTCAGCAAGCAGTCAGCTAATTCCAAGGATGCAATGTGGATTAATTAAATTACACAATTACGCAGCATGGCTCAATTAGTAACTAACAACATGAAGACAAATCCTGTTGTCAGGCAATTATTATTATGATTGACTGGATTTCAATTAAAATGTTTAACATTTAATGGTAACTTGGCAGCAGAAAACAAGATGCAGGGCGTGCATCTATTTTTTATTTTTATTAAGTTACACTTTTTTCTGATTCACTTTTAAGCCATGCAGTACTTTTAAATGTTAGTATTTAAATGTGACAGGGAGGGTCAGGCAAAATCAATGAGCCTGATCAAGTAGATTAGTATAACTAACCAGGACTTAATCCAACCATGTCATGTTGAACCACCTATTTTATTACAACCTAATTTCCAAAATAAGTTGGGACATTGCGTAAAATGTAAATAAAAACAAAATGCAATGATGTGCAAATCATTGAAATCCTATATTCAATAGGAAAAAGTTCTATACAAAGACAACATACCAAATGTTAAAACTGAGACCTTAATTGTTTTTTGAATTTTATGCCAACAACTTGTTTCAAAAACGTTGGGACAAATTCAACAAAAGACTGGAAAATTTGTGTAATTCTAAAAAACTAAACCTGGTGGAATATCACACAGCTTCTTAGGTCAAGGAGAGGGACCAAAGGTCTGGGCGCTAAACTGACATGCCTGAAGTTCAGATCTGAAAAAAACATTTGGCGCATTATGAAATGAAAAATACAGCAAAGGAGACCCTGAACTTTTGAGCAGCTGAAATCCTGTATCAACCAAGAATGGGAAAACATTTCACTTTCAAAACTATAACAATTGGTCCCTTCAGTTCCTAAACGCTTACAGAGTATTTTAAAAAGAACAGGTGATGCAACCCAGTAGTTAACATGCCCCTGTCCCAACTTTTTTGAAACGTGTTGCTGGTATCAAATTCAAAATTGGCATGTATTTTTCCAGAAACAATAAAATGTCTAATTTCTCAGTTTCAACATTTGATATGTTGTCTTTGTACTATTTTCAATTAAATATAGGGATACATTATTTGCATATCATGGCATTGAGTTTTTATTAGCATTTTACGCAGCATCTCAACTTTTTGGAAATGGGGTTGTAATTGTCCTGACCAGCTAACTGAAACAGATGTATATATGTAATCAGTATTAAGAAACATTTGGCAAAATTCCTACGGGCGTGTTTACGCTACATTTTCACGAGACTTAGCGAAGAAGACTGGAGATGCTAGATTATTTTGTTGTGTAAACTTGCAGACATCAGTAGCTCAAGAAGGCCAACTTCCGAGGTAGTGCTCCACTTTTTTGATAGAGCCCCCCTGGAGTTTTGCGAGTGTGAAGGCAATTCAGTCAGAATTATATCAAGTGTCTGTGCAGTGTGCACGCATATCACTCAGTTTTTACTAGATTGACGGCCACAGTAGTGGGTGGTGTGTCTCAAACATGCCAGTGTATATTCAATCGCCATGGAAAGAATTATGCAAACCAAGATGAGTCTATCTAGTCATCCTCATTCTCTCTCCTAATGCAAACAAGCCCTATATGTCACGATGTCACTCCAGGTTTATAGACTAAAAGCTGAGATCAGGAACAGTGCTCAGCGGTGTGTGACTTTGTGTCCGTTAACTCCAAACTTGCAGCGAGCAGACACTATTTCTGTCACTAGACTTTTTCCTTCACTTTTGCTCTTCTTAATATGCGCATTGATGGTTTGCTGGCGAACATCCTCGTGTTTTGATTTAGTCGCCAGCATGTAGAAGGCAAAAGCAATCTAAATTATCAGACGGAATCAGACACTTAAATATTAAAACAGTTACTCTACCCAGTCAGAGCAGCGGACTTGTCAGTGTCCTCCTCACAGGCAGGCAAACCGGCCATTTGAGGTATTTCGAACAAAGCGTGTGATTGGGCGATGTGAAAAAAATACGGGCTGGCATCCCAATTGAAAACATTCAGATGACTGATACAGAATAGACTTGCAACGATAGGGTTTCTATCATACGCCCCGTATTTTTTACTCCCGAACCTCAAACCCCATAAACAATTGATTGAGAATCATTGCTTATTTGGAACAGGCATTCATTTCCTGACATTTTTATTAGAAGGGACAGTTGGTTATTTAAGGTTCCGGGTTTGATTACGCAAAATAATTGAGGTGGGAACACCTTTATGGACAAATATGAAAAGAATAACTATGAAAGCACATATTTTGTGTTGTTCTCACACTGCGAGTATTAATCTATTTTGTGTGTCCTCACACTGCGAGTGTTAATCTATTTTGTGTGTCCTCACACTGCGAGTGTTAATCTATTTTGTGTGTCCTCACACTGCGAGTATTAATCTATTTTGTGTGTCCTCACACTATGACAGGTGTCAATCTCACCGTAGGTTAGTCTACTCACAGCGTACTGGCAAACCATTGGTTAGTACCAAGACCAGAATATATGGGTTTGCTATAAAACCTGTGCAGACCTTTTTTCTAGGCACCCAAGTCAAGCCATTATGCTTTTTTCACACTAAGTGGTCAGTTCTACCAGTCACTTGGTTATGAACAGAGCATATGGCTTAGCGGTTTTTCTCCATGTGGTGCACAGTAAATTGCATTTATTATGATAACTTAAGCAACAAACATTCACAAGAGATTGTTCTGTGACACATGCTAGGTTTCCATTCAATTAACAACCAGATTTCCTGTGCAAAAATCAGCAAATCATATTGTCTTTCTCACCAATAGCATATACCCCAAAAAACTGAGCAGTTGCATCCCCTCTGGTTTCTGCAAAATGTGGGTGTAATAAACACAGCGGTTTCTGTTTTCTTCTTACAAATACCGTTTTAACATTTTAATGTTTTACTATTATACTACCAAATCCCCATTCCAGACACTCAGGGACATGCGTCTTCTGCCTCATGCAGATCCCCTTAGAACAGATAGGACATTAAATCAGACTCAGGGTGAAAGAACATCATCAAAGATAATGTTCTTTTCCACACTGAAGATCATTCACAATTATTGCCTGATGATCTTCCTTTATGCATCTCAATCAGTACTTCCTTTGGATTTAAATATTTTTAAAACAATGTTTAAAACAATATTTTGTAGCTCAGATTAAGCAAGTAAATATTCTAAATTTCAGTTTTTAAATATAGTGGTGAAACGGAGATACCAATATCGAGATGAGATTTGGGAACCCCTGTACTAAAGAAGATGCATTGAAAAAAGTTTTACAGCAAAATACAACAACCCAACATATATAAAATGCCCGGGTACATTCTGCATGTCAGGTGTACAGGTGACCTTGTTACAGCAACTGTGGGGGGTGGGGGGAGGGGTGGGGGGCGCACAATGTAAATCCACCCTCCTGACAACAGCAATTCCTGCTGGACAGTCAGCCTACCTCTAGATACACCATCCAGGGCATTACCAAGGAGGCCACTAGCAGGTCCGCCACAGCCAAGCTGACGATCAGGTAGTTGGTGGTGGACTGGAGGGCCTTCTCCCTGGACACGGCCATGCACACCAGCACATTGCCAAAGATGATGACCAGGATGAGCAGCGTTAGGAGCATGGCGTAGTAATTGTACGGGTGCTTCTGCACACTCTCGGTGTCATCCAAGCTTCCATTCCCATTGTCCCAGAAACTCTCATTGTAGGCATACTGTGCAAGGACATCCATTTGCTGTGAGTGACAAAGGCCAGCGACGGGCCCTGAAATGGAGAGGAACAATTAGTTGGAGACACCTTTAATTACGAGAACGTATGCTACTTGCATTTACAAAAATATAGGGCACGGCATCAGCATCAACAACCAACGAACGTTCACAAAACATTGAGGTTCCACGTAAAATCGGCAACATAATCTGTGAGAAACCGACACATTCATGTAACATCTGGTTGGTTACTTGAAAAACAATACAAAACGATAGCAAAACCGGACTGTGTTCGTGTCATGAGATATTCAACGTAAAACAGTTCTGGAAACTTTCACAAGAACCAGTTTTAGTTTGCTTGTGTGGATGCTCACTTCTTTGTCAGGCACCTTCCTTAGATGAAGACTAGACGTTAGCAATGGGGTTTTCTTTCTCTCTCTCTGTCCCTTTCTCACGAGCCCCTGCCTCCTGCCTATCTGAAAGCATTGCCCTAAGGAACATGACTATTCCTTTACCCCACAGATGCCCTTTGCTGTCTGAAGTCATTTATTTGCCTGCTCTAATTCTTTATTTATGTGAGATTGTTCTCACTGTCTTTACTGAAAGCTTTGTGTTTTCACTGGTTGTCCTTGCCAACATCCAGTTATATCTGTATACCTGCTGTGCACAGTTTACATTGATTCAAAGATGATCAACAAAAGCGACGGATATTTACTGTATCTCCAGCCTCTTAGACCAGGCCATGGCACAAGATTTGGAGTTGTGGCCTAAGAAGACCATTGTATCTCCCAATCACATTCACAATTTCAGATACATTTAAAGCTTATTTTGTGCCGCAAACGTCAGTGGGATTGTCCTGCAGTTCATACCGGTGGAGTTTGTATGGTTTGAGCATACAGTGTTATTAAGCAAAAGCTAAAGATCAATGCAAAAAAAATCAGCAAACGATCATCTTTTGGCCTCAATGTTTGGTGGGAGGTTAACAGTTTAATTTCAACACAATCGTTTCTCCAACACAACATATTTTATTGAGTAGTATGATCTTTTCTACACAAACTGATACTGATGTCCTTTACAATAGGTTTAAGTGTGTAAGCTAAGACCAATATGCCCACTGGCAATATATGGATCTTCAGAATAAAAACCCTGGAAACCTTTATAAGAAACACGCATTCCAGAATAGCCTGTATCTTCCTGTCTCTCAGTTCACTGACAGGCTGTTAATGTATTCTATCAAGGATTTGTTTGATTTCAGATGAGAAGCTGACCTCATAAGCCTGATTTATCATCTGTAATTAGGTGACTTTTCCAGAAGTACAGACCTGGATAAACACACAGTGACCTACATCTGCCCAAAAGCCGCCCAACCACCCAGCATACACTCATCATATTGCCATTGCACAGCTGACTAAGGACTAGGTTGAGCTGAAACCCAAATGGAGGAGGACTATTTATTTGTGTGTCTGATAAAGTGTGTATGTGCGTGTGAGTCTATATAGAAGTGGCTGGGACTACGAAAAACATCTGTTAATAACAAGGAAATGTTCTTGATCTTATTCAGTGATAGAAGGTTTTTGATTTGTTTTCTAACCGCCTTAGGCATCTTTCCTGGTTAAAATTACTAATGGCAGCTATCCAAGTTCAGGCTATGAATCCTTGTGGCTAAATATAAATAGCCGTGTATTACCTTGGAATCAGTGTCTATTCCAATTTTTGTCAATTATAGCCTGGTTTGATGAATAGACTGCAGAAATGAAAGAATAAATAAAATAAACCTATCCCATCTTTCCTAAATACATATATTGATGTGTTAATTAACGGCAAGGTTTCAATATTGAAAAATGCGTGTATGGGTGGGGTCTGGAACTGGTAGTGCAAATGCATAGAAATATGAGAAGAATATTCATATTGTAACAGCATTAATATACATTGCAAACACTGTCATTTCTCAATATGTGCAATAATTTACATCAACCACACCATAGCGCTGTAACAGGCTCAAGTTGATTTTCTTTCTTCCTTTGTAATATCTGTAACATTTGATATGACAGGCATGCTACACAAACAGCATCCCAATTCAAGAAGTCTCAGTCTATTTTTTGTATTTTTTCTATACCAAGTCTATTTCCCTCATTGCGCAACATTGAATTTGTGATCAAGGCACTGCTTCATTGCGGCATAATCGGAACAGTTGACGTAAAGCACATACGACGCTGGTTCTTATCATGATGCACACTTAACCAGGAAATCTAGACAGAAATCCTGAGGGAGGGAATGCATTCTTAGGTCATCTGGTTCCCAAGCCTCCATAAAAGTTTCCACAGCATAACGAGCAAAAGCAACCACTCCGAACGCTAGCTCAATTCATCCACCATGCAACTGTGGGCCTCTGGGCAAATCTGCGAGCAGGATTCGAACCCTGGTCTCACCAAATCTAAAGTCTAATATTTTATTAGTCTAGGTTCTAACAAAGTAAACAACATGATAGTGTGGTACTGCTGCTATAGCTACATAACGTTTGCTTAGCTACTAGCCTTAACCACATGAAATAGCGTACATCCCCAAATGACTTGTTACATCCCCAAATGACTACAGTAAATGGAAGTTTTGTGCTGCAAAGATTAAAGCATAGGAGGGAACAAACCTGCCAGTTCATCTGGATTTGCCTTTTATTTATTTTTTTCATTTTAAATAGTTCTGTTGAATTTTTTGAAGGCTTGCTTGCGAATTTGCCAGACTCCATTATTTAATTAACCACCACTTCCTTTCTAATTTGAATGAGATTCCCATGTTTCTGCATGTCATGCGACATGCAAAAGTTGGTTGTTCTGATGTGCAGCTGGTTCAGGGTGATGTGCAGCTAGTAACTGGTAGCTGTCTCACCTTGTTAAAAACCTGAATTTATTCTTTGAGCGCTGTTCAGATTTTTCAAAAATATTTTTATTAATATTGTTTTTATCTGTTCCACATAAGCTGCCATCTTGTAATTCTACAATACAATTGCTTTTTTAAATGAAAATCCATAAAGGGCACTGCTTATTCTGACCAACAAGAGTAATTATTTTTTTTGCTGTTTGCTGAAAGATTTCTTCCCTGTTAGCTAGTGATGGCTAGACATGATGATGCATAGGCTGAACCAATTTTTTACAACAATGCAATCTACTGAAATTCATAAAACCTAATGTAAAGTACAAATATGTTGTACTTCATTGCTTAACTTGTTTCTTTAAATACCTTGATTTTAATATTGTTATTGAATGGGTAATATACACTCACCTAAAGGATTATGAGGAACACCTGTTCAATTTCTCATTAATTAAATTATCTAATCAACTAATCACATGGCAGTTGCTTCAATGCGTTTAGGGATGTGGTCCTGGTCAAGACAATCTCCTGAACTCCAAACTGAATGTCAGAATGGAAAAGAAAGGTGATTTAAGCAATTTTGAGCGTGGCATGGTTGTTGGTGCCAGACGGGCCGGTCTGAGTATTTCACAATCTGCTCAGTTACTGGGATTTTCATGCACAACCATTTCTAGGGTTTACAAAGAATGGTGTGAAAAGGGAAAAACATCCAGTATGCGGCAGTCCTGTGGGCGAAAATGCCTTGTTGATGCTAGAGGTCAGAGGAGAATGGGCCGACTGATTCAAGCTGATAGAAGAGCAACTTTGACTGAAATAACCACTCATTACAACCAAGGTATGCAGCAAAGCATTTGTGAAGCCACAACACGCACTACCTTGAGGCGGATGGGCTACAACAGCAGAAGACCCCACCAGGTACCACTCATCTCCACTACAAATAGGAAAAAGAGGCTACAATTTGCACGAGCTCACCAAAATTGGATAGTTGAAGACTGGAAGAATGTTGCCTGGTCTGATGAGTCTCGATTTCTGAATTTCAGAATTTGATTTCAGAATTTGGCGTAAACAGATGGAGAACATGGATCCATCATGCCTTGTTACCACTGTGCAGGCTGGTGGTGGTGGTGTAATGGTGTGGGGGATGTTTTCTTGGCACACTTTAGGCCCATTAGTACCAATTGGGCATCGTTTAAATGCCACGGCCTATCTGAGCATTGTTTCTGACCATGTCCATCCCTTTATGACCACCATGTACCCATCCTCTGATGGCTACTTCCAGTAGGATAACGCGCCATGTCACAAAGCTCGAATCATTTCAAATTGGTTTCTTGAACATGACAATGAGTTCACTGTACTGAAATGGCCCCCACAGTCACCAGATCTCAACCCAATAGAGCATCTTTGGGATGTGGTGGAACGGGAGCTTCGTGCCCTGGATGTGCATCCCACAAATCTCCATCAACTGCAAGATGCTATCCTATCAATATGGGCCAACATTTCTAAAGAATGCTTTCAGTACCTTGTTGAATTAATGCCACGTAGAATTAAGGCAGTTCTGAAGGCGAAAGGGGGTCAAAAACAGTATTAGTATGGTGTTCCTAATAATCCTTTAGGTGAGTGTAGAGTGCTCTAGCAGATTCTCTACCAGTCAATCAGGTTGAATATTTAAATATATAATTAATTTTTCATGTTGATTCCTTATTGCGTACAATAAGACAGAGCAATTCAGTGGCTCAGTGATATTCATTTAAAAAATGAATGCACCTAATCATTTATCATAAAAAACTGAAAATTAACAAAGAAACATAAATAGACTACAAAATACTATAATAAGGGTTGTTGCTACACATCAACAAGGGCGTGTTTTTAAATTAATAACATTTTATATTTCCTATGCTCCAACTAAAATACCATCTACAATTTCTTTGATGCTGTTTTATGGTCCAAAAGCATATGGCTTACAAATTGATGTGCATCAAAGAGGTTTTTCTGTGTAGGGTTTGAAAATCTAATTAATCAAATACAGGCGTTAAATATGGGTGAGTAACTATTCTCTAAGCCATAGAGATATGGGTGAGTAACTATTCTCTAAACCATAGGATGGATATTTGAGGGGGTGATTCAAATGACAGTTGCATAACATCTACAAACCTCCCTACATTTAACATGAGTAGCACTTAAATAATTAATTTTGGAAGGAGATTTGCTGGTCCCATTTATTGCAGCTAGGGAAATTGAATTGTTTGTTGACTTGTTGAAGCTGATAACACTTTGTTGAATGCTCCAAGAAAGAAACATTACCATAACAGTCCCACTTTCAATGATGTTGAGGGTAAAAAAGCTTTAAACTGCCTTTGTAAGCACTACATATGTGCTAGAAAGCATCTATATCCACAAACCGTGCTTTATATGGTCCCGGGACCAGCCATTGTAATGTGTGGAAGTAATTTTAGAGGAAGAATAATCTAAATGCTATATTAGAGCAATAAGGCCAGTGAGGAAGGTATATGGCTAATATACAATGACTATGGGTTGTCCTTAGGCATGAGGCATACACATGTTCTGCAGCAGGATGACACAGGCTCATGATAGAACATTGCTATCAAGTTATAATACCAGTTAACAATAGAAAATTGGAAGCGCACAGACACATTTTACTGCTGCACACCACGTTGTCCCGGACTTAGCCAGGTCCGTAAAGGGGCGACTGGTCATTAGGGGCAACAGAAAGAACTGCAACAAAATGATATTGTTTTTATTTTTCGAAGATTACTTCTTATAATTTATTGTCTATGAATATAGCATCTTCCTAAATTGCATATCATTTGTGTTAGGATTTTATTTCATGTTCATTGGTCCCTGCCTTGCTGCTACAGACTGCGTTCTGCCGATTCGAGTTCGCAGTAGTAGGCCATAGGCTAAGCGTGAATGTGGGGCTAGCCCCTCTCTCACAATACAATATACATTGTACATGTGAAAATACTAATATGCACACTCAGAATGTTAGTGTGATCAATGTAGATCACACGAATTTGATGCCAAGTGGGGCTGACAGCCGGTAGTCTCACTACAGCGTCATTTCGTATTTCAGACCTGATTGGCTGTCTATCTGGAGGGTGGATTGTCTTAGCTAGCTTGTTAGCTTCACAAACGCCAGATAACTTGAGAAAATGAATAAAGTGGATTTCATACTCGAGCACCTGTTTGAACCCCTTAATTTGGAGGAAACTTGAAGTAAATCGACTTGGTGCCGATCAGCCACGGGATATTGTCATCACTCAAACCGCTATTAAAAGTAACCGCGGGTTTAACATGGAGTGGTTTTTGAAGAAAAAGTGGCTAACAATTAGCATTAAAAAAATCTTCTGTTTTCCATGGCTGCTATTTGGTGGAGATGGTACTTGGTCGAGGACGGGTTACAAAGATATGAAACATCTTTCTGAAAGGATTGCAAAACATGAGAGCAGCGGGAGTCATCTGGACAATGCTGTGAAATTGGGCTACTTGGAAGGGTAAATGTCGCAGCCCAAGTTGACAGTGCATACAGGCGCTACATTGAGCAGCATAACAAACAGGTGGAGGAAAACAGGTAGGTTCTCAGTCAGATCATAACATGTATTAAACTGTGTGGAAAATCTGAAACCGCACTACGGGTACGACGAGTCAGTGGACTCCCTGAATCCTGAAATATTCAGATGCATTTTCGAGACTGTGTGAGGGCGATTCGAGACTTCAGAGGCACTGACGCTCAGCCCATCTTCAAAGGGACATCTAGCACTGTAAAAATGAACTGTTAGACTGTATGTATGAAGTGTACAGGGAGGAGATAGCCAAGCAAATGGACGAGACATCATTTGTTGCCATACAGGCCAGGCAGATGAGACAACTGATGAGACAACTGATGTCACAAATGGTGATTGTGTTGCGATACATGTTGCCTGACAATACAGTGAAAGAGAGGTTTTTGGAGTTTGTGGAAGTCAAAGATAAAACTGGCCTCTCTAATAGTATCAAGGGTGTGCTGGAACCACTGAAGCTGGGAGAAAAGCTGATCGCTCAGACTTTTGATGGTGCGGCTGTAATGAGTGGAAACGTCCATGGGGTACAGATGCTAATGAAAGGGACATACTCACATGCCCAGTTTGTTCACTGCTATGCTCACCAGCTGAACCTGACCTTGCAGCAACTTTGTTCAGCAAGGATGAGCACCTTGAAGGTGTTTTTTGCAAATTGAACTGCAAACTTTTGCCACCTTTTTCTCTGGCTCTCCAAAACATGTTGCGGCACTTGCTGAGGCAACACAGAGACGCATTCCAAGGCCACCAACTTTACAATGGAACTTTAAAAGTAGAATTGTCAATGCAGTTTGGGAAAACCATGCTGCACTGCTCCTGTGTATGGAGGACATATGCTAACAACCAGGATGGGATGAGGCCACCGAGTGAGGCATACGTCCCCAGCTGCTGGAAATGTCTTCCTTATGCCAGAAGTTTATGTTTTAAACAAAACTCTGCAAAAACGGGGCATTGATGCATCTGGGATTAGCAGTGCGCTCACCCGTTTCAAGGAGAATGTCCAGAATATGCAGAAGCAAACTGATGAATGGGCTGCCACCATTCACAATGGAACAGACGAGCCAGGCCGTCAAGTAATCAACACAGCGCCAGTGATGAAGGAGGCATTCGACAAAGTCATCTCCCAGGTGGAGCAGAGGTTTTCACAAAGTGACCACCTGATCGCTGCCAGGCTGGTTGACAGCTCGCTCTTCCCACAATTTGTCCTGTCATTCCCTACATCTGAGCTTGACTGTGTGGGCAAACTATGGCCTCTAGGAAATGAGAAAAAGTTTAAGTCTGAGCTGACCACTCTACTGCCACACTGGGCTTCACACTGGTAAGACGGCCCTGTCTCTGTTAAGATCCATAGTCAGAGAGGAACTTTTCCACCTTGAAGAGGGTAAAAACCTTCACTCGCAATACCATGGGACAGCCGTTACTCCACAAATTGGCCATGTTGTACATCGAAACCAGCTAATTCAGCAGCTACATGACCTCATTCCCAAAGTCATCGAAAGGTTTGCCCAGAGGAAGAATCGCCATGCCACCTTTCTCTTTAAGTGAGCACTCAGCCTTGGTGAGTGAAAGCATATTTTATCATCCTGCCTTTGTGGTGCTGGTCCGTGCATTGGTCATATTTTTGTGCTGGATCGATTGATATAGATGGTGACTAGTGTCAGTGTGACCATGCTTATCTATTAAGGTTGTTGTCATAGAATGGATCTGTATCCCTAAAAGGTTGTCTTTCCGCTTTGTTGTGGCCTTCAGTGGTGTTGAGCTCATTGCTGTTCGCATGTGGCCCTGTAGGCACATTGGTTCTGAGCTTGGTTGCATTCCTAATTTAGGTTTGTAAATGTGACAGTGGTAATTTTATATGTGTGTGAGAGAGAAGGAGAGCAATTACACAAGAAGGTCTCTCTCTCTCTCTTTCTCCAGTATGTGTCCTACATCACCTGGTAGAAGCAAACCGCTCTGTCATTAAAGGTGTTGTGTGGAGCCACGCTGTTTGTTGATGTGTTAAATAAACATATCAGTAGCAAGAGGGAGTTTTGTAGCTTTACTGATATGTATCCTATATTTTGAAATGGTTTGTGCCCCACCCATTTTTTACATATACAGTGGGGAGAACAAGTATTTGATACACTGCCGATTTTGCAGGTTTTCCCATTTACAAAGCATGTAGAAGTCTGTCATTTTTATCATAGGTAGTTTTCAACTGTGAGAGACGGAATCTAAAAAAATTATCCAGAAAATCTCATTGTATGATTTTTAAGTAACTAATTAGCATTTATTGCATGACACAAGTATTTGATACATCAGAAAAGCAGAACTTAATATTTGGTACAGAAACCTTTGTTTGCAATTTCAGAGATCATACGTTTCCTGTAGTTCTTGACCAGATTTGCACACACTGCAGCAGGGATTTTGGCCCACTCCTCCATACTGACCTTCTCCAGATCCTTCAGGTTTCGGGGCTGTTGCTGGGCAATACAGACTTTCAGCTCCCTCCAAAGATTTTCTATTGGGTTCAGGTCTGGAGGACCTTGAGATGCTTCTTACGGAGCCACTCCTTAGTTGCCCTGGCTGTGTGTTTCAGGTCGTTGTCATGCTGGAAGACCCAACCACGACCCATCTTCAATCCTCTTCTGGACCATCCAAATGCTCTCTAGCAAACCTCAGATGGGCCTGGACATGTACTGGCTTAAGCAGGGGGACACGTCTGGCACTGACGGATTTGAGCCCCTTGCGGCGTAGTGTGTTACTGATGGTAGCCTTTGTCACTTTTTTTTGCTCACCGTTCCTGTGATCATTTTGACCCAAGAACGGTTCAAGGGAGATTATCAGTGGTCTTATGTCTTCAATTTTCTTATAATTGCTCCCACAGTTGATTTCTTCACACCAAGCTGCTTACCTGTTGCAGATTCAGTCTTCCCAGCCTGGTGCAGGTCTACAATTTTGTTTCTGGTGTTCTTTGACAGCTCTTGGGCTTTGGCCATAGTGCAGTTTGGAGTGTGACTGTTTGAGGTTGTGGACAGGTGTCTTTTATACTGATAACAAGTTCAAACAGGTGCCACTAATACAGGTAACGAGTGGAAGACAGAGGAGCCTCTAAAACACAGGTGTCAAACCGGTTCCACAAAGGGCCGAGTGTCTGCAGGTTTTTGGTTTTTCCTATGAATTGGTTCCTAGTTCATACCTACACAACCAGGTGAGGGTAGAAACTAACCAATCAGTGACCTAATTAACCAATCAAGTACAAGGAGAGAGCAAAAACCTGCAGACACTCGGCCCTCCGTGGAACCGGTTTGACACCTCTGCTCTAAAAGAAGAAGTTACAGGTCTGTGAGAGCCAGAAAACTTGCTTGTTTGTAAGTGAACAAATACTTATTTTACAGAGGAATTAGCAATAAATTCATAAAAAATTCTACAATGTGATTTTCTGGATTTGTTTTTCTCATTTTGTCTCTCATAGTTGAAGTGTACATGCCTCTCTCATTTTTTTAAGTGGGAGAACTTGCACAATTGGTGGCTGACTAAATACTTTTTGCTCCACTGTACATGAATTCCTTATTACACTGTATTATAAACAGGGCTGTAGCTAACATGGGGACAGGTGGATATGACAGGGCCCGGTTATGGTAATAATAAACTGTTCATCTATAAGTGAGGGGGCCCATGCATATAGTCAGTCATATTCAGTCATATAGTCAGTCATAACACATACTTAGCTAAACCAAATAAGGAATAACCATATTTATTTAAGTAGTTACACACATAATTGGCCAGAAGGAGCATGGGAATGGGATTTATGTGGTAAATAACACACTCTAGTATGTCAGAATGTGTATTGAAGGGTGAGAGAGATCTGAAAAATAAATCTAGTATTGTTTTGTTTCATTTCCCATGTTTCCATGTTATACCAATTGTGCTATGAGTTGTTTTGTGTGTAGTTGCAGTTGTCCTTATTTGATGAACCTGGATATACCTTGGATATATGGAACTTCAAGTTTTTGCACAATTGTTATTTAGAAATCATTTTGGAGAATACAGGAATTATCAATTATCTAACACTAGCTAGCCATAGAAAGTGATTGCTGGAAAAGTATTTGAAAGAAAGCTTGAGGTAGCATGTACAGTGTCCCACACTGTATTCACCCCTTGAACTTCTACACATTTTATTGTGGTACAACATGAAATCCACATGGATTTATTTAGGTGTTTCTGACTGTGATTTACACAAAAATAAATTGAGATAAAATGGAAAAAGGAGGAAAAGTATTCATCTCCAGGATATTGAACTTGGATGTTTTCAAGTCACTCCAGTGTTGCATGGGCTGTATGTTTAGGGTCGTTGCCCTCTCCCGAGTACCAGGTCCTTTGCAGACTTTTTTCAGGACTTTTGCGTAATCTATTTTACCCTTTCTATCTTTACAAGCTTTCCAGGCACTGACACAGAGAAACATCCGCATAACATGATGCAGCCACCACTATGCTTCAAGGTATGGATGGTGTTCTCAGGATAATGTGCCGCATTAGGCTTGCACAAGAAAACCGTGTTTAGTGTTGAGGCCAAACATATCTATTTTAGGACCTTCCTCCACTTCTTCTGAGACTTCAGGGAACAGGTGTACAATGGGGCAGAGCAAACCGAACCGTAATGACACAAGGACACAAGATACTCTGTGTCCTATCATATAGTTAGTCAAACTAAACTAAGCACATTTTCAGTTTTTTCCCCCCAGGTTACACCAGAAATGGACACACCCACTTATTCCAGGGTATTTCTTTATTTTTAAATTGTAGAATAATAGTGAAGACATCAACACTATGAAATCTCAATTGGGATGAGGTTGGGTGATTGATAACGTAGCGCTCATAACTCTCCTTCTGGGTCAAATTCTATGAATTGTAAAATCACTGACATTGTCCCCAGAATATCACAAACCAAATGTGGTTGAAACCAAAAAATCCATCTGCACCAATTCCGTATTACAAAAATTGTGACATGCAAACGTAAAATTACTTTTTTTGTGTACAGGACACGATTTTCTAGTGAACTTAAAAGGCAGTTTATTTCGTGTACCAACACAAAATCTCAGATTTGGACCCAAAGACAGATTTTCAACAGTCTAATGTCAATTTCTCACGTGTCTTGGCCCAAGCATGTCTCTTCTTCTCATTGGTGTCCTTCAGTAGTGGTTTATTTGCAGCCATTCGACCATGAAAGTCTGATTCACACGGTCTCCTCTGAACAGTTGATGTTGAGATGTGTCTGTTGCTTGGACCATGGGAAGCATTTATTTGGGCCAGCTAAAATCTGAATTGTAGTTAATTGCAGATTTCTGAGGCTGGTGAACCTTTGCAGCAGAGGTAACTCAGAGTTTTCCTGTCCTGTGGTGGTCCGCATGAGAGCCAGATTCATCATAGCAAATAACAGGTTTTTGTGACTGCACTTGTGACAAATGACATTTTCCAGATTGACTAACCTTCATGTCTTAAAATAGTGATGGGCTGTCATTTCTCTTTGCTTATTTGAGCTGTTCTTGCCATATGGACTACTGCAGCACAGAGATAAAGATGGTCTTCTGTATATAAACCCTGCCTTGTCACAACAATACTGTCTAGCTCAAATAAATTAAGAAGAAAAGAAATCCACAAATTCACTTTTAACAAAGCACACCTATTAACTGAAATGCGTTCCAGATGACCACTGTCATGATTTTGCTAAGCTGTCTTCGAGTCAAAGAGTAGAAAATTTGATGAATCTACAATATGAAATGTATATTAATTTGTAAAAAAAATATTTTTTACATGATTCCATAAATGTTATTTGCACTTTCTAATATTTCTCAGTCCCCTCCAGTTTAAAATTTTAGGAGAAGAGGTCCTGGTCCAAACCTGCGGAGTACCCGGTTTGGGAGGCCCATTGCTGTCCCTGTCCCTGTCCTTGTCCACCTGGTCATACTTCTGACCTAGTCTAAAATCAAATAGACTCTGGATTTAGCCCAGATACATTTATAAATTATTCCAATTGGACTCTTAATATCTCACCCGGCACAGCCAGAAGAGGACTGGTCACCCCTCTGAGCCTGGGTCCTCTCTAGGTTTCTTCCTAAAATTCGGCCTTCTTAGGGAGTTTTTCCTAGCCACTGAAATCCAACACTAGTGTTGTTTGTTCCTTGGGGTTTAAGGCTGGGTGTCTCTGTAAAGCACTTTGTGACAACTGCTGTTGTAAAAAGGGCTTTATAAATACATTTGACTGATTGATTGATTATTTCATAGGTTTGATGTCTTTAATATTACTGTAGAATGTAGAAAATTTGGAAAAACACCCACAGCTGTCCAGACTGGACCAATTCTGAATCAGCAATATATACACCTACTGTTGGTTTAGGTTTGTTCTTGTCTGTGGGTGTTGAAATCAAGACCACTGAAAATGGAAGCAATGTCAAAGTCTTTGCAGTTGGCGACAGATGCTAACTGGGGATCCAATAACACACCATGGCCAAGTAAGAATTGAAGTAAAAACAAGGAATTATTTGATTTCGATAGATACTGTGCCCTACAGCTTCAGTATTTTTTCATCAGCACTAAAGTTGTTTGTGTCATGCACAGGACTCACATTGGTTTAGGCTACAGAGAAAGACATTAATATAAATGGCTTCTGACAATCGGCCTTGTTAAAGGTGTTGTTTTGGATGATGTGTCTGATGTGTTTTGAAAGCAGCTGGTGTGTTCATGTGAGGAGGTTCATCACTCATGTGTTGTTGTGCACAAGTGGGTTTCACGGGGTGTCCTACAGTAAGCCCTGCATGAAATGCACAATGTCAAATCTCACAATCAATCCTTCATGTTTGCAGTAACCAGATATTTTTTTTTATTGTCCTGTTTTTGATAGTGTTCATTTTGGCACTCTTTGTTATTTAGTCTAGTCTTAGACATTTTGATAAAAATACTGTATTTTAGTCACATTTTACTAGGATTTTCTCTAGTTAATGTCAAAATGACAAAAACAGTGAGGACAAAAAAAGAATCCTGAAATTCCATTTTAGTCAAATCAAATTTTCACAAATCACTGAATTCAGGGAATAAAATTAACACCTGTCAACCTTAAAGCCACTTTGGTGGATAGCCACTGAGCCACTGAGCTTTTTATTGGCCAGTCTGAGACAGTTGCCTTTTCAGAATGGATGTTGAGACTGGTGTTTTACAGGTACTATTTAATGAAGCTGCCAGTTGAGAACCTGTCTGTTTCTCAAACTAGACACTAATGTATTTGTCCTGTGGCTCAGTTGTGCACCGCGGCCTGCCACTCCTCTTTCTATTCTGGTTAGAGCCAGTTTGCACTGTTCTGCAAAATAATTAATACACAGCATTTTACGAGATCTTCAGTTTCTTGGCAATTTCTAACATGAAATAGCCTTAATGTCTCAGAACAAGAATTGACTAATGGGTTTCAGAAGAAAGTTATTTGTTTCGGGACATTTTGAGGCTGTAATCGAACCCACCATTGCTGATGCAAATGGGTTTTCTAATGATCAATTAGCCTTTTAAAATGATGCACTTGGATTAAACAAAGACAAAAGCTATTGGAACACGGGCGTGATGGTGGGTAATAATGGACCTCTAAAAGCTAATGTAAATATTCTACAAGAAATCAGCTACAATAGATTCCAGCTACAATAGTAATTTACAACATTAACAGTGTCTTAACTGTGTTTATGATCAATTTGATGTTATTTTAATGGACAATAAATTGGACATTTTTAAACAAGGACATTTTTAAGTGACCCCAAACTTTCGAACTGTAGTGTATATTTTCAGTTTACCTGAAAGAACCATGAGACAGGGGTGTATGCTTCACTGTTCAGCTGCTTCTGTTTGACAAAGATGGAGTAGCAAAACCTCTCTCAAATCCGTGTCTGAAGTAAAGTCTTGCATCTAATGAACTGGCATGAATATTATGTTAGTAGGAAAAAAAACTGAACGCACTGAAAAGCTCTCAGAATTTCCATCAACCAAAATGCAAAACATTTTTGGTTGATAAAATTAGCACTGATTTGCTGTATATAAAAAAAAGATTTATGTAGTTGGGGGTGTATCACCTTGTGGCGTAGCACGCAATGATGCTCCATCACTTTGCATGGATGAGAGTTGCACCCACTCAAAGTTCAAGTCAGGGAGGTTTGGCATATTTTTCGAAAGTATCCCTTTAACTCCATGCTCTAAAAATAAAACAGAAACAATGTGCTAGTTCTACTGCATTTAGCTACAAACTATTGAAACCAAATTATATTAGAAGCTGTGAGCATCTGCCACTTGGAGAAAGCAGAAAAGGTTTCAGGCAAGAACCCACACTGCTGTATGAAAGAAATCTAGATTTATAGTACATCCAGATGTGATGGTAAATTGGTGTTATTTTTGACACAATTGGTTAAAACGACATGATGGGATCCATTTATGACTATAATAATATATGGTGCTTGTTTCCAATAAATATGCATGGCCTTACACTGGTGGCATTACAAGTGATGGAACACAGACCCATGCATATTATCTTGCTACTATCTCTAATTCTTATAATGTAGCCTACTGTGCCAACACTGAATTTGTGAGCAGTTGGCTTAAACGCATGTGCCAAGACCAGACTGGGCACATTCGGAAATGTAAAACAAATGTTTTTAGTGGAAATCTGCAGAGCTGAACATGTTGTCCACTAGATCATTACTCACTGCTTTTTATTCCCAACAAGTCTGTGTGGATAAAACACACCACTGGGGAAAGAAATGCGTATTTTCTTGAAAATCTGTTTTCAATTGGCTGGGAACTCAGTTACAGCAGTTCTTTTGAATTAAGCTATACTACAAGATATTTAAATTCAGTCAGCTGGGAAGCAACATACGTGGCAAAATCAGCCTGTTGGACAATAACAAGCCTCCAATGGCCTTATTTGGTTGGGGAAGCTCTTTTATTATGTTGGGGAAGCTCTATTCTAACAACCAGCCATGTCCCTGGTGAGCTCTTCTGCCTATGTTCATGCTAGTTGTCTGCATAGGTGACCCATACGAATGTCATGATTTTAAGTACCTGAAGCAGCAAGCAACAGAGTATTCTGCCTTTGATCTCTTGCTACAATATTGTGAATAATTTTAGATTCTTGAATAAATAATGACTTTTATTTTAGTTTTAGAACTATTATGATTATTATTGTATGTACAAATGGACTGTTTTTTTTTCTTTCATAGTACTGCTAATTATTACAGTGTTTGTTCAAACAGGACGTTTCTAACGGCACACATGCGACGGAGGTGAACGAATTTCAAAGCCAACAACCATCATTGAGGTTGCAGGTGCCTAACCTACCACAAAGACAAGACAAAGCAGCTCTGTCCATCATCTAACCAATTCAAATGCATGTCAGATGTAGCAAGATGCAACATAACTTCTTAAGTTAGGTTATTAATAAACAATATATTCTACCAAGTACTTTTTTGTGAGAAAGTGGCCTGCACCAGACAGCAGGGAGGCCCTGTTTGTGAATGCAGCTCAAAATTATTGGATTGACAGTTCTGGTTGCATAGTGATGGACATGCTTCACTCTGAGGAAATGCCATCTATACAACTATGTCTGAGAAGTGTAGAAAAATGATGTCCTAGGCCATTTTAAAATAACATTTAGTCATGCCACTGTACTTCGCTAGCTAGCTAACAATACCTGTCAGTCCAAAATAGAACCATTGGTCATGCACACGTTAGGAAAACATAGGAAGAACTGACAAAAATAGGTTACTTTTGCAGTGACTAAAGAATGACAGTAAAATGATGCAGGATTGTCTAGTCAGTGTAATTTTGGGTGCCTTACCTTTTGGGTGTAAGTTAAACTGTGTGTGTGTGTGTGTGTGTGTGTGTGTGTGTGTGTGTGTGTGTGTGTGTGTGTGTGTGTGTGTGTGTGTGTGTGTGTGTGTGTGTGTGTGTGTGTGTGTGTGTGTGAGAGAGAGAGAGAGAGGATGTGTGTGAGGTAGGGAAGTTTTTTTCTGAAAACTAAACTACATTTTATAGTGTTTTCCATTTACTGCCAAAATGACATGCAGATCATTATACTTTCATTACCTCCATATCAAAGACGGGCTTTGGATATGAGGAAACCTGAATTGTTTTGCAAGTTGTTTATTCTGTAGTATAGTAAACCGTGTGAAGTGTTTTATTGTGTTTAATGAAGGAATATCAGAGACCGGTTTTTATGTAGCACATAGGCACAACATTGAAAATGGGAACATTTGGTGTCTGATAGGGACAGGGAAAACCAAACTCTAATGGCGCATGTTTAATGATAATTTGCGTCGTATCATTTTGCTAGGGAAATGTTGCTATTGTGACAATAAGAACCTAAGCACATTTTCACTCGGTTTTCCGGGGGTTACACCAGAAAAAGTATGGAAAATGTCTGTATGCCGTGTGTCTTGAAAAAAGGCCACTAGGCTCAATTTGAAAACTATTACAGTTGCATTTGGTTTTAAGGTTTTCCCAAACCTTCATTGTTGACTTCACCAGTAGGAACGAACATTTAAATCCTGAAGTGAATTCATCATACTGTGTTGATGTAGAATTCTGTACAGTACATGCATGACACCAAATTAGTACACTGCCCTCTTCGGGAAAAATGACAAACTGCAATTAAAAAGTGATTTAAACTACAGTATATACTTAACATAGGGTACATAATGCTTTCTACTAATGCAACATTTTCTTGAAACATTTAACCTCTGTTAAATTCTTGACTCACAAAAAAGTGGTTCTGCACTTCAAGCTTGTTTCGCTCACACCTCAGGGTCTATCAATGTCAACCACCATCTGTTTGTGCCGAGGTTTAATTTAAGGCTAGTCATTCTGATTAAATGTCTTGGGGGACCAGCTGAAATCTAGTGCCACAATCACAGTTAATGGTCTTTTGACTGAACATGTTTCATACTAGGATTGCTGAGAGATCTTTCTCTGGAGCACTTTTCTCCATTATTTTTCTTTGTCTGGCTTTTTGTTCTATTTCAGTAGGAACAACAGTCTATTATTTGAATGGCAATAATTAGATATAAAAAGGCAAAAGGAAGGTTTTGAGACAATAGGCTTAAAACGTACAAACTATCATTGGTTTGAATGGAGTCCGCTGTTTTGATCTTGTGTTCTTCATACCTAATGAACATGAATTTGTTATTTACAGCATTTTTCAATAGAACAATGTTATGTCAATAAACACATTTGGACAAAATGACAGATAGAATCTTCCCCTCAGATCTTTTCAAACACATAGGGAGTTCCCTGAGTAGCCTAACATGTTTCCTTTTCTTTATCTTCTACCTGTGATTCTTTATCATGCCATGCAGATGTCACCACCAAGGACATCCAAATGAATGTTTGTTTTTGTTTGTCTATGCGCAAGTGTGTTTCTGTTTGCATGCATGTCTGCACGTGTGTGTCTGTGTACACGAGTCCCCGTGTGTAGTTGTGAGTGTCTGTGGAGAGAGCAAGCTTTGACAATTTACTGAGAGTAAAGAAGTAACATGTCTCCCTGGGGAGCATTGTCTCTTATAGTCCGGGAGTGGATTGTGGAGGGATGGAGGGGGAGAACGGATCCAGGGAGGACGAAAAAGACTAATTAAGATGAGGACCGACTTTCACAAGCAACTGAAACATTTAGAGCAAGTGTCATTCAAGATGAATTATTGTTTCTGGTTTTTGCTCTCCAACTGATTGTTTCTCTGCATTTGCTTAGCATGGAAGGTTATTACGTTTTAAAAAAGGTATTCCTCTGCTTCAAACAGGCATATATACGTATGAAGACATACAGATCATATTTTGGATACAACAAATACTACAATTAATCTACATCAGATCTGGTTACAAAAAGTATTGTCTGTTAAACTGCTGATGCTTTCTGTCATTATACTAGCCTGGCACAATGAAACAAACAGAAGTCCCAACAGTGCAAACCCCGCCTATCTGGCATCTCATACAATCACACCATCTACTACTAAAAACATACAGTGTTACATATTCTGTAAAACACATAAAATGGTAACTACGGGTCAGACACTTCATGGATGATGTTGACCTGAACCCCATGTGGAGACACCCCAGAAGACTGCAACCCCCACCTTCATAGGAAGAACACAATGAACCTTTTATTGGCTTTTGGACTTAATTTCCTCCTCCATCTCCTCTCGTTGACAGCGTTGCATGTGAGAGATGCGCGGAAGTCGACGCGGTCGGAAGAGATGGACTAGTGTGGGAAATATGTGTTGGTTGCACATGTCAATATCTATACAGGTATAGAGATGTGCAGTGAGTGTGCTATCGCTGATTGTTTTAGTACTTGTTTATGATATAATTATGACATTTTGTTAATTGAACCCTCTTACCAACCCCAGTTGTTCCTCTTCATTTGGAGAGTATTAAGTCATTAACATTTGATACTATTTAGGTTAATTTGTACTTTTCATTACCTTATAGTGACGTACAAGTTACCAGACCAAAACAGTCTGATAACCAACTGGAGAAACCTGAAATTTCCCCTTAGGCAAATCTGCTTTTGGTTTTATTGCACTTACTATCCAGTATGATCTACAAAATTGCCTAAAGGTACAGGAGTTCGTGCCTCTAATGCAATTTGGGCAGATTTTAGAGGTCATATTTACTCAAGATTTTTTTATAACTAATTGATTAAATTGTTTATAATTGATGTGTCTATGTATTTTGTCATTGATGGTGACAGTGTATAGACAGGTATTGTGTAGTTGTTATCTATCTATGTGTTAACACAGGGCTCATCTGGGAGACCTGTGTCTCAGCAAACTCCCTGCTAAAGCAGGTTGAATTAAACATAGTGTACTCTCAAAGGCTTGCAGACATTTATGACAATGCAATGTGATGAGCGATCATAAAAAATAAAATACAATAAAATATTTTTTTTATAAATGCCATCAACCTCATCATCCTAACTCATTATCATAATATTTAGTTTCAGCCTACGACTGACGGCTGAGAATCACTATAAATTAAGTGGATTATGTTCCAAATAACCCTTACGTGAATAAATCTAAATTATTAACTGAGGTTATACATGTATGGTTGTTTGGCTGATTAAATGTCAAAGTAGGAAATTGTCTTACCTTCACGCCATAAGTATAACAGAGTCACTACTCTTGCAGGTAGACCTATTATTTTAAATCCAAAGAAATCCACATTCACCGTTTTGGATGTCCTCTGTTTGGCAGTGCATTCTGCTCACAGTTCTCAAATTGTTTATCGAGTCTGTTCAAAAGCAAATGAGAAGTTGCGCCACCAAAGGCGTTATGGACGCTATTCACCAAAACATTGTTTTACAATATCCAAATCATGTTTACATTTTTTCCTTTTCTATACCTCTGGTAAGGTTCAAGATATATTCATTTAGCGTGCTGAGGATGGTGTGCAGCCTACTGCCTGAGACCAGAGGAGAATCCCTGTAGTCCCCGCGCTGTTTACGCAGTACGCACGAGGTAACCTTCAATACCAACAGTTCAGCACTCGATCCAACTATAAAAGGCAGAAATAAAGACGGTTGAAAAATAAGGCGCGGTTAGATCTTAAATGTTCTCATGAAATGACAGTTATCTTGAGTTTAGAGTACCCTTTATTTTCTGTATTATTTCAATTACAGTTTCTGAGTTATTTCCATCTGAATGACAGTGATTTACAGTCCGCCGTCCGACCAGTCTATTGGTAGGGAAAATACGATAGCCTTAAAACACATTTGATGAGATATAGCCTCTGCTCTCCAAAATTCAGCAAACAAAATAATGACCTTTCATCATTTATCATGGTATGGCTATTACAGTACACATTGGGAGAGAAACATGTACCGTGAGTGACCAATTATCTGTTCAACCTTAATTGAGAGACAATGTCAACATATTGGTAAACAGCTCAGCCTTCATGTGAGGAAGAGTTCATATTTATAGGCTACCGAAATGCTAGATATAAAGGGACATTTCCGGATTTTGGCAATGACATTTTTTTTAGGCTACATCCCCAGAGTGGAAAGAATAGTTCTATGTCAAGCATGCACTTTAAAAAATATATTTTTAACCCGTTCTTGTGCACTTGCTAACTAGTGTTAGACCAATTACTGGAAGTATGTGTCTGTTAGTAATTGTGCTTATGCTAGTATGCTTTCTCTCACAAAACTACCTCCAACTTTATGGATAATGGACGCAGATGTATAAGAATGTTATCCACTAGTTAATCTGATTCTGGCAAAGTAGATAAAGAGAATCAGTGACAGTCAGCGGTTCCAAACATCTAAACAAAAATTAACAACATTAATTTGCATGCTAGCTACAAACACACACCCAAACACAGACAAAACCTCTTATTGCCCCCCCTGGTGGGCGATGAGAATCAGTTTCTGGCAAGTACTGGCCGTGTGCTACATGTGACAACAATCTCCCGTATTCTTCATATGAATGAGCCATGGGGTAGGGTGGCAAGATGGCAGCCTTTTCTTACAAAGAAAAACATCCAAGCCCAGCTTTTATTATTTTTCAATTCATTTTCTGCACACCTTTTCACTTTGCCATGGGGTGGAGGGATTGGCAAAGTGAAATGTTATGACACATTTCATACACTTACTTACTAATATACACTTAGGTTAATATGATTTCTGAGTGAGAGTGACCATCAATATGAATGGCCCTCTGGAGTTCAGGGCCCCTTGGCATGAATAAGAGTGTATCATGGGCTACCTAAGTGACTCCCAGTGACTGAGATAAATTATTATTATGCTGTTTAGACTGAGACAAAATTTGGTGTATTTTATTCTAGCACACCATGTTTATTCTAGAAACCATGCCAGACACAAACAATAAAATAAATAAAAATATAATTGTGTGTGTGTGCGCGTGTGTATGGTTTCAACTCATAATTTTAACCCTTCTATTCCTCACTCAAAATCTTCCTTTTCGACTTTTTGGGAAAGGAAAGAAAAAGGTGCAGGTCTTTAAATTTTTTCCGGAGCTGTATATATATAGTATTGTAGTAATAGTCCCAAAAGACTGTTGTAGTCGAGTGGTTGTTGGCTACAATGATTATCCAATGGTGTATCAGATATAGGCCAGGTAGTTTACAGTGAGGGAAAAAAGTATTTGATCCCCTGCTGATTTTGTACGTTTGCCCACTGACAAAGAAATGATCAGTCAAACATTTTTATGGTAGGTGTATTTAAACAGTGAGTGACAGAAAAATAAAAATAAAATCCCCAAAAAACTCATGTCATAAATGTTATACATTTATTTGCATTTTAATGAGTGAAATAAGTATTTGATCCCCTCCCAATCAGAAATATTTCTGTCTCCCAGGCATCTTTTATACAGGTAATGAGCTGAGATTAGGAGCAAACTCTTAAAGGTAGTGCTCCTAAGCTCAGCTTGTTACCTGTATAAAAGACACCTGTCTACAGAAGCAATCAATCAATCAGATTCCAAACTCTCCACCATGGCCAAAACCAAAGAGCAGTCCAAGGATGTCAAGGACAGGATTGTAGACCTACACAAGGCTGGGATGGGCTACAAGACCATCGCCAAGCAGCTTGGTGAGAAGGTGACAACAGTTGGTGTGATTATTCGCAAATGGAAGAAACACAAAAGAACTGTCAATCTCCCTCGGTCTGGGGCTCCACGCAAGATCTCACCTTGTGGAGTTGCAATGATCATGAGAACGGTGAGGAATCAGCCCAGAACTACATGGGAGGATCTTGTCAATGATCTCAAGGCAGCTGGGACCATAGTCACCAAGAAAACAATTGGTAACACATTACGCCGTGAAACTGAAACCCTGAAGTGCCCGCAAGGTCCCCCTGCTCAAGAAAGCACATGTACAGGGCCGTCTTAGAGTGGCCTTTTATTGTGGCCAGCCTAAGGCACACCTGTGCAATAATCATGCTGTCTAATCAGCATCTTGATATGCCACACCTGTGAGGTGGATGGATTATCTCGGCAAAGGAGAAGTGTTCACTAACACAGATTTAGACAGATATGTGAACAGTCTTTGAGAGAAATAGGTCTTGTTTGTACATAGAGAAAGTCTTCGATCTTTGAGTTCAGCTCATGATAAATGGGGGCAAAATGAAAAGTGTTGCATTTATAATTTTGTGCAGTGTAATACTTTGTTGAAGCACCTTTTGATTTTATTACAGCACTCAGTCTTTTTGTGTAGGATTCTATTAGCATGGCACATCTTGACGTGGCAATATTTGCCCACTCTTCTTTGCAAAAGCGCTCCAAATCCTTTAGATTGCGAGGACATCTCCTGAACACAGCCCTCTTCAGATCACTCCACAGATGTTCAATTGGATTCACGTCGGGCACGTTAATCTTCTTCTGGTGAAGCCATGCTTTTGTGGATTTGGGTGCGTGCTTTGGATCATTGTTGTGCTGAAAGGTGAACTTCCTCTTCATCTTCAGCTTTCTAACGGACGCCTGAAGGTTTTGTGCCAAAATTGCCTGGTATTTGGAACTGTTCATAATTCCCTCCACACTGACTAAGACCCCGGTTCCAGCTGAAGAAAAACAGCCCAAACATGATGCTGCCATCACCATGCTTCCCTGTGGGTATGGTGTTCTTTGGGTGATGTGCAGTGTTGTTTTTGCGCCAAACATACCTTTAGAACTATGGCCAAAACTTTCAACCTTGGTTTCATCAGACCATTACACATTTTCCCACGTGCTTTTGGGGGACTTGATGTTTGTTTTTGCAAACTTCAGCTGGGCTTGGATGTTTTTCTTTGTAAGAAAAGTCTTCCGTCTTGCCACCCTACCCTATAGCTCATTCATATGAAGAATACGGGAGATTCTTGTCGTATGTAGCACACGGCCAGTACTTGCCAGAAATTCCTGCAGTTCCTTTAATGTTGCTGTAGGCCTCTTGGAAGCTTCCCTGACCAGTTTTCTTCTCGTTTTTTCATCAATTTCTCTGTTGTGCCATATTTTCTTCACTTGATGTTGACTGCCTTTACTGTGTTCCATGATATATCTAATCCTTTGGAAATTATTTTGTAACCTTCTCCTGACTGATATCTTTCAACAATGAGATCCCTCTGATGCTTTGGAAGCTCTCTGCGGACCATGGCTTTTGCTCTGAGATGCAACTAAGAAAATGTCAGGAAGATCCTACTAGAACAGCTGGTCTTTATTTGTGATTAATCAGAGTCACTTTAAATGATGGCAGGTGTGTAATGACTTCTATTTAACATGAGTTTGAATGTGATTGGTTAATTCTGAACACAGCCACATCCCCAGTTATAAGAAGATGTGCACACTTATGGAACCAAGTTATTCTAAGTTTTTATTTTTTTTACTTTTCCCCCTCAAAGATTTCAGTTTGGTTTTCAATTGAATTGTTCACATTATAGGTCACATTATAAGTGAAAATAATTCTGACATGATTTATTTTTGCCTCATTCTTTTACATCACAGAAACCTGGCGTTTTAACAGAGGTGTTAGACTTTTTATATCCACTGAAACCGTAGTCCTTAATTTAAAACACTTCAAGCTTAACAGCAAACTAACCATTACGCCAAAAACCTTAAATACTAAACGTAATCCTTACTCCAAATTCTAAACATAAACCTAAAAACCTAACACTTTTAAGCTAAAAGACTGAAGATTTCCACAGTTTGGAAATGTTTTTGTTGACATTTATATTGTAAAGATCACACGCATGACACACGCATGACCACACACAAACACCTAAATCTGTCACTGGCTGTAGAGGATTATCAGGTGTGTATTGAACTTGAATAATTTTGTGATAATTGATCAAAGCCTATTTCAAAAATATGCAATTTGCTATTTCAGATGCTACTATACTGACGATAGTCAATCAAGCACCCTGACATACTTGCCGTTGTTGAACTGAAATCAAATAAGCAAACATATTACCAAGGAGTTGGTTGAGAAAATTTTTGCCATTTAGACTGTCAGGGCTGTAACTTATGTGTCTCCACAAACCCAGTTTAAAGCACTCAGATGTTCATGTCAGAATAGGACACTTGAGCCAACAGATTTAGTCAAATCATCGAAATCACAGGGAAAATCCTAAATCCTGTAAGACACCCATCTATCTCCCAGGGGCTGTTCTGCACACATGGGACAGAGGCAGCTGTTCCCCTGTTGAGCACAAAATTTGACCAGGGCCGGTATCCCAAACCACTAAGATGATTGTAATATGCATGTACAGTAAGTGCCTTGTTATTTTATCAGTGGGTTTCCCTAAAGCATTGTTACTTAAGTGGCAAGAAGAACATTGATTTCTTCAGCTCTGAATGCTTGTTTTCTTTTGCATTCCATTTATATTCCAAATAATTTGGATTTTTCCCACTATATTATATTCCCAGTTAACCAATCATTTGCTGATTGGTATTTGACCTAAACACGATATATTCTATATAGCTACCAGAGGAACTGATAATTGGATGTCACGTGATCGATTTCCGGAGATATAATTTTGATTGGCTGAAGTCTGCCCCATTTATTGGAAATAACAGTTTCGTCCACCCTAAATATATATTCTCAGGGGTATTTCACCCCTGAGAATATATTGGTAAAATATAACAAAATTATAACAACTAATTGGCAGAAAATTAAAAATTCATGATATAGCCTAATATATGTCATTTTTAGTTTAATAGCTAGTTTACTGAGCATATTAACATCTAATACAATAGGCCTATCAATTGGCACTGATATTGAAATAATTTTTCAATATTATTGATTTCATGTTTTTAACCTAATACTTTTACACGGTTAACAAAACACATTTTAAAATAGTCATCAAAAGTTATTTTAAATTGTAATAATTGTTATACATATATTTTTGCATTTGGATATTGGAATGTTCAATATCACACACAATCCCAGGGCTTTCAGGGCTCTGGTGACAAGCAGAGCACTAGGCATGTTGTCATTAGAGAAGAAGCCATGATCAGAAACACCTCATGGCTTCCTCATGTGAGGATCAGTGTTAACAGCCGTCCACCAGTCTCCTCCAGTTTCACCCATGACCATGGGCACTAGCAGTTCATGTCCAGGCTAGTGCCAGGGGACCGCCATTCAATTTGGCATCGGCAATAAGGACTTTGATTACCTTGGGCTGGCATGAAACTAGAATACATCGGCTCTTATTCTATTTAAATACCTATGTTTCTGTATTTCTTCTGCTCTGGGCCATTCTTAAGCATATTTGAGATGTAATTAGATTTTGTTATGAAAATCAAATCAGGCAGAATCATTCCTAGATTAAAAAGGATCATCGCAGTTTTTTACTCTCCTACTGAAAACCCCACTCGCCCAGTCTGACTGTCAATAATCTCCTTATTAAAGGACTTCATTTTGCAAATACACTGTTAGTGTAAAACCCTAAATAATGCCTGCCAACCTGAGAATAATTATTAAATCCGTACAGAGCTCTTAAATGTCACACCAACTAAAGGAAAATAAAATTTCCATAAAAAAACACTCTTCTACAGAGAAATTAACCCAGGGAAGATCCCCCTAAATTGACCCAAACCAGCCTCAGGAGATCAACACAGAAAAAAAACTATCAAATCAAAAAGAGAACAACCATTTAACACACTGGAAAGAGTCAACCAGAAAACAGAGTACATACTGGAATGCTAACCTGATCGAATAAAGAGTATACCGTTGCAGAATACCAGATTGGTTTACCCACTGTTAGGAAAAATGTTGACCTTGCAGTCTCAGTGAGCATGGCCTTGTTATTCAGAGGGGTTGCTATAGGCATGCCTGGCTATTGAGAGAAGGCTGGCTAAGTGTACACTGCCCACAAAATAAACTGGAAACAAGGTGCACATCCTAACCTTCTGCCAAATATGTGACCACATTAGAGACATGTATTACAGACATTGTCATGAGAAAAAGGGCAACCAATGTAGCAAAAATAACCTAACCTAACCTAGATTCATACTTTTAAAATATTCTCACGTGTCATTTATATCATGTTTCTTTGCACATTGTTACAACACTGTAAATAGATAATAATCTAACATATTATTATTATTATTTCATTTATTATATGCTGTATTCTCCTGTATGTTTTGTTTTTGTATTGCTAAGTTGGAATATTTAGTTTTCATTGTATCTTTCTTATTTTCTACTCGGTTTGGCAATGTAAACAAATGTGTCCCGTGCCAATAAAGCCCTTCAAATTGAAAAATGAATTGAAAGTGGGACCAATAGATAAGAGAGAGCAAGAGAAAGAAAAAGAAATACCTGGGTGGCGAAGACAACTAGGGCATTATTGGAGTGGCTGCTCCCTCTTACGTGCTCAATATTAACAGAAGCTGCTATGTAAATGTGATGCAACCAACTGCTGTACTGGGGGCTTATGCTGGAGCTATATGTAGTCCCCTGATACTCTACATCTGTCCTCCTAGAGAAGTTAAGTCCACATTAATAAATTCACAAGCTATTAATAAGGGAGAAGAAGGCATTAAATCTGGCACTGGCTAAAGGAATTCAGATTCAGAAACACTTCAATAAAATGCAATATGACTAAACATTAAACAGTACAGTCCTAGTGCTAACTGGTCACCCTGGTCTAAAACCCTTCAGTACTTAATCATTAAGATTATTTGTCTACCGTAGATCAGAGAAAAAGTAGCAGGAGAAATCAAACTTGGTGATTTATTTTTGATTGACCTCGTAAATCATAATCAGTGTATAATGTCACCACGGAGGCACAGTTTGACAGCAATGATGTGGTTACTCTATTTAGTCCATTCTGTGGACAGACTTGTGTATGATTGGACTCTATTTAGTCCAATCATCAACAGACTTTTGTTTATGATTTGATGTCCTATTTCAAATCATGCAGAAGTGAGGGCAGTTTTAATGGGTTGGACTAAATGAAATATGAGGCTTAAAAAGAAGGGCAATAGATTAAATAATTGATGGAGCATATTTCAAAATCTGACATTTTATAGTATCAATGTGCAGTGAAGGGACACAAAATATAGTCCATTCATAGAAAATGAGTTGTGAGATATTGATGTAAACAAAGAGGACACAGTGAGGGAGTAATGATTTTTAATCATAATGATGTAGGTCGAATATGATCGTATTGCCAGAATGGTACTGAGAAAACACTGGGTAGCTATTTCATCACATTGACCGGCTATTCTGGAAGTGACATTATGAGATTATGGACAAGACTAAATTAGAGCAATTCAGCAATGTCAGCGTTCTTGTTGAACTTTTACATATCATATTTAATTGTTCACAAATGTATAGCATTGTTCACTACATACAGTGGGGAGAACAAGTATTTGATACACTACAGATTTTGCAGGTTTTCCTACTTACAAGGCATGAAGAGGTCTGTAATTGTTATCTTAGGTACACTTCAACTGTGAGAGACGGAATCTAAAACAGAAATCCAGAAAATCACATTGTATGATTTTTAAATAATTAATTAGCATTTTGGAAGGTGATCATGAGGAAGGTGAGGGATCTGCCCAGAACTACACGGCAGGACCTGGTCAATGACCTGAAAAGAGCTGGGACCACAGTCTCAAAGAAAACCATTAGTAACACACTACGCCATCATGGATTAAAATCCTGCAGCGCACACAAGGTCCCCCTGCTCAAGCCAGCACATGTACAGGCCAGTCTGAAGTTTGACAATGACCATCTGGATGATCCAGAGGAGGAATGGGAGAAGGTCATGTGGTTTCGGTACCAAATATTAAGTTCTGCTTTTCTGATGGATCAAATACTTATGTCATGCAATAAAATGCAAATTCAGACTTCTACATGCTTTTTAAGTGGGAAAACCTGTAAAATCAGCAGTGTATCAAATACTTGTTCTCCCCACTGTATATGCTCAATATCGTATTCACCTCTACCATACATGTATGTGCTGTACAGCAGATGCTTCTTAGGGTAGGCCCCTTACCCTAGGAAAAATAGTGAACATTATCTTAAAGGAAAAAGAAGGGCAAAGACTTCAAAGAGACTCATAATATATCCATTTATTAATTAATGTCATCAAAAAGGCTGCATAACTTCAAGACCAGGGTTGCCTACCACTGCGTCTTTTTGGAATGTGCTTTAGGAATGATGACCTTGGTTTTCTGGGCTTGCACTTACCTATTCTGGAAATTGTTTTCGTGGATGGATGTGTTCCCAAAACAACATGTGGATTATTCAAAAAAAAAATTACTAACCAGACAAAAACATCCAAACTAGTCAACATTTTAAAAGGATATTATTAGGAACTCATTGGGTTAATTCACAATTGAAGTTAACATATGTAATTGTTCAAATATGGAGCACTATGGAAAGTGTGATGGCAATTTCACCAATCAGAACTTTTAAAGGAGTAAGGACAGAGACAAAATTCTCTAGCACAATTAACAGTTTATTTGCAAATAGAGAGACGCGTCAGACGCTTACAAACATAATCATCAGAGGAGTCTCTAAAGTAAATACATGAACAGTTAATATTTATTACAGTTAAAAGGGGTGTGGTAAGTTGCTGCCCATCTGTCTTGTCACTAAAACACATTCCCTTTGTTCTGTCAATACCTAGGCTTCACACAAGGGGCAAGCTGTACTTCCCCACATGGGTAACCTCTTGAACTCTAAAGAGCTCTTACAGCATCCGGACATACAATAGATGCCCTGATGAGTTATACAGATGGGCAGATTAATGAGTAACCCTTTAATCTGCTGATACCAGTCAATGATGCCCCCTAGGCAAATACCAGATCCCACTCTCCTACATTCCTTTTCTCATCCAAACATGGGGACTCAGTACCTTTAACTAGTAACCCATTTATACATGTATAGGAACAAGTACATTCAACTAAAGGATTATTATTAAATTTTTCATCAATGCAATTATCTAATCAACCAATCACATGGCAGTTGCTTCAATGCATTTAGGGGTGTGGTCCTGGTCAAGACAATCTCCTGAACTTCAAACTGAATGTCAGAATGTGAAAAAAATTTAGCGTGGCATGGTTGTTGGTGCCAGACGGGCTGGTCTGAGTATTTCACAATCTGCTCAGTTACTGGGATTTTCACGCACAACCATTTCTAGAGTTTACAAAGAATGGTGGGAAAAGGGAAAAACATTCAGTATGCGGCAGTCCTGTGGGCGAAAATGCCTTGTTGATGTTAGAGGTCAGAGGGGAATGGGCCAACTGATTCAAGCTGATAGAAGAGCAACTTTGACTGAAATAACCACTCGTTACAACCAAAGAATGCAGCAAAGCATTTATGAAGCCACAACACGCACAACCTTGAGGCGGATGGGTTACAACAGCAGAAGACCCCACCGGGTACCACTCATCTCCACTACAAATAGGAAAAAGAGGCTACAATTTGCACAAGCTCACCAAAATTGGACAGTTGAAGACTGGAAAAGTGTTGCCTGGTCCGATGAGTCTCGATTTCTGTTGAGACATTCAGATGATAGAGTCAGAATTTGGCGTAAACAGAATGAGAACATGGATCCATCATGCCTTGTTACCACAGTGCAGGCTGGTGGTGGGGGTGTAATGGTGTGGGGGATGTTTTCTTGGCACACTTTAGCCCTCTTAGTGCCAATTGGGCATCGTTTAAATGCCAAGGCCTACCTGAGCATTGTTTCTGACCATGTCCATCCCTTTATGACCACCATCTACCCATGCTTTCAGCACCTTGTTGAATCAATGCCACATAGAATTAAGGCAGTTCTGAAGGTGAAAGGGGGTCAAACTCAGTATTAGTATGGTGTTCCTAATAATCCTTTAGGTGAGTGTATACATCACTTCAAGAATTTCCACAACAAATAATGGAGTTATCATTTAGAAATGTGATATTGAGTTTTAGAACCTTTGTAGATTTTTTAGAAATTACAGTGAAAATAGAAGGTTGTCATGTGAGTGCATATTGACAGTTTTTGGGCTGTAAAGGGCTTTTATATAAATTTTTGCAGCAACTGTACCAACTTAGATTTTGATTGATTTGGCATCATACAGCAAAACCACAATCATCCTTGTGTTCCAGAGACTACTGAGTCCAAGGGGTGTATTTATGAGTCTGAAGCTTCAACCGTTGTAGTGTTCATTCATCAGAAGACAGCAAACAACAACTCTGAAAAAATGTGTATGTGTCTACATCCGTGAAAGTAACAGCACGAAAAAGAGACCAGTATGTCCCCAGGCTTTTCCCTTACCTACTTGTTTTTGCTTAAATGGTTAGGGGAATTGCGGACATTGTTGTGACTTTTATATTTTCTATAAATGTATACTCTGATAAGATACTGCCATTCTATGCAGTGGAGTACTTGAATTCACAAAATGTTCTTTCTCACAGAGGTGAACACTTCTCCTATATTCGTTCCCTGTGTCTCTCACAATTACAGAAATTGGACCAAAAATATAAAAAAAATTGTTGATTGGGTATCTGACCAATAAGCAAGGTGGAAAAAAAATTTTTATTCTGTCCGTGAGCAAGATAGTTAACCCTAATGAATCCTTTAAGTTGCTCTGGATAAGAATGTTTGCTAAATTTCTCAAAAGTAAAAATTTACTCAATCCACCCTTGTTTTATGCAATTCCAGAACTGATATATTGCACTGGCTCTCTTGGCCTAGTTGCATCAACATCCTGAAACACCTGCAGCACTAGCACATAGATTCTGCTATGTAGGAAAAATTATAGTAAGTTAACTCACATACAGAAATGTAGGAAACCACTGGATAACAAATGTGCATTCATGTAGAGAATGGGTAGGAAACTAGGGAAAGAATTGCCACTATTGATTTTGATTCAATGAATTGATTATCATCGTCATTCTGTGCATTGGGAGGGGGGTTGATAGAAAAGCCCTAAAATACTATTTCTCTAAACAATATTTCACTCAAGCCCTCCATTTCCAGACAATTAACTGAACTGATGAATTGCACTGTTAGAACAAGATTCTGCAGATCTGAAGCCCTTCGTGAACATGGCACATGCACTAGCAATCTGAGAAATAATAGGTAAAATCCAGACCCATTCCATAAATCACATACAGAGAAAATGCATTTGCCTTCCAGGTGACGCAGCAGTGTTTCGTGGCACCAAGCTGACCACTACATTCTAGCTATGAGACTTTACTGAGCCTGTAGTGGATGAGTAATTCAGGGCCAAGGTAAATTAGACTGCATATCCAGGAGACAGGGAGGGCTTCATCAGCAGGGTTTTCCAAGTCTTATCGCACTCTAGTAACTCCCTCTGGCAGCTCAGGTATCTGTAATGCTAAAGGAGGGGCTCAGGTGGGTGAGTGTGCATTGACATGCCTTGACCCACAGTGACTTCCTGTTTGGAAAAAAAGCTAAATGTCTCAGCTTGGATGGCTAGTGAGGAAGCCTCTTCAGCTCCCCTGAATCTGTTGGGTTTTGTTGGGATTGTCAGATTTTGATGCGTTTTGCAGAATAATAATGGCAGTGTCCTCTGTTGTTTAATCATGAAAATATATGTTTTAATTATACAGCTGTCTAATTCAGATGTTCAGCATTTCTGTTGCACTCAAGAGTGTCTCTGTGCTTCTCCTGATGGTAACCAGTCGTCTTGGTATTGTTTTTTTGTCCCCTAATGTCTCTGACAAACAGGCTTATTTATATTGAACAGAAAGGTTTCAGCAAATCCTACGTTCCCCTTCACAGTCTGTATATTTTCCAATCATGTATGTGCATCCACTCTCCAATCTATACATTAGTCTTATAACTGTCACAAGCACTTCTAGAGTTCCTGATGACACACACCCTCTTCGTGCAGTTTTATATAAGAACAGAATGAAAGTCGCACATGATAGCAAGCTCCATTCTTCTGCATTGGGTTCTTCAAAAAGAAGTATAGAACTGAAATACACATACATTGTTAGAAGAATACTTACTTTCTCACACAATGAGATGAGGCCATAGATAGAGTTGAATGAAACATTTGCTCATTGGGTTACCCATTTGGTAAGTCTGTCCAAACGCTTAACTAGAACCATATGTTAATATACAAAACCGATTCCAAAAAAGTTGGGACACTGTACAAATTGTGAGTAAAAAAGGAATGGAATCATTTACAAATCTCATAAACTTATATTTAATTCACAATAGAATATAGATAACATATCGAATGTTGAAAGTGAGACATTTTGTAATGTCATGCCAAATATTGGCTCATTTTGGATTTCATGAGAGCTACACATTCCAAAAAAGTTGGGACAGGTAGAAATAAGAGGCCGGAAAAGTTAAATGTACAGATAAGGAACAGCTGGAGGACCAATTTGCAACTTATTATGTCAATTGGCAACCGATTGGGTATAAAAAGAGCCTCTCAGAGTGGCAGTGTCTCTCAGAAGTCAAGATGGGCAGAGGATCACCAATTCCCCCAATGCTGCGGCGAATAATAGTGGAGAAATATCAGAAAGGAGTTTCTCAGAGAAGAATTGCAAAGAGTTTGAAGTTATCATCATCTACAGTGCATAATATCATCCAAATATTCAGAGAATCTGGAACAATCTCTGTGCGTAAGGGTCAAGGCCGGAAAACCATACTGGATGCCCGTGATCTTCGGGCCCTCAGACGGCACTGCAACACATACAGGAATGATACTGTAATGGAAATCACAACATGGGCTCAGGAATACTTCCAGAAAACATTGTCCGTGAACACAATCCACCGTGCCATTCACCGTTGCTGGCTAAAACTTTATAGGTCAAAATAAAAGTTGTATCTAAACAGGATCCAGAAGCACAGGCGTTTTCTCTGGGCCAAAGATCATTTAAATCTGGACAGTGGCAAAGTGGAAAAGTGTTCTGTGGTCAGACGAATCAAAATGTGAAGTTCATTTTGGTAAAAATGGGACGCCATGTCATCCGGACTAAAGAGGACAAGGACAACCCAAGTTGTTATCAGCACTCAGTTCAGAAGCCTGCATCTCTGATGGTATGGGGTTTCATGTGTGTGTGTGGTGTGGGCAGCCTACACATCTGGAGAGGCATCATCAATGCTGACAGTTATTTCCAAGTTCTAGAACAACATATGCTCCCATCCAGACATCGTCTCTTTCAGGGAAGACCTTGCATTTTTCAACATGACAATGCCAGACCACATACTGCATCAATTACAATGTCATGGCTGCATAGATGAAGGATCCGGGTACTGAAATGGCCAGCCTGCAGTCCAGATCTTTCACCGAGAGAAAACATTTGGCGCATCACGAAGAGGAGCAATGAAGACCTAAGACTGTATTAGACAAGAATGGGACAACATTCCTATTCATAAACATGAGCAACTTGTCTCCTCAGTCCCCAGACGTTTGCAGTCTGTTATAAAAAGAAGAGGGGATGCCACACAGTGGTAAACATGGCCTTGTCCCAACTTTTTTGAGATGTGTTGATGCCATGAAATTTTAAATCAACTTATTTTTCCCTTAATGTGATACATTTTCTCAGTTTAAACATTTGATATGTCATCTATGTTGTATTCTGAATAAAATATAGACATTTGGAACTTCCACATCATTGCATTCTGTTGTTATTCACAATTGTACAGTGTCCCAACTTTTTTGGAATCAGGTTTGTACATATACAGTTGTGTTCGTAAGTTTGCGTACCCTGGCAGAAAATGTGAAGTTTTGGCATTCATTTTGAAAATATGTATTTTATTGAAGGCTAGTGATCATATAAAGCCATTTATCTTCACATAGTTGTTTGGCTCCATTTGAAATAATAATGAAAACAGAAATCACTGAAATGGCCCTGATAAAAAATGTACATACCCTTGAATGTTTGGCCTTGTTACAGACACACAAGGTCACACACAGTTGAAAATGGCAATTAAAGGTGAATTTCCCACACCTGTGGCTTTTTAAATTACAATTAGTATCTGTGTATGAATAGTCAATGAGTTTGTTAGCTCTCATGTGGATGCACTAAGCAGGCTAGATACTGAGGGGAGCCATGGGGAGCAGAAAATAACTGTCAAAAGACCAGCGTAACAAGGTAATGGAACTATATAAAGATGGATAAGGATATAAAAAGATATCCAAAGCCTTGCAAATGCTAGTCAGTACTATTCAACCACTTATTAAGAAGTGGAAAATTCAGGGATCTCTTGATACCAAGCACCCTGTAATTTGGAGTGACGAGACCAAAATAGAGCTTTATGGTCACAACCACAAGGCCTATAGTGAACAGAATACCATCCCCACTGTGAAGCATGGTATTGGCGTGCTGATGTTTTGGGGGTGTGTGCTCTTAAGGCATGGAGAATCTTGTGAAAATTGATGGCAAGATGAATGCAGCATGTTATCAGAAAATACTGGCAGACAATATGCATTCTTCTGCAAAAAAGCTGCACATGGGACACTCTTGTACTTTCTAGCACGACAATGACCCTAAGCACAAGGCCAAGTTGACATTCTAGTGGTTACAGCAGAAAAAGGTGAAGGTTTTGGAGTGGCTATCACAGTCTCCTGACCTTAATATCATCGAGCCACTCTGGGAAGATTTCAAACGTGCGGTTCATGCAAGAACAAACCAAAGACTTTGAATAACCTGGAGGCATTTTGCCAAGACGAATGGGCAGCTATACCACCTGCAAGTATTTGGGGCCTCATAGACAACTATTACAAAAGACTGCATTAATGCTAAAGGGAGCAATACACAGTATTAAGAACTAAGGGTATTTTGAACAGGGGTCAGTTCATTCTTTGTTGCCATGTTTTGTTTTATGATTGTGCCATTCTGTTATGACCTACAGTTGAATATGAATCCCATAAGAAATAAGACATGTCGTTTGCCTGCTCACTCATGTTTTTCTTTACAAATAGTACATATATTACCAATTCTCCAAGGGTATGCAAACTTTTGAGCACAACTGTACACTACCATTCAAAAGTTAGTTTTTTGAAGAAAAGCAAATTTTTTGTATCCATTAAAATAACATGAAACTGATCAGAAAAACAGTGTAGACCTTGTTAGTAATTGAAATGACAGTTGTAGCTACAGTAGAAATGGCCAATTTGCAATGGAATATCTCGGTAACATAGGCGTATAGAGGCCCATTATCAGCAGCCATCACACCTGTGTTCCAATTGTGTTTGCTAATCCAAGTTTATCTCATTAAAAGGCTAATAGATCATTAGAAAACACTTTTTCAATTATGTTTGCTTGCCTTTTTGAGTGTCTGGATTTTAAACTTTTTTGGAAAGGAAAGAAAAATGTGCAGTGGTCTCTTAATTATTTCATGTGCTGTATATACATATATGGTAGCAGTCAAACATTTGGATACACTTTCCCAACGGGTAATATACACTCACCTAAAGGATTATTAGGAACACCATATTAATACTGTGTTTGACCCCCTTTCGCCTTCAGAACTGCCTTAAGTCTACGTGGCATTGATTCAACAAGGTGCTGAAAGCATTCTTTAGAAATGTTGGCCCATATTGATAGGATAGCATCTTGCAGTTGATGGAGATTTGTGGGATGCACTGTTTTTGCCATTCAGCTGATTCTATTGCAAGAGGATAGTGATGATTTTATATTGGATTTGGTTCAGGTAATCACCTAATCAGTATCGCATTAAATAAAATGAGGTCTGCCTGTGTTGGAATTTCACAGACACTGGAATGGCTGCATGTAGAGATGATGATTTAAGAAAACTTTTGAGTTGTCTCATAATTTTTTCCAGAGCTGTAATATATGTATATATATACACTCATCTAAAGGATTATTAGGAACACCATACTAATACTGTGTTTGACTCCCTTTCGCCTTCAGAACTGCCTTAATTCTACGTGGCATTGATTCAACAAGGTGCTGAAAGCATTCTTTAGAAATGTTGGCCCAAATTGATAGGATAGCATCTTGCAGTTGATGGAGATTTGTGGGATGCACATCCAGGGCACGAAGCTCCCGTTCCACCACATCCCAAAGATGCTCTATTGGGTTGAGATCTGGTGACTGGGGAGGCCATTTCAGTACAGTGAACTCATTGTCATGTTCAAGAAACCAATTTGAAATGATTCGAGCTTTGTGACATGGTGCATTATCCTGCTGGAAGTAGCCATCAGAGGATGGGTACATGGTGGTCATAAAGGGATGGACATGGTCAGAAACAATGCTCAGGTAGGCCGGGGCATTTAAACAATGCCCAATTGGCACTAAGGGGCCTAAAGTGTGCCAAGATAACATCCCCCACACCATTACACCACCACCACCAGCCTGCGCAGTGGTAACAAGGCATGATGGATCCATGTTCTCATTCTGTTCACGCCAAATTCTGACTCTACCATCTGAATGTCTCAACAGAAATCGAGACTCATCAGACCAGGCAACATTCTTCCAGTCTTCAACTGTCCAATTTTGGTGAGCTTGTGCAAATTGTAGCCTCTTTTTCCTATTTCATACCATTCTTTGTAAACCCTAGAAATGGTTGTGCGTGAAAATCCCAGTAACTGAGCAGATTGTGAAATACTCAGACTGGCCCATCTGGCACCAACAACCATGCCACGCTCAAAATTGCTTAAATCACCTTTCTTTCCTATTCTGACATTCAGTTTGGAGTTCAGGAGATTGTCTTGACCAGGACCACACCCCTAAATGCATTGAAGCAACTGCCATGTGATTGGTTGATTAGATAATTGCATTAATGAGAAATTTAACAGGTGTTCCTAATAATCCTTTAGGTGAGTGTATGTACAGAGCATTGTACAAATGTCTGAGGCATCTGAATGTGTAACTAAAGTCATTTATTTGGACAGTAAGTTCATTAAATATAAAAAAATATATATATAAAAAAACACATTATATTCATGTATTTTTTTCATTTATTTTTTATTAAAACACTACCCAAATAAATGGCCTCAGTTCAACTTTCAGGTGCCTAAGACTTTTGCACAATATTGTACATTCAATATGCAGTCAATACAAACATACATAAAAAAATTTTGGGGAGAAATAAAATAAATTACAAATGAATATTCTCACAGAGAATAATGGCAGTGAACTATAAATGGCAGTGAACAATATAATTGCCACTATTGATTTTGGTTTTAAAAAACTGCAAATCATTCATCCTGTGCTGTGATCAGGGGAGATGATAAAATGTAGGCTAAAATACTGTTCCTGTAAACAAAGTTCTATAATTGAGGTTAATAATGGAACTGATGTTGTAATATAGCCATTTCACAGTGTTAACAGCTTCATTTGAGCTTGAGCTGTTTCAGTGAGACAGATGTCATGTCATCTTAGGATACTTCAGTGGTTGTGCCTCCTTTGGTACAGGCACTATTAGATGAGTCCCTGAGACTATGAGAGTTACATTCATCTTATATGCAGCCTTGATTAAATCATAGTGAATATTTTCCAGTTTTCTGTTCCATTTTACCACTTTTTTCAAAGGCCTTTTTCGATATGAAAATCCTTAATCTGTTACATTTGCATGAATGTCTGTGACTAGCTTTGCTATTCTTCACTGTCTGTATATCAGCCAGCACTCTCCAAGTCCTGAGCATCATGCCGACATGCAGCTCTCTTTGACCAACAATTTCTGAAAGCTGGCAAGGTTCAAGACTTTCTTTGTTTACGACCACTTCAGTGTGTTCAAAGAGTGTGGCAACTGCACTCAGCTACAAATGTCAAGTGAAGGCTTGTTTAGTATTCCAGAATGACATGCTTTGGTGCAGTACATCATGTTTTAAACCTTTAACATGCCTGTTCAAACTAGCCCATTATGACTTACATGGGCATGGCAGTTGTGACAAGAACGTTTAGAAGTTATTGTTTAATGTTTATGTACATTTTGATACTCAGATACTTTTCTATTTTAATAAGCTATAACATTTAACTCAATGATAGAACTATGCTACTGGAAAATATATTTCTCTTATAATTTTAAATATTAGGCCTTAACCCTAACAGAGTAGCAATTTAGTCATCCCCTCTCAAAAAAAATAATTATATTTCCCTGCTAATATTAATAGAATACAATGCTAATGAGCAATTATTTTGGTAAAATGTTCCCTTAAGTTGACACTTATTGTTATGTAAATGCTTCTGTGTTTAAATACATATTAACGACTGTATTAACAACATTGCAATTACAATAGAATAACGATTAATCGGTATAGATCATTACACTCGTGTAAGTGGTAATTACAAAACATCCTGTTGGACGTTATTCCAAGAGAGTCATTACATAGGATTTCTGTTTTAGTAATGACACAATGTCTTGTTACACATGTGAATAAAACATATTGGAATTACACTTCGCAATTGCCTCTGATGGACCATATGAATAACTACACCAAAGATGTTGTCTCTGTAGGGAATCCTAAACATTGTAGATCCTAGAGCTATCTAGATTTTTGGGGAAAGAGTAATTCTGCTTAGAGATTGCACAGATATATATATATACACAACATATTTACACATCCCGCCTAAAATGGGAGGTTTTAAAAAAAATTGTTTGGTAATCAAGAAATGTTGTGGAATGCATGTTTAACTGACAAACACCATAGTACAGGTTCATTTACCACGCTTATTGCCAGGCTACAATGTTTTTTTATATATATAATAAAATGTATGAACAATGTAATTCCTTTTTAATTAACTGTATGGTGTCAATTTTGTTTTAATTTTGTCCTTAAAATATCTTAAATAATTTTATTTTATGGTTTACCTGTATTCTGTATAAGTGAGAACTAGTGAGCACAGGACCATTGTGTGTGGGGAGTATGTCAGGTGGTTTTCTCTAATATGTGAAAGCCCAACAAACCATCACAATGGTTCTGTCGTCTTATTTATCCTGTTATACAGGTTTGTCTAACATTATTTCTCAATACTCAATATTTATCTAACATTGTTAGTAGTTGACAACAATCTTTTGGTAGATATTTAATAAAAAAATCATTTTTATTGTGTTTGGGTATGCTAGCCTGTTTGTGCTATCTGGGAAGATAACTTACCAAATATCAAATGCAAGTGGTGTGCACCAGTTCTGTATTTTTCCTTTCATTGTCCACTCAGAGATGTTTCAATAATGTCAACTTAAGGTTACCATTATTTAGAATCTGAAGCTGAAATAATTCATTTTTGTTCTAACTGCCAGTGTCATCTAATTTAATGTTAATGCTTAAAAAACACTATGTAACACAATTAGAACATGTGATTGTTGGTAATATATTTCTAAAATGTATACAAAACAAAATAGCCTAGGTTTATTCACAGAAGTTTACAGGTGTTAGCCTTCATAGTCTGACCCCACAGCCGAAGCAATTATATATATTTATATATATATATATGGATTAAATTGCAAAAAAGAGCCCTAAGCAACATATACGGTCTCATTTCATGGTTTAAATTCAATTTCTATGCTCATACTAAAGAAACTCTCTACTGTTTCTCCAAAGACTTCAACTGTCTGTACACAGTAAAAGATTACAATTCATTTACCAGGAAGCAGTATATTCCGTTTTGGGGACAGTTCTCTTGCCAAAAGTTTAACTACTGTTACTGACAAACACAAAACACATTCTTTGAATCCAAGTTGAATTCCTCAAAAAACAAACTGCAGAGGTCTTCAATTAACTCTGCTGCCTGCATCTTTGTAGTAGAAGTTGGACAGTCTCAGACAGGTAAAACCTCCTAATTAAATCCATTTTCACTTCATGTTTGCCTTTGCAAGTTTGAACTATTATAATTATATTATAATTAACTGATACTATTGCTCTGATTTACAAAAAATATTGTTAGTCACCTAAAATTGTTAGTCTCTTTTAATCGTTCTTGTCAATGAAGTCCACATCACAACTTCCCAAGTTGGCATGAAACTCCATGTAGTAGCCTCATGTCAATCCTGGAAGATGTGCATACTTAGAATGTGTAGAGTATTGAGAAACAACCTCAGCCCACCTCAGCCCTGAATGAATGAAGAGGATACAGTTGAAGCGTGCCCTAAGAACTTGGAGGGCCAGGGTTCGTTATTCTCGACAAGCCAACTCCTGGCCTAATTGGACACTAGTGAAGGTTAAGGGCCATAACAGTGAGTGGATGATGTGTTCATTAAGCTGGCAAGGGGTTGGAATTCACTTCACAGACAGGAAAGTGTGATTTATTCATCACTCCTGCTGACACTTCAAGTCAACGGAGCACAATAGGGTAAAGTGCTGTAATAATTCATTGGTGTCAGAAATCAGAAAAGGAAACAAAGGGCATCTGATCTCTGAAGGTTTGTGTGGGACACAGCTGAAGATAGATATTGATACCTAAGGGACTGGATGCCTGAGATCCGACGCCGGGAGTTCAGAGAATCTAGTAATGGGCACTTGAAGTGATTGGGTTAATACCTTACAACCTGGCTACATGTGGATGATAATGCACATGTTTGACCCACATGTGTAATCCTCTTCCAGGTTCAGTTACTGAGGCCTTATTCCTGGCAGTGCTTGAATGTGTATATTCAAGCACTGACTCTCCTGTAGGTTAAAACTCTCCTGTAGGTTAAAACATTTGGATGAAAAACAATTAAGACCACCAATAACATTATGGTCCCTTTGAAAGTATTCAAACCCCTTACATTTCTTTTACATTTTGTTGTATTATAGACTTAATAGATTAAACAATCTATTAATTATCAACCATACACAACACCCCATAATGATAAAGCAAACAAAAATGTGGGGTATGGGGTGCATTAGTGCACATGGCATGGGTGACTTGGCACAATTAATATTAAAACAATATATACAGACTTTAGAGCAACATATGCTGCCATCCAGACAATATATTTTTCAAAGAGAAAGCCTTACTTATTTCAGCAAGACAATGCCAAACCACATTCTGGACGTATTTCAGCCACATGGTTCCTTAGTAAAAGAGTTTGGGTGCTAAACTGGCCTGCCTGCAGTCCAGACCTGTCCCCCATTTGAAAACCTTTGGCGCATTATGAAATGAAAAACATGACAAAGGAGACCCCGAACTGTTGAGCTGCTGAAATCCTATATCAAACAAGAATGGACAAATCTGAATGTCATATAATGTCATACAAAGAAGCTCTCCAGGGTCAAGTGTTAGGACCATTAATGACAGGTTTACTTCTGTCAGCAATTTTCAGTACTATACACATCTGCTTGCATATCCGTTACAAACTAACTTCCAATTCCAAAAAAATGCAGTTGTGTATCTTCTGTTTGTGATAAATGCAAATAAAACAAAGTATATGCTATTCCCTAGATACCAAAATCCAGTTTTGAATCATTTCAAAATTACTACACCAGGCGGTTCTATGTTCCCTTCTGCAAATATAGTGGAATCAGTTTAGATAAGTTGTCATTTAAAAAACACAGGAATGGTTAAGAGGTTTAAAGTTAAAACTGGTTACTTTCATAGAAACAAATCACATCTGTCATCTCAGCATGGAAATGAAGTTATGCAAGCCACTGTAATGTCAGTGTTGGCTTATGATGGTGTGCATGCTTTCCCATCAGAATTGAAACCTCTGAAGCTATAGAAACTATCAGGCAGGTCTGTACTTTATTACTGGGGCAAACTTTCATACTCATCGTTGTCTCTTATAGACTTTGATTGGCTGGGACTCCATGACTTCTAGAAGGGCCAGACACTTGTTGATATTTGTATATAGGACTGTCTTGCAAAACATTTCCAGACTATTCAACAACAAAATTTATTGAAAAACAGCTGTTATCAAACACTCACAAGACTTGACTTACAGAGCGCTTACTCTGAGTCAGGTAAAACAGCTTTTGATTACCATAATGGAATGCCTTTGCAGAGTAAACTTAAGTTAGAAACATTGGTACCTAAAAGGCATTTTATACAAGACCTTTTCACTGTGAACTAGGATTGCTTTTCTTAACGTGTGTGCTTCCTATCAAGGTGTTTGGATTTCTTTTTATTAACTTATTTCTGTAATACATGGCTCAACTGTAAAATTATCCTTGATCTCAAATTGATTTCTCTGTTTAACACATGTTAAATAAATAAAATTAAAAAATAATCTTGGTTATACACTAGGATATCATTTTCTTAAGGTTCTACTACTTATTTATCTCCTATCTCTTGGTTAGCGGGTAATATGGAGTGCAGGCTATGATGACTCTATGTAGGCAGGGGTGCAGACCTTGACAGACCTTATTATACGTCATTAAATTAATGTGCTTTGCTCTCATTAGTCGCATGAACTTCTTGCTTGTCGTTGAATAATTCATTGGGTGTTGAAGATCAGTTTTTCTCAGTATGATGCTGTACGCTTGCCAGAGTCTTTGCTCCTAAAATTCGTTTTCCACAGAAGGAGTTGGTGGACCACCTTCATTGTTCTAATCGAGTCACTGAATTAAACTGATGTGAAGGATGCACCACTTAACTCATTCATCCTTGCCTACCAAAATGAATCTACTGTATATTGTGAGCACTGGAGAATTCAGAAGTGACTAATAGTGTGACAAATATCACCTACAGTGCCCTCTGCAATTATTCAGACAGTGTCAATTATTTCTTCCTCTGACTATACCCCTAATCATCTTGCGCAAAACTAAGGCATGACCAGATATAAATCTTTGTCAGTATTTTTCTTTTTGGCCCTAAAAAAAAATCTCGATGCTCTTGGCAGTGCGTTTGGTGGTAATTGTCTGGCTGTAAAATGAAGCTACATCCGACTGAATTCGGGGGCATTTTCTTGTTACTTTTGCAGATAATGTTTTTCTGTACACCAAATAATTTATAATTCATGAAAACAGAAGAGCCAGTTCCTGTGGAAGCCATACATGGCCAGCACCTACCATTTCAGAGAGTATTTCTTATCTTGTTTAATAGTTTGTGTTTTGAGTCTACAAAAAAGAAGTGTCACTGTCCCAATAATGAAGTCATTATGTAATATATATCACATGACTGCAAATAAACAGATCCTTGTAAAAGGTATTTTCAGAGAACGAAGCATTTTATGTATTCTTCTCTGAAATTGAGTTTCCAATTCTTGCAGGGAAATCTAATTATTCATTGATTCCAATTCAAATGGGCCAACAGAACAAAATCTCACTGATAAAAATAAAAGAGTACAGTTTAACTTGGCCAATCAAACAGACTCGTCTCCTCTGCTGATATAGCAGAGACTTTCTCAATGGTTCAAATTTAAAATCACTGCCACGCCGAATGATCCATGTCTGAACCACCTGGTCCCACAGAGACCCTGCCATGGAACAAACACTTCACATACACTCTATTTCAGTCCCGAGAGTGAAAAGGTAGTGAAAGTTGTACATTTCAAGTTAACTGCCCATGCATTTCTTATTTTTCTGTCAGCATTTCTGTCAGTTCTATCCTGGTTGGAGTCTCAGTTTCTCAAGTTTAATTACAATCCAGGTACACTGCAACGTTGACCCTTTCCGTTCTTGTGTTGTATTCCTCAATGACTCCTGAATGGAATTCTTGTTCGTAGACTCAATGTATTTTTGAAGACATTCACTTGGCCCCAAAACCTGGAAGGAGGTTGTGATGCACATTTGCATGATGAGTCTGGTTCAGGCAAGGGCTCCCCTTGCCCAAGGCCTACAGTTTGTCTCATCTAACGCCGCAGATATCTCCAATACACGCTGCCAGGCAAATAATGCACCGCATTATTTGTGTAAACCTTTTTCTTAATGTTTAGATGAACCTTGGCCTGGCAATCCACCCACTTTCTCTTTGACTCAACATTGTACCCAATTCCTGAAGTATGTCACTTGTTTCCCTTTTCTCTTCACACGTCAGCAGTTCGGTGTCACAAATCATCAACGTCGATGTGAAGGAGTCCGTCAGAGGGGTCCTTCACATGCCGTCCGTGGTCGCTGAGGGAGAGTTGAAATGCATTAAACAACAATTAAATGAAAACGGACAAATATAAGCAGCACATATTTCACCTTTTGAATGATATGAATTGACACCACTGAGGAAAGATCTGAGGCGCCGTGCTGTCACATTCTCTGTGGGCCAGAAGGGGTAAAAGAGGCTCTGAGTTTCAATCATTATTCATTTATTCATGGCATTTACTCAACAGCAGTCAAAAAGTGGGTCTCTTTCGGTTTTTAAATCACTTAAATAAATAAGAGCACACTTCGTGGTTGGTTGGAAACTGGCTACAAATGTAGCTTTACTGACCCAAAACCATGTGTCTATTACAGTGCTTCTAGGCAAAGGAAAGTTCAATACATAGATTTGTGCTTTTTTGGACCACTCAATGATCTGGTCTTTAAAGGAATTTCTTCTGAGCCAGTGGTGGCCTTCGATCAATGACAGTATTCTGTATGACTGCAGTAGTACAGTAGGCTTTTTTAAGTTCTTCTGTTCCATTATCTGTGTATTTTACTGTATTCCCTTTTCACATTATTTGCTGAGTGAAAGGAGTAACAAAAGTAATTATTAATTAACTTATAACGGGATATGCAAACTCAAACTTATTCATTTATTTTATAAAGCCATTTTTATATCAACAGTTGTCACTAAGTGCATTTATACAGATACCTAGCCTAAAACCCCAACAGGCAAGGATGAATTCAGATTAGCTGCACAACCAAGTGGAGAAGGACAGTGATGTCAATGTTGGCTGTTGGCAGTGAAAGCAGGAATCCTCTGACAGAAACTAGATCTGCACCACAACCAGGAGGACTTCGGACAGCGACAGCGAGGAGTCATCAGGCTAAATAGTCCAGCCACTGGCTTTTCACCAGTGGTACTACAATTATTCCTCATGCTTGTTCCCAAAAAGCATGGCTAGCTTTCGGTTGTCAGTTAAGCAGGTATGTTATTTTAATATGGCGTTATGCAGAACCTAATATATCTGCAGTATCATGTAATGATAGTGTTTTACTATATTTTAACTGCTTATTTTGTTTAATTAATCTTAGAGTTGTTGATAAGTTGCCTGTGAATGAAGATTGACTGCTTCGAATAATAAAGATTGACTGCTTCGGATATCTGTCTTATTTTGATCAGTTAAATGTTTACAAAGCTAGCTAGCTCTTGGTTATTTCTTTGAATTTGTTTAATTACTTTTAGTGAAGCATCATCCAGACAGTTGTCAAAGTTACATTTCTTAGACTTATTTGTCTGTAGATGTGTGCATGCCCCCTATCCTGCACATTAAGGTCTAACAGGAGGTTTATTGTGCTAAAAAAAAGGAAATATCCCTTTAACTTTGTGTTATATCCTTTTTTGTGTTAAATTGGAATTTGGAAGGCAAGGGAACTCTTGACCCTAAATGGGGGCGGTGGGTCGGCAGCTTACCATAAAGAAATCGACATCCATATTGCTGAAAGAATCACATTTGTTTAATAAACAACCAAAACACACTGAATGATTAATATGTAGTAAGTTAACACTCAGAACTGAAATCCTTTTCACTTATTAAGCCCCATCGCACAGTGCCAGAAAAACATGCATATAACCACTATATTATTTTGTGCAGCTGTTCAATCTAAAAGCAAATGCAAAGTCTATATTAGACATTAAACAGAAATACTGAAACAAATTACAAATTAACTGATTACAGGCCTATACTGTATATTAAACTTGTGTTTACGTTTTTTGTTTTTATTAATTTATTTAATTGGCTTACATTCTTATTGTATAGTAATATTACAAAATCACAATGAAATACCCTTGAAAATAATTGGTCAGCAAATTCTGCTTGGCTCCAATTCTGTCCATCTCTGTAGGATACAGTAAGTTTGAATGATCAATCAGTTGGCCTGAATTAACTGGTTTTGCACTGTTTGCAAGTAAAGAAAAAAGAGAGTTTTCATGTCTATTATTAAAATGTTCTGTTCAACTGTTTGAATTAAATTCACTAGCTTACGTAGGGTACAGCACTGGACTTTAGCCACAAGCTAACATTATGCCATGCAAACCAACTACTATAGCTAGCAAGCTCCATTTGAATTCGCACCAAGCGTTCTCCACTACTACGTATCTGCAATGACTGTGATGCCCTCTAACATAGCTGAAACATGATTGGCTCTTAAATTGACAGCGACAGCAAATACGGTTCAGGCGGCAAGTAAAACTAGGCAAAGGATGGGCGGTCAAATCACACCCCCTTTTTTTTATATGGGTAGTTTTTTCCCTCCTCCGACTTAGAGAGCGCCAGGGCAACGTTCCGGCCTGTTGCGCCCCAATTATAAGTAGAGATGGTTATAAGTAGATAGCACCTGGTTATAAGTAGATATGGTTATAAGTAGATAGCACCTGGTTATAAGTAGAGATGACTGGCTTCATAAATGTTGACCATTGGATTAGTGCACAAAAACCTTATAGTTACATGTAAAATGGCGCAACGTACTGTAAGCAGACCACCTCCTGATATGATGATCTCTGTTCGCTTCGTCTCTGTTCGGGACTCTTGAGGGGTGTGAGTTCTTTTGGAGCATTCACACTGCATCAAAAAATGTCAGCAAATCTCAGTGGATTCTCAAACTTTGTCTAGAACCAAGTGAGAAAACACCCTTGGATGTAGACATGATATGAATGTAAAGAATGTTTTATGAAGATCCTCTTTTTAAAAACATTCATTCTTTTTAGATATGAGTTACACACTTGATGTAAGTTATTTTTCTGATTCATAAGGTTTCCAACAACACCACATGGAATCTGTTCTCAGAGACGTGACGTGACTATGCCACATGAGTTAAAACACAATTGGGATGCGCCACACTTCACTTAACGCAATAGTGTCCTGTCCATGGGTATCAATACAAAGAATAATTGACTTACCAAATAGATACAAATAGATAAATAGAAATAGATAGATAAATATGGATACACTTGAACAAGGACGCAAAACAAGGCAAGCCTAGTTCAGCCAGCCCGCAGGAATGACTGTAGCGAGCCAGGCAGGAGCTTGAAGAGCAGCTAGATGCCTAGTAGCCAGTAGACATAATGTTTTGGGTAATTAGCCTGACACTATAACACAAAAACAGACACGCATATTAATGATATTGCAATGCCATATTGGGCAAGTGTTGGGTCGTGGAATTAGATTAAAGCTTAAGTGGGGGACAATCTATTTAACATGGGCCTCCACCTTATCCAATCACTTTTAGCTAGATTTGTCAGTCGAGGACAACATACAGTAGACTATGCAGTAATAGTGTTATTTTCCATATTACAGTAGTGTATATTCGCTCTGCATTTCAAAGGCCTGTGAACAGGACAGCATTTGTGGTGTATTTCCTGCCTCTGCAGACAGTTCAGACGATGCAGGAGTATTTTCCATTTTGCTTGTTTGCTTGATTTGCTAAAATGTTGTTGGGCCTAACTGCCTTGTGGCACTCCCTTGATGACAGGTAGTGGCTCAGACAGTACACGTTCCAACTTAACACATTGAACACATTGAGGTAATTAGCTAACCAGACCAAGGATTGCTCACAGATACCAAATACTCCTTAGCTGGACAACAAGCATGGTCTTTAATATCAAAGGCTTTGGCCAGGTCGAAATAATTAGCCTCACAACTTTGTGTTAAGGGGAGTGGTAACATCGTTTAAGATCTGTAGAGTTGCATTGACGCAAACCAAAACCGGAATGCAAACCAGATTGTATTCCAGAAAAGATACTGTGACCACAGGAAAACCTGTCAGTTGCTTACTGACAAGTTTTTACCCCATCTTTGAAATACATGGCAGGATAGAGCTTGATCTCCCCTTTTCAATAAAGAACACAGTACATCATCCTTCCAAGCATTTCGAATTTCTGCCGAGTGAACCCTGTCAGGTGATCTTCTGTAAGAGATCACTCACAGGATTAGCAATGTCATATACTGTATATATATGTATCAGAAAATATGCCAAAAAAGTATTCAAAAGTATTCAGACCCATGACAAATTGTCTTATTTTATTGAATTGCAAGTCGTGCTTTGAAATGTGATCCTGTACGGCATTCTATTTCAAGACATAAAAAAAAATTCAATGAAGCATGGAGAAGCCCCAAAATTAGCTACTTTGGAAGCATGCGTTTCAGATATTAGGAAGTGGATGACAGAGAACCGCTTTTAAACTCACGAAAAACAGAAATGCTCGCTTTAGGACCCAATAAACAAACAGCGTTGTTAGCAGATCTCACTGTGAACCTCGACGGCTGCATGGTCGTATCCCAAAAAACTGTAAGAAACCTTGGCGTTACCCTTGACCCTGACCTCTCCTTTGATGAACATATAAAATAGGTCTCAAGAAGTGCTTATTTAGTTTTTGATAGAAAGCAAAAACGGATGCAGAAAAATGAATCCATGTTTTGTTACGTCTAGACTAGATTACTGCAATCCTCTTCCTTCCGGTTACCCTGACAAATCAATAAATAAACTCAATTAGTGCTGCACACGGCTGCTAGAATCCTAACTAGAACAAACAAATGTGAACACTACTCCAGTATTAGCCTCTTTACACTGGCTGCCTGTTAGGGTTACGGCTGATTTTAAGGATTTATTGTTAACCTATAAATCAATACATGGACTTGCTCCTACTTACCTTGCTGAAATGATCCAGCCGTACATACCTACACGTAACCTTAGATCGCAAGATGCAGGCCTTTTAATTGTACCTAGAATTTCTCAACAAACAGCCTGAGGCTGGGCCTTCTCTCATAGAGCTCCACTACTGTGGAATGATTTGCCAATTAAGATTAGAAATGCAAACTCAGTGCAAACTTTCAAGTGTCTACTAAAGACTCATCTCTACAGCATGGTCTATGATTAAGTGTAGTCTGGCCCAGGGGCATGAAAGTGAACAGAAAGGCTTTATACTGTCCACCCTTGCTGTCTTGCCAGGTGGGCTCTCATCACCACTGGGATGCCCTCCCTCCAATGCCTTTCGGGAGCGGAGTCACTGGCTTGTTGTTGTCTCTCTGTTGCGCACTTGTGCAATTGGGCTGTACTCTGCTGGCAATACTCTGCCCTCATTCAGGGTGGTTGCAGTTGGTGGGTGTCCCTTTGGTTGATTCTTGGCAATGTGGGTGGATTGATTTCCTGCTGTGGGGCCCTGTCCGGGGCCTCCCCCAGAGAAGGCCACAGTGTCGCCGGACCCACCAGTCCCAGCCCCAAGGTCTTACGCTGCTATATCATTGTGCTGGGGGAGTAGGGTCAGTTCTCTTTCTCCACTATAAATCCTTGTAGATATAAGGAATGCTTTTTCTTAATTTTCCCTGTCTCCTGCCATTTTAAACTTTGGAGGACATGAGGTCCTGGCCTACACCTGAGGAATACCTGGCTTGAAATACCCGTTGCTGTCCCTGTCCAAAGTCCTCCTGGTTGTGTGACAGATCAAGACGATGCCTGACGATTTCAGCTGCCACTGTGCTGACACCTCCCCCGTGTTGTCCCTGTCCTTGTCCATCTGGTCATGCTTCTGACCTGGACTAAGTTTAAATAGACTCTGGACTCAGCCCACACGCATTTATTAATTATTGCAATTTGTACTCTTAATATGTTCACCCGGCACAGCCAGAAGAGGACTGGTTACACCTCTGAGCCTGGGTCCTCTCCAGGTTTCTTCCTACATTTCAGCCTTCTTAGGGAGTTTTTCCTAGCCACTGAAATTCAACACCACTCTTGTTTGCTCCTTGGGGTTTAAGGCCGGGTGTTTTGTAAAAGCACTTTGTTACAGCTGCTGATGTAAAAAGGGCTTTATAAATACATTTGATTGATTGATTGATTGAAACAATCAACAAAAATTACAGTCAATTGTTGTTTGGTGACATGGCCTTTAACTTGGAAAATATTTGTAAGAAAAATATGCAATGAATATAAATATTAAATCCCCAGAGTCTAGCTGGAAAATGGTTTATGGCTATTTATCTGGTCAGTAAGAGATTATTTTCTCGGCAAAGCACTTGGAATATATATAATATAAATATAATTTGACTAGTTGGTGTTTTTCCTGTTATTCTCGCTGAATCCTCCTCCCAGATCTTTTTGCCTCCAGACAGATGGTGATGCGCCATTGCAATGTGTGTTCTTTCTCCACATTTGCTGTGTCCTCTACTATCCTATTTAAGATATGATTCTCATTTAGTGCATTGCTATTTCTAATCTTTGCAATGCACAGAATCTTTAGTATGGAAGAGTCACAATGGGAAACAAGGAAATTGCTACTAAGGGGTATGAAAAACTGACACACACAGACAGAATTTACATATTCCATTATGTTGATTTATAGAAATTCTTACTTAATTATTATCTATGTTTGCAGTTTGGAAGGGGAGCTTGGTGTAAGCTTGGGTCATAACAGAATGGTGCTCGTGAGTAAGAATTTGGTATTCAACTGAAATAAGACATCCTGCTGATACTGTTTCACAGCTTTGAACAAGTTAGTTTTTCCTTGGGCTTTCTGTATAGAAGGACAAAGTATAATTAGGTATGTGACTAGAAAATTTTATGGATTTTTTGTCTGCTGTGCTCCATGGATCTTCACTACCCTAAATTTCAATGTAATTCAGAAAATGGAAATACCTTTTCTTTCATCAAACATCAATTCAGCAACAGTGTGCTAGTAAATGTATATGTTCCATGATCAAAGCGGTCAGAGTGGTCTGCCGAGTCAGATCATCTATCTCTGTGGACTAGGCAAATAGTCAGTCAGTCAGACTGACAGAGAGTGATCCTGTAACGATAGTAGAAGAGTAGCCAAACCAAGAAGATTAATTGGAATATGGCCTCTATTGATGTGTAATAATTTGAGCTTTGTCCACCTGTCCATTGAGTGCATGCTACAGAACTGAAAAACACCAAATACAAAGAATTATGTCAAACAAACAAACCAAATACCTGTTGTGTTGACTTCCTGTCCCCATATTAAGAAGTAGTTCACTGTTTCATTTAAGGTAATGTGGTTACACTGGTGCCAAGGTAGAGAAGGTCAGCTTTTGCTACTGGTAGATTGTCTTTGGAATCTGAAAGCACTGTTGGTCAGGGATGTGGTTCTAAAATTGTCATTAAATAACAACAATTAAATGACAACACTCCAGCCGGTAAATCAATAATTTATGATTACATTTTTTTTTTAAACTACATGAGGTGAAGTGGAATCCAAAAATTGAGTGATGACTTCCTTAAAGTAAGGTGAAATCCACAGATGACACCTGAGTTTTGTAGAATTGCATTTTAATTCTTTAATGGTGAGTAGTGTGTCTAATGTTGAAAAGGTCTCTTGTTTTATCTATATCTATATCTATATTTTATCATCATGGGTTTGAATTAAAATCGGAATTTAAGAATAATAGATTTATTTTAAAGAGAAATTCAGAGGCACAGTACACTATTTTCCTGCAGTGTAGCTTAGGCTAGTGCCTGGGGGTAAAACCACATCAGGGATTGCGCCTGTTTGCGTTCAGCCTCACCTTAAACGACGGTGTCCACGACCGCTTTATGCGACACAAATCTGCACACAAACAACCTCTCTGAACCTTACATTAAGCATGTACCATACCTCTCTGTGTGTCCAATAAATACACAACATGGCTAAATTATAGCCCTTGCATTGTGTAACTACTGCTGTCTAGAAAGAATACTTCAATCGCCGCATATTGTCAGTATATATTCATGATAAATGAACTCATCAAACACATTGGCAAAAAAATAAATAATAATAGAATAATCATTCACCCTACTAAGACTCGCAGACTGAGCACAGAGGCAGTTTTTTCAATTCCAGAATGTGGCCCATCTCTGGTCTCGGGCGGGGCTAAGCCTACACCCGTAATGTATCGCATCACTGACAGCCAGGTGTTCATTTCACTAACAATGGAGTTACGACGTCAGTCAGATACATGGCCAGCTTTGCTCTCTAATCACGCATTACAAAGCAGCCCCCAGCCATCCACTCACCGTGGATCCTCATTCTGACTTGTTAATTATCTTTTTATTTAAGGCTTCCCTTTTGTGCCAATAATCAAAGATGTCTTGTGTTTGAAGTGCAGGTGAATGAAATGATGGGGAGGGAAAGGGATAGGAGAAGGTAAGTGGGGCAGAACTGTCTTTTGGTTTATTCATATCTTCAATTTGAATATGGGGATTCGGGAGAAAGAGTCAGCTTAGTACAGGTATGGTAGACTCAAGGAAAAAAAACGGCTTCTAAGATGATAGGCAGATATCCCTCTTGATTATCTCTTGTTGGTATAAGTCCACATAGACCAAATAAAAATGCTCACCCTTCAACAGTCATTATATTTTCAAGCTTATTCTTCTTGTTAGCAAATGTTTTATGTTAAACAAAGGATGTGTGTTCTCATTAAGTAGTTATGTGTTGTTTAACAGAATTCTCTGTTGGCTTATATTCACTCACTTTCACTCATTTATAGTTACTAAATATTCCAGAGGTGTCTGTCCAAGACCTATTGCACTAACAACACCCTCTTAATTAGAAATGCATAAGAATCCACTGTGATTTATTAGTCACTACAGAGCAATAACAACTTTGACTAATCAATTTAGCACTCACCTGAGTCACCTCTGAAATAGACTTTTAGAAAAATCAGATAATCCTTAAAATGACAAAGGAAGGGTTGACAAGAACCTGGTTTTAGATGTTTTAGATGTTACGTGGATGTTGGAGGAGCATGTGTTGTTGCTCTGTTCACTGAAGCAAAATGTAGTGTTGTGCTATGGAGAGATAATGTTTGCTTAACGCTAGCATTTCGTCTGTGGATTTCTCTTCTCATGCTGACACCTTGAAGATGTCCAGGTCAGGGGATGTGGCTAGGACTAGTACCAGCATCTGTTATCTCTTTTATGGAGCCCTGGCAGGTTGGGAGTGTCAATGAGATTCATGAAGGCAATTCCCAGTATCAAACATTTTGTTGAACGAATTTGGATTTGAAAGCCAACATCTGGAGGATGGTGAATTACGCAACTATGATGTAAAAGGGGATGTAAAATGTCATCAAGACAAGAGAGTCTGCCCTCTTGGCAAAAATGTCCTTAAATTGTCCTAGAAAGAACAATACATTTGCTTAACATTGTGTCTTTTTTCTTGGAGTTGCAAACAGTATATTTTAAAATCCTCAATTAGGAGTGAGCATGCAATACCGTTACTCAAAGGGTAAAGACTGTATGAAGTACTGTTAGGGTACTGTATGTGGATCCTTCGCATGAATTGTCTCTAAGATGGAAATAATTCTATTATTTTTACAAAGTAGATTATAACAAACCATTAAAAACAGAACCAGTATCAAATGTTGAGGAATGTATGTGTACATTGTGTAGTTGTGTACTGACACATACAAACTCAGTTGAAGGCTGTGCGCTGTGTAGACATGTTGACATCTGTTCCATTTGACAACCACGCAAGCTAGTAAGTACAAATGGGTTTTTAACTGAGAGTTCGGACCTACTGTAGAAAGACATAAGATGTGTTTTCTAATAGTAATTAATGTATTAGATGAGACTGTGTAGTAGCACATTATGGTTCCAGAGCCATACAGCAGGAGGGCAGTGTACTTGTTAACAGCAGGATCTGGGATGTAGGCCACTGGTTGATAGCACTGGTTTAAATTTTTGACTATTTTATTATGTCTGTTTATTATTCTTTGGAAATTGGAGTACACAGTCTGTGTTTGTCTTCGCTACTTGCGAAGAACAAAAATCTCCATTTCGCCTTTTATTTTTTGTTTCCGCGAAAGGATACCAAGACAATATTGTTTGTGTGTGTGGTTTTACTGTGTGATGGGATAGGTCAAGGTTAGGAATTTGGAGTTAAGGAAAATGTTTGCCTACTTAAGAAATAATGTTTTTCTTCAGTTTGAACTATGGTTAAAAGTCAGGGTTAGCTTAAAAGAGATCCAGGTCTTAGTCTGTTTTTCTAGTAAAAAGAGAGTTTAAATAAAATTATGTAAACTAGAGAACTAAAAGACCTTTGGGAAAAATTTTAAATATTTTAAATGTTATATAAAATATAGTATATAATAATTTTTCTCAGTCTTTGGATGTCTGTTTCCATGATAATTTAGTATAATCCATAGTGAAAGTTGATCTCCTTAAGGTATCTTTCAAACCCATGCAAGTGCTTGTTGAATAGAGATCAATAAAAGTACTTTGAGGATAGAGAGTTCCGGTAGTTTCTGAGGGGAGTCAGATATTATGGAATAAGCACTATGGCGTTAAGAAAATGACTGCGGTGTCACATGCAACTTATATATTTTTTAAATACAAATCTCACTAAATAAACAGTTTCATTTAAGTGCTTTACAGTAAATGTCTAGCAAGAGATCTTTATGTTAATTACTTGATTGTCCAAAAAGTTCATCAATAGCAATGGTATTTTATAAATATTTACATTTTCAAGTTTCATAGACAGTATTTCTAGTAGTATATAATTATATGTAATTACACTAGAGGGAGACAAAGTCCCTTTGTAGATGATATAATTGCTTTATTATGCTGTCTTGTTTTCTTCAATGTTGTTGTGTCATATTCTGTGATTACATTGAGACCGAAGTGACAAATATGGGGAGTGAAGGTGATGGGGAGCAGCCTAGCGAGCGAGAGCATACACAAACAGCCGGCCCAAAACGTCACTGAACGTTTGGGATCTTATATGGAAACCAAACCACATTGTGTTATTGCATTTCTTATGTTTATGCTATCGTTCTCATTATTAAAAATGTTAATGAATGGCTGCAAGGTAGCGCAAAAATAAGCACGATGCAGCATTGTTGAATTAATTTCTATGATAAGTATGTATCTCAGAGCGGTAACAGCCGCGTATACTTCTGAAGGATTACATTTGGGTCACAACAGTAGGTGGTACCCTTGGGAGATGGTTGTTATACAGAAAGCGGAAGACATGAGTTCCTGGTTGTAGCAGCATACAGATAATGAAATGTTGACATATCTGCAGAAGTATGCTTGAGGATGCTTAGGGTAGTGATCACCACCATCTGTAGTTCTGTAAGTGTGTAGACCTTATCTTCATGTCTAGGCAGGTCATGACACGCACCACGTGACATCATGGCATGACAACCAATCAGCTCCCGGCAAGGGGCTTGCCTGGGTTGCTATAACGACAGATGCTATATCTGTCACAGTGTGCCCCAGAACAAGCAGCTTCTCACCAGTTGTGCTCTAAAGAGGTGGATGGGAAGGTTCAACTTGATGTTAGATGATTGCTCATCATAAAAAGTAGTCTATGAACCAAGATAAATGCTCCAGTGTTAATCTTAAAATCAACGGTAGTAATGTGGGAATGATTTCAGCTGGCGTCAACACTTTACGTTTGATGTTACTTAAAGGTGATTTGTCTACTAAAAATGAAATACAGCTCCGGAAAAATTTAAGAGACCACGGCACCTTTTTCTTTCCTTTCCAAAAATAATGAAAAGGAACATTTTGAGTGAGGAACAGAAGCATTCAATTTGCAGTGCTATCTTAATTTTAACCCTCTGGTTCCTCTCTCAAAACCTTCCTTTTAGACCTTTTTGTGAAATAGAACAAATAGTTTGGAGAACCATATGTTTCTCAGAGCTTGTACAAAGCAATATTGTTTGTGTGGTTATGTGTTGGCTTGGCTTCAGAACCTTGTCAGCACATTGAAATAACTTGACACATTTTGCTTTCAACATTCTCCAACTGATCTGACACAGGGAATATTTTGAAAAAGTTGAGAAACAATATCCGTCTGTGGATATTTCATCACAGTCTTCAAAAATATCACACTTTCAAATTCAGTTACATTCAAATTCCAGCTCATGCTTCAACTGTACTTCGATGTAAGATGTGTTCCTTGTCTACCTGTCAAAAGCTCAAGCTGGCTTATCAATGTGCATGCTTGTCCCATGTGCCTAATCGACCAGAAAACGCTTCATTGATACAATGCTGAACCATTAATTCATGGCTTATTTTGTATTTTAGGCAGTGCTGTGCTTACCTAGCATTTGTGTCTTTGATGTGTTTTGGTACAGGCCAACTTATGTTATGAATGCAGAGCATATTTTTCCTACCCCTATAATGAAATTAAGTTTGTTATATAAACATTTTATTGTGTATATGTTTATTTCAATACATTGGATTAATAAATTACTTAATCATTCATCTTTTATTCTCCACCATGACCCCTACAGGGATCTGCAAGATTCAGCCAATTGAGAACCAGTTCTCATTCCCAAGACCACTACATGTGAATATTAAAAAGACAATGAAAGACAGGAAAAAACTACAACAATATGTGCTATTGAATTAGTCACAAAAATACAACATATGAGATGGTGAATATTTACAGATGGATAAGATGTATAGGTGACCAACAGAAGGGGTGATCATTCTAAAAACAAATAGAATATGGTGCAAAGTTGTCCACCATAAGAGGTGACATAAATACAAGCTAATGTGCTTAGCAGTTGCACTAGCTGATTTTGGGTTTGAGCAAATAAGGTCTGATTTAAAGTGTCAAGCTTAAGAGTATTTTGCAGTTTGTTCCACTCAATGGCCGCAGAGAATCTAAAAAAAATTATGTAGGTTTTTACTTTAGGATTACTGAGCAATAGCTGAAGGAAGTAGGGGTGCTCCATGACCCCCTGTCATAGTCTCAGCGCTCCCTGATGATGTCCGTGCATTCCAGATCTGTTATAAAACTTCTGGCGCGCAGACATTATCAGCAACCCCTGATGAAAACATCTTCCTGTGGCCATGGTGTGAGGTTCCTACCAAAGCGTAAGTCCTGTGAGCGTGGGTAGGTTGATGTTGAGGAGCAAACTGAGGTAAATCAGGGATTTGCCTAAGAAGGAATTATAGATGAGTCAGAAGGGCAACTTTAACACTCCTCATTGTGATCGTTACACTCTGGAAAAGGTGGCCTTGGTGACAAAGCGGATGGCATTGGGATTAAATATGTCTAATTCACTGTTAAAGTTGTTACTGGTGAGCCTGTACATCCATCCCCATGACTGGCAGGGTGGTCATTTATACAACATCATGTTTCGCAGAATGGGTGAAGGACGCTTTATGAAATTCAACACTACTGTTGTTTGCTCCTTGGAGTTTAAGGCCGGGTGTTTTGTAAAAGTACTTAAAAAAGGGCTTTATAAATAAATTGCATTGACTGATTGATTTATTGAAACAATCAACAAACATCACGGTCAATTGTTGTTTGGTGACATGGCCTTTAATCGATTCTGTACTACTTTTCCTGGACGCATGTTTTCCCTCTGTCATCCATTTGGTGAAATACACTAACAATGGTGTCTAGTAGCTTTTTGAGGTATTCTAAAACCTTTCAATGCCTTTCTCTGTTATTAGTCAGACAATTAGTAAGGCAACCTCATTTAGCACTAAGTCATTATGAGTGTTGATTTCCTTTGAACAAGTTAATGAAAAGTGGGTTTTCTCTGTGCCAACTGTTTAATTTGATATAGATTTTCAAGAGCAATGCCGAAAGACACAATTAGATAAGTGTAGAAACATTTTCAGATACATTTGTAGTGCATTGTTCTTTAATAGCTCAAAACAGAGATATATTGCAAACTGTAAGAGATACAGTGACATAGTATGATTGTACACAATAATATACAGTACACTGTTTGTAACTACAGAAGTAGGCACGGATATCAGTCTCAATAGCAATGCTAACAGCCATTAAAGTATGGTTAAGTATGGTTTAGTGTGATCAACTACCTCAACAGCATCAGAGAATATTTAAGCCTTGTTTAGTATGATCAAGAATTGAATAGAGAAAAAAGCCACATTTACAATGTGAATAAAAGATAGAAGAATCTCGATGACTTCATATATCCAATTATGATTACTTCATATATGCAACAATTTTTCATATGTTTTGTTTGTAAAAAAAAAAGAAAATTGCCACAATGTATTTTCTTATAGCAGGCTAAAGAACACTTAAAAAGGAACTTCTGACACATGGTAGTTGGCCAAACAAAACCGTTGATTCATGTTAAGTGATAGAACTCAAAGTTACACAGTTCACAGTTCTGATAAATGTTACATCTGAATTAAAGTATGATACCAAACTGACTGACTGTTGTAAATCCATCAGATAATTACTGTATTACAGAGCACAAACAATTGTAATGTGTGAGACATTCTATCTATTTCAGTATTTTTTGTGGGCGTTTAGGTATTCAGTCAATAGTAAAATATAAACAAAATGGTCTTCAAACTTAGATTTTGGCAAAATTTCGAAGTTCTTTAATAAGCAAGTCATGGTTGTGATATTTTAATACTAGCAAAGAAGTTTCATGCATCAATGATCAGTATTTGGGAAGTTTAAGTATGTCACATAAATTAGCATAATGTACGGCAGCTGGATTTCAATTGAAAAGTGTTCTTAAGCCCGCTCTCTTTTGTTGCTGCAAAACCCTACTACATTTACATGACACCTATAGACTCCAGTGTCAGTCGCTGCTGTAAACAACTCGTTAAAAGCATATAGGTGGATCTACTGACTATGTAATAACATTCACTAGATTTAACATTAGCATGTCTAAAATGCTAAATAAAACAAATTAAGCAAGCCGTTTATGTCAAGCGTGCTAGGTAGTCTCACCAATGACTAGTTCTGCTAGTAACATATTAGTTTAAGATAGATAGCTAGGCAGGGCTTGCCATCTTCCTAAAGATGGCAGCAAAACTTGCTAGAACTGAGTTATGGTAGCCATTATCACGAGAACAATATTTCAAAGGTAACCTCACTATGTACGTCTGAAAATAAAAACATTCCGCTAATTTGCTTTGTTTTCCCTTCATGAGAAAATTATTAATAAACAAACTGCTGTATCTGATTTAGATCAGACACTGTGTCAGGCTTTAAACCATATATGAACATTTTATGTTTTGTCATTATATTTCCAGGATAATTATGTTTGGAAAAAAATAAGTATCATGTGCAGGTAGAAATGACCATTATCAACAAACATATAGACTATATAAATTTCACTGTGACCATGCATGCTTAATTTGGAAACAGGATAAGTGCTATGTTAGACAACTGCCGTAAATGGATACTTTGGATGTCAACAGCCCGGTGCCTATTGTAGTGTCTTTACTGTAGAAAAACAGGGGTCTCGGAAAGCTGTCCCAGGAGGGCCAGGCACACGAGGGAGTGGCAAATGAGCCAGCGCAATAAACTGGGGGAAACGCCCTGTATGTGTCAACAGAGCGCTGCAGGCTGAGGCAACCGTGCAGGCACACCAGGCAGCCGATTGAGAGCAGAGCAGCATCGTTACGTAACAGCTTAATGGCCAAATGTTTCATTGTTTTCAAATCAATGTGTCAAGACCTCTTTGGATTCAGATCGTTTTCTGGGGGGTTGCTCTTCAGGCCTTTTGGGTGGATTCTGAGTGGTTGTTGGACTAGAAATGTTCCCTCTGCTGCCCCCTCACAATGCCCCCTCACAATGCCCCCTCTCTGCTGCCCACTCACAATGCCCCCTCTCTGCTGCCCCCTCCCAATGCCCACTCTCTGCTGCCCCCTCACAATGCCCCCTCTCTGCTGCCCCCTCACAATGCCCCCTCTCTGCTGCCCCTCACAATGCCCCCTCTCTGCTGCCCCCTCACAATGCCCCCTCTCTGCTGCCCCCTCTCTGCTGCCCCCTCACAATGCCCCTCTCTGCTGTTCCCTCACAATCTCCCTTTTAACTTTCACCTGCTCATGACTGCCCGTCAACCTTCACATAAAAACATGCAACATTACCAATGAAAAGAACTACCATGACATTTTGTGCTTCGCCTGTTGTGAAGGCAATCATCACGTATATAATCAATGTAAAACTTCACAATTTGAAAAAAGCGAACAGTAAATATAGCTGTGTGGGTTTTTTATTCACCTTTTCCTTTCCTGGCAGGCACCTTGTTTACCTAATCATCTAATCAACAATTTGCTATCCCACAAAGGGGAACGCTTACATCGTCTGTAGACCATTTTCCATACTCTTTTGCCATGTAGTTGCCAGGTCGGTGCATAATCCCTATCGATAAATTAGCTTTGAGAAACACATGGCTTAAATGTTTTTTGCCCTGTGTCTACAATTTCAGACTGTATGTATATCCTGTAAAGACATTGTTTAAAACATCTCCCTGATATTAAAGTCCAGGAGAAAAGGTGGTTACAGCTGTTCATTAAACATTTTCCTTTGCAAAACTTACATTTGGCAAACTTTGAAGTACATTTCCTGTGAAAAGACAACAATGACTCACTGGTCATATGATTGCAAACCCTTGACCCATAATCTTGTCCTATACTATTAAAAGAGTACAAATTAACAGAAAATAATGTACTAGAAGCTTTTCATGTGCATGGAACTCATCCTCGGCAACTGCAGGTTGTGTAATTTTCTGTGGGTGACATTCAAATGGCACAAATGTCTAATTATCAAATGTCTACTGTCTGGCACAGAGTGGTACAGAGTGAGATAAAGAAGAGTATATTTGAGCACTTAAAGTAGCTAGCACACACCACACACAATCAATACAAAAAGTCAACTTCACTTGGCAGTTCTCCTGGTTGCTGTGAGGTGTCATGATATCTTTCCCTGCGCGTTTCGTTCATGGAGTTCAGTATGTGTCATCTGGCGACCATGAATCTTTTGGTACGTGATTTGTCAGTACCTGAAACAGAGAAGGACTGATTAAGTTGCTTGATGTATTCAACACTTTACAAATCTCTATTCGTACAGACTAGGTAAAAGTACTTTAAAAATATGTATAAATATATACAGCATGTACATATGTATATATGAAACAAATTCAAAAATGTAAGGCAATAAATAACTGCCACATAAACCTGTAAGTACTAAACTAAAAACATAGCATTGCCTCACGCAGCCCCTAGCAATACAAACAAATGTTTTCATCCACTGTTCTGGAAACTCAGCGGGGGTATGTTCAAAAAGAATGTTCAGCGCCTCAACAGATTTCTTCCACTGTTCCACTGATCAGACTTCTCCCTTTGAAAAAAGACACATCAAGTACTAGGGAATCAAATGTGGAGAGTGGATGTCTTATATAACTGTGTTTTTTTTCTCTTCTGTTAAACTGTTAGGTTACTTCTATGTAGTAATACTATGAGTGAGAAAGAAGAGATGGTAAATGAAGAGCAGGTACAGAGATGTTTGACGAGGGGTATGTTATTTCCACGGTGTGAGTGAATAATTCCTCATGGGAGAAAATGGCAGATACGGGTAAAGACGTGTAAAGAATTTGTTAGTTACACACAATGAGTTGAAAAGGAGTGATTTTCTGATCAAGATCAGACTGAGATGCACATTCAAAATACCGTATTGGTGTGTGACAATCATTCTTATTCCATAACTGGAACACCCAGGTTCTCTTTGTTTTCTGAGGGAATGGCTAGGTAGTTTGTCCTGTAGAAAGAGAGACGCAAATCTAAGACCCTATGGTGCAGAACCATCATTCTTTAGATCTCATTGGGCCTTATTTTATCGAACTCAGCAATGCCAAACAAATGAAGCAATTGTGGACAATAACCGATGAATTGTCACTGAGAATGTTTGTGAAAATAAGCCTGTATACTAAGAAACCATTACGCCAGTAACATTGCCGATAAGTGTTCCACAATCCATTGCCTTTTGTCGGCCATTATTCTACAAGGCATAAAAGAATCCGAGGAGGGCCGTGTGAAATGAAAGTCGAAAAACAGCACGGAAACAGTTTTTCCACGTTATCCGCGTGTCGTTGAACCGCCACCAACATCTGTCTAATGTAATGTCTCTGGTCAAACAGCTCGATATCGTGTTCCTGCTGCCGTCCTAAATGGAACACTAGATTGTCTAAGTGTGTGGAGGTTGGAGGTTACGCCTCGTAACACACCCATGGTGGTTATGTTCAATATGGTTTTCCTGAGCATTTGGGTAATCAGGTCGATGCCTCCCCGTCTAAATTCAAAGTAGCATGCTGTCTGTTAAAGAAAAGGATCTTTGGGGGACCGTTGTCTAGACCCATGTAATGTAGCAATGAATGCTTTCACCATCTGTTCAGCAGTGCATTATTATATCCCATTACTCAGCTGGTCCCGTCAGGGATTGCCTCAGTTTCTCTTGAGTAACAAAACGTCAAGTTCTGCGAAGATCCGCTGTGCACTATGGGTTCTAGTGTTCCATGCAGTACGTGTAATTGGACACATAGCGTTTTGCCTCCAATCCACCATACCGCCCTCTTTCTATAGCTGTGCACCATCAGCCATCATTGGGAGCTGACTGCACAATAATATTTTCAAGCCTTGGCCACAAAACAAGTCAATTTCAAATCCGGTTTCAAATCCAATGAGCACTAAATTAGTTGTTTGAAAGTGGCAGGAGAGGATTCAGCTGAGCCCTTCCAATGATCCAGGCACCTCAGCAGGAAGACGAATTACCAAAACAGCTGACAGATTATTATTGACTGACTAACGACCAAAGCAGCCCAAGACTATTACAATCTCACAGCCTTTAAGTTGGGTACTGACTGCCCCAGCAGAAAATCTAAACCGCCCGATTTGTGAAAGGGGTTATAACACCAGCAGTGCCAAAGTCACACACTATTTTGTAGTTAATGCTTGTTGCTTTTTGGATAGTTGGCAAAGTATCCCTATTGTGCTAAAGCTAACTCAAGTCAGGTGACATTACCGTGTCCAATTCATATGCATGCATGGTGCAAAGCAGTGATAAGACTGATCATTGACATAAGGATATACCTGCACAACACTGACACAGGGCTATAAGATACAAAGCCAACGAAGATGCATTCCAAGATTTTTGGACATCTGTTGTTGTAAAAGTGACATGTCATGAAAACCACTTAACCACTAATCTTGGTATTTCATTGTTAACTAAGGTATGTAAGTGATTCTACTCAGATTATATGCCCATACAAACAACATATTATACATCCAGCCCAAAATGGGAAGTTTGAAATGTAGTTTGCCATTTGCAAAAGTCCCCTGACTGCATCTTTATGTACACATGGCAATGAGACACAAGTCAGTGTGACCACAAGGCTAAGAGACGGAAGTCTACAAGCTACAGGGCTAGAAGATGCAAGGCAATGAGATAAAAGCCAATCAGATCCAGATCTACAGCATGATAGAAATGTGTATGACATATGAGGCTTACAGATACGAGACTACAGGATACACAGGAATAAAATACATCTTCGAGATACCAGACTACGAGACATGAGGCTACGATTTGAAATATGAGATACTCACGCGGTGTCCTGGGCCTGCTCGTCTGATTTGGATATTTTTCTGTAGCAGTAGACCATCTCAACCAGCAGCCAGAAGGTGAGGAAGACCAGCAGGACATACATCATGATCTCTGAGTAAATGGCAGTGGTGTCTTCACTGGCTGCCACACACAGACACACACACATACAGGTTGACACAATGCACAAACTGATGTTTTTGCATGGGCAGTGCCATTAAAGGCTTTTACCATTTTAGAGGAGTCTACTGGATGAGACAGCCTATTGGTTAAGGAGGGAGTTGAGAATTGATAAAATGGATCGACCAGATACTCCCGATCAAACATTTAACGACTGCCGGTGAAACTTAATTAACTACGCATGGTCCAGCTACACATGCTCCATCCAGTTGCTGTGAAGTTTGCACATGTCTGTTCGTTAAGTGAGTTAACCGAAAGATGTAGGACGAGAAGACAATTGACTATTTTGACATTGATTTAGCCCTTAATGGGTCTGCCCATGTTGTCTCAGAAGCAATGAATGGCAACAATCTTTGCATCTTCATGTCACAGCAAGAGACAATGCATTTAACATGCATGGGTTTGATAAGGACTTAATTTTCTGAATGTCACTTTAAGGTGTAAAGCAGTAAATAAATATCAATTATTTTATTAACCGTGTGGGCCTATGTGGAATGGCTTGAAAGCACAGCTCCGAAAAGCATTTTCACAGTATGCATATCAGCCATAATGTAAAGTTGTGCTGCTGCCACCTGCAATGCAATGTACAGGTGCATCTTAAAAAATGCGAATACCGTAGAAAAGTAACATTTTTGGCGGTACCGCGTAAGCGGAGCCGGCTAAAAAGAGCGAATGTCTCTCACTGACTGACTACCCCTTGTTAAATAACGTAGTGGTTAGAGAAGCGGACTTGTGAACTATAGTTCGTATCTCCTCGCAGGTGAAGCGAAGTACGCTATGTGAATTATTCCGTATTGATTAAAACTTCGCTGGCTGAAACCTGAAGCTGTATACGGTTATATTGCGACTGTTTCTCACATGGAAAAGTTCATCTTCAGTCTCGCTAGAAATTGCTAAATTCTTACGATTATTCCTAGGAAGTTAGTAGATACTGGTAAGCCTATTATTGGCTAACAAGCTGTTAAAACGGCCAGTGGCAAAAGCAATACAGTTCATAGATGCTATTTGCGGTGGAGGTAAACTAAATAAGAATCGTTAATCAGTTTAACACAAACCTCAATGGAGTCTTGCGACTGCTGAGACATGTAATGCCGTGGCGTAGTGGTTAAAGACAGTGCCTCATGTGGAAGACCTAAGTTTGAATCTATTGAGAGCAACAACATTTATTAATTATTTCTGGTAGATTCCATGATTCTCTCGTCTTTTCACTTGATGAAATAGTTATTGTCGGCTTTATTGATAGTTATTGTATAAATGTCATTCACAAATGAATGAAAAAAGTATGTTGTTTTGCCATGAAAGAAAAAAAGATATGTTTTTATGCCATGAAATGAAATTGCTTTGGCATACTCGCTAGCAATTGCTAAATTCTTATGACTATTCCAGTAAGTTAGTAGATACCGGTAAAGCTTATTACTGGCTAACACGTTGTTAAAACGGCCAGTGGCAAAAGCAATTTATAGCCGCTATTTGTGGGGAAGGTAAACTCAGTAAGAAACGTTAGTCAGTTTAACTGTATCAATGTCATTCACGAATGGCCAATTAACTATTAAAACAGCCAGTGGCAAAAGAGGATTTGTTCAGAATAGAGATAATAGGCTATACTGACACCCGGCAAATGTACAGCTCCGTGGTGTGGTGGTTAACGACACAGCCTTTCACGTGGGCGACCCGGCTTCGAGTTGGGAAAATTTTCTATTGCAAGCCGGCTGAACTAGGCTTGACTGGTTTCTTGTTTCCATAATTCAAATATATATTTACACATAAAGTGAAACATTTCAAGACTTTATTGTTCCAATCTTGATCATTACGGTCATGGAAATCAAAAATCCAGTATCTCAAAATATCAGAATAAAAAATTGTAAAAAAACTGAAATGTCGATCTGAAAAGAGCTCTAATCAGCTAATTAACTCAAGACACCTGCAAAGGTTTCCTAAGTATGTTAATTTATGCCCCCAATACTTGGTTGGGGCTCTTTTTGCACAAATGACTGCATCAATGCGGCCTGGCATGAGGTGCTATGGAAGCCCAGCTCGTTTGTGTTGTTGGGTCTGTATCGCATTTTCCTCTTGACAACAGGTCAGGCGAGTTGGCTGGCCAATCAAGCAATACCATGGACAGCACACCAGTTAGCAGTCGTTTTGGCACTTTTGCCAAGTCCTGCTGGAAAAGGAAATCAGCATCTCCATCTTGCTTGTCAGCAGATGGATGCATGCAGTGCTCTAAAATCTCCTGGTTGATGGCTGCATTGACTCTGGACATGATAAAACACAGTGGACCAACACCAGCAGATGACATGGCACCCCAAATCATCACTGACTGTGGAAACGTCACACTGTGGAAACGTCACACAAGCAACATGGATTCTGTGCCTCTCCACTCTTCCTCCAGACTCTGGGACCTTGATTTCCAAATGAAATGCAAAGGTCTCTGGTTCAGGAGTGGCATGACACTAGGAATGCAACACTTGTAGCCCATTTCCTGGACACGTCTGTGCGTGGTGGCTCTTGATGCACTGACTCCAGCCTTAGTCTAAGGCTGCGGTCATCCCTGTTGCTATCACACTTTTCCCTTCCAGTCAACTTTCCATGAATATGCTTTGACAACAGCACTCCGCAAACAGCCAGCCCTTTCAGCAATGACCTTCTGTGGCTTACCCTCCTCGTGGAGGGTGTCAATGAGTATCTTCTGGACAACTGTCAAGTCAGCAGTCATCCCCATGATTGCGGTTGTGTGTCCTGAACCAAACTGAGAGACTGAAGGAGTTCAAGGAGTTAATTAGCTGATTAAAGCTCTTCTCACGTCGATAGTTCTGTATTTAAATGTTTAATTATAGTATTTTGAGATGCTGGATGTGACGTCTGCTTCGCACGCTGCACCTCTTCCTCTTCGGCATTCCACTTCTACGGTGTACTAACCACCAGTCAGAGTGTGATGGCAGCTGCACTCCCAGAGGACGCACCTGTTGTCACTTAGTCATTAGTTCACACTTAGTCAGAGTTCAGCACAGATCATTGTTTCCTATTGTATGTATGTGAGGAGCAGTTTTTTTTTTTTTATCTAAAAGAAGAAATACAAGAGAATAACTCTAATCGCCTGGTTTTTGTTTTTTCTTTCCCATTTGCCTAATTTCTACGCACACATTGCACTCACGCTGTCGCACTGGATTTTTGATTTCCATGAGCTGTTAGCCAATCAAGATTGAAAGAAAAAAGGCTTGAAATGTTTCACTTTATGTGTTATGAATCAAGAATATATGAAGGTGTCACTTTCTGATTAGAATTACAGATAAAAATGAACTTTTCCACAATATTCAATTTTTTTTAGATATACCTGTATGTCTCTAATTCACATGACTGAGTAATGTAGCAAGTTAGTTTGTATTTACTGTCTCCATTCATAATCAAAACATTTGATATGTGGGTAGCTCTTTTGGCCAGCTGAAGTCAATCTCATTAAGTAAATGTAAGCATGCTTTGTCTGTACATATGGCAGTTAAAAAAAAGAGTACATATTGACAATATAATACACAATGCCTTCTGTTATTATTTGGACAGTGAAGCATTATTCCTTTCTTCTTGACTATATTCCAAAAAGGTTTTAAATCAAACAGTTACTATTTTAATGCTAATACTAATGCTTTTATTTCTGGGTATTTCTGTACATATTGACTTCACAATTTACAAATAACCACAGTTTTGTAAGTCTGCAAGCACTTTCTGTACACTTAATTGGACTGCTGTATCATTCTGCTGCTGTCGTCAGCAGTTGCACCATCTATAAAGAAAAGGCCTTTATAGGCTATAATACATGCAAGGACTCTCATTTTGTAACAGAAAGCTCTATTTTAAATGTTCAATAATAGTTTTCAGCGGCACTGATATGTATAGTTACTTACAGTAAAAGGAAGTTTGTGGAATTTGACAAATTCATTTTGTTAGTTAAAGATACTTTTATTCAAAATAGAGACATTACCTTGCAAGTGTTTTTGTAGTTTATTTTGATACTTTGCCCCTCTCTAATTGGGATGTCCACAAACACTTGTGTTGTCCTACACACATAGCACTTCAACAGGCATTGAATTGCCTACTGACAACATACTGAAGTGTAATGTCCAGGACATCTAATATTGTGGCACATATTGATAGGTTAAATTATCAAAAGCAAGGACAAACTCTAGATTTCATCTTCTTGCGATTATTTATTCCACCCACTCCACAGCAAATGGGCAGACTGTCAAACAATATTTATGTATGTTCCCAATGCATTTTAATAGGGAAAAAAGAGCCACAGACTTACATAGGGAAAGTTTGGAAATGTGTCAGAGCATCTCCTATTACAATGTTGAAGCTGTCAATTCCAAATTCAAGCTAGACACATAACAGCACCTTTTCTCAAGTTTCACATCTTCAAGCAATCTTAACTTGAAAATGTAAACACCATATCAACTCTAGCTTAGAAAAATAACACTAATAGTAGCTCTTTAACCGCTCAAGCCAGAGACACCAAACCGAATTTGCTATGTTCATCATATCTGATCAGAAATCCATGAGGCAATCATCTACCCTTTTTCTAAGTACAATCAGTCACTCTCATTACTAGTGCAGTCACTACCAGTACTTAAACTGATTTCAAAACTGTAAACACTTCAAAGCAAGCTAACAACTTTAATTCTGTAAATGTATTTTAATTTTTATATAAATTTCTGCTCAACGTAAAATACACTGCTCCAAAAAATTATAAGTCAATTAAACTTCAGGGATATCAATCTGTCCAGTTATGAATCATAAGCAATTGTGAATCAATGTCACCTGTTTTGGTGCAAATGAAAGTGAAAACAGGTGCACTGGAGAGGAAAAAGCAAGACAACCCCCAAAAAGGGAATGGTTTTGCAGGTGGGGGCTACAGAAAATTGCTCTCTCTTTATCCTTCCTGACTGATTCTTCTCTAGTTTTACATTTTGCTAGTGTCCTTGTCACTACTGGTAGCATGAGGCGGTACCTGCAGTCCATTCAGGTTGCACAGGCAGTCCAGCTCCTCCAGGACGGCACAACCATGTATATATGGTTGCAAAAAGGTTTGCTGTGTGTCCCAGTACAGTTTTAAGAGCAAGGAGGAGATACAATGGACAGTTGGAGCCGTTACACAAGGAGAGTTGGACAGGGCCGTAGATGGGCCTCAACCCAGCAGCAGGACTGGTATCTGCTCCTTTGTGCGAGGAAGAACAGGAGGAGCACTGCCAGAGCCCTATAAAATGACCTCCAGTGGGCTACTGGTGTGCATGTTTCTGACCAAACTGTCAGAAACAGACTCCATAAGGGTGTCTTGAGGGCCCGACATCCTCTAGTGGGACCTGTGCTCACAGCCCAGCACCGTGCTGCTCTATTGTGTGTAGGCAGTTCCTGGATGACGAAGGCATTGATGCCATTGATTGGCCCTCACGTTCCCCAGACCTGAATTCAATTGAGAACCTCTAGGACATTATGTATCGGTGCATCCGACGCCACCAAGTAGCACCACAGGCTTTCCAGTAGCTCACTGATGCCCCGATCCAAGTCTGGGCGGAGATCCCCCAGGACACCATCCATTGTCTCATCAGGAGCATGCCCAGACGTTGTCGGGAGTGCATACAGGCACGTGGGGGCAATACACACTACTGAGTCATTATGAGTTGCCCTGATGAAATTCACAAAAGATGGAACAGCCAGTGATTTTTATTATTTACTTTGATTTTGTTTGAGATTTTGTTGAATCCAGCCCTCAATCGGGTGGTGATTGTGGTTTCCATTGACCGTTGTTGCGCCACATTGTTCTCAAGGAACTACACAATATACAGTAAAGATCTTTTGATCTTTAATATATTTGTTAATCGAGGCCAAATGTGTAATTTAAGTGTTCCCTTAATTCTTTTGAGCAGTGTATATTCAGATCTCTGCTAGTCATCTACATGTACATGTGAATAAGGTAATGATGAACTTCATAGTTTATTGAAAGTGCACAGGATTTTTTTTTTACGTACTTCTGTTAACTTAAAGATGCTGTGTCATAAAGTATTAGTGCCAGTATGTGCCCCATGTCATTAAAACCACTCATTTTCAAAATGTTCCTGCCAGTCAAGAAGTCTTATTGGTACAAGAAAATTTCATGAATGGAACAAAACTGATTTATATGTACCTAGAGCAAAGTTTGTAAGAGCAAAGAGCAATATGTTTCCTTTCGACATCAACAGAGTGGGATCTACGCTACCATTCAAAAGTTTGGGGTCACTTAGAAATGTCCTTGTTTTCCATGAAAACAATAAAATGTGTTTGAATAGGACATATAGCAAAATAAATAGAAAATATAGTAATTGACAAGGTTATAAATAAAGATTTTTAATTGTTTCCTTCAGACTATGCTTTCGTCAAGGAATCCACAATTTTGAGCAATTACAGCCTTGCAGACCTTTGTCATTCTAGTTGTCTATTTGTTGAGGTATTCTGAAGAGAGTTCACCCCAGGCTTCCTGAAGCACCTCCCACAAGTAGGATTGGCGTGATAGGCACTTCTGAAGTACCATATGGTCAAACTGCTCCCACAACAGCTCAATAGGGTTGTGATCCAGTGACTGTGCTGGCCACTGCATCATACAGTTGTGCTCAAAGTTTGCATACCCTTGGAGAATTGGTAATATATGTACCATTTGTAAAGAAAACATGAGTGAGCAGGCAAAACACGTCTTTTATTTCTTATGGGATTCACATTCAACATAACAGAATGGCACAATCATAAAACAAAACATGTCAACAAAGAAAAAAATGAACTGACCCCTGTTCTAAAGTTTGCATACCCTTAGTTCTTAATACTGTATTTTGCCCCATTTAGCATCAATGACAGCGTGTAGTCTTTTGTAATAGTTGTCAATGAGGCACCGAATTCTTGCAGGTGGTACAGCTGCCTGTTCGTCTTGGCAAAATGCCTCCAGGTCATGCAAAGTCTTTGTTCGTCTTGCATGAACCTCACGTTTGAGATCTCCCCAGAGTGGCTTGATGATATTAAGGTCAGCAGACTGTGATGGCCACTCCAGAACCTTTACCTTTTTCTGCTATAACCAATGGAAGGTCAACTTGGCCTTATGCTTAGGGTCATTGTCGTGCTGGAAAGTCCAAGAGCATCCCATGCGCAGCTTTCGTGCAGAAGAATGCAAATTGTCTGCCAGTATTTTCTAATAACATGCTGCATTCATCTTGCCATACATTTTCAAATATTCCCCATGCCTTTAGAGCTCACCCCCCCACCCCCCCCCCATAAAACATAAATGAGCCACCATCATGCTTCACAGTGGGGATGGTATTCTGTTCACTATAGGCCTTGTTGACCCATCTCCAAACATATGCCTTATGGTTGTGACCACTATGATCACTATCCTTAAATAAAAGACAGTGTTTTTACATTATTTTTGCATGATCAGTCATATTTTCAAAATCAATGCCATAATTTGACAATTTCTGTCAGGGTATGCAAACTAATGAGCACAACTTTAGACAGAATACCAGCTAACTGCTTCTTCCCTCAATAGTTCTTGCATAGTTTAAAGCTGTGCTTTGGGTAATTGTCTTGTTTTTAAAGGAAATTGGCTCCAATCAAGCGCCGTCCACAGGGTATTGCATGCCATTGTAAAATGGAGTGATAGCCTTCCTTCTTCAAGATCCCTTTTACCCTGAAAAAAATCTCCCATTTTGCCACCAACAAAGCACCTCCAGACAATTACATTGCCTCTACCATGCTTGGCAGGCTCCAGCATCTTTTAATTTGGTCTGTGTCTCACAGTTGTTCTTCTTTGTGATCTGAACACTTTAAACTTGTCTGTCCATAACACTTTTTTCCAATCTTCCTCTATCCAGTGTGTGTTCTTTTGCCCATCTTAATCGTTTCTTTTTATTAGCCAGAGATATGGCATTTTCTTTACAACTCTGCCTAAAAGGCCAGCATCCCAGAGTCATCTCTTTACTGTTGATGCTGAGACTGGTGTTTTGCGGGTACTATTTAATGAAGCTGGTATTGTAATTTTAAAATGATAAACGTGGATTAGCAAACACAACGGCCATTGGAACACAGGCATGTTGTCATGGTGCGGTGAGCAGCAGCGCCACCGTGCCATATTTCCACAAGTTCCCATATTCTCAAGAACACATCCCGGACTGTCACATGTTTCCCATCTTCCACACCAGGTCCCAATCTAGCTCGTTTGTATGTGTATATATGTTTCCCCTCTGCTCCCCACATTGTGGATCATTGTTGCTGTTGCTTGTCATTGTTGCTGTCTGTTAGTATACCGGTGAGTGTTGTTAAATTACTGTTGAATGTTGATTGTTAAGACGTGTTGTCGCGCACTTTATTTTCATCAGTAGTTAGTTTCGTTTTCCGTTCGTGTTTGGTTTGTTTGTTGTTTTAATAAAAACCCACGAACGAGAGTACTGCCTGCGCCTGGTTCCTCCAACACTACACCGCGACGAGTTGTTACAGAATGATCCACCGCAACTGGAGCCAGCAGGCAGCCCCTCCAGAGAGGGTGTATACGTGGAGGTGCGATTGGGGGTCTGACTCCCTCTCATCGGACGATGATGAAGCGGTCTATGAGAGAGTGGAGGAGGATCCCCTTGGGGAGCAGTGCTGGGGGTTGCCCCAAGATGGGTTCGGGGTGCCGCTGTGGGGCATGGACCAGTATGGAGTGGTCAAGCCCCTCACCAAAGAACAAGGGGAGCTGGTGAAGGGTCTCCTGCAGGACATGCAGGAGGCAGGAGGGTCAGGACGTAGGCGAGGCCGGAGGAAGAAGAGGGCGAGGTGCCCAACGCTCGGTCCGAGGTCCCCCCAGGAAAATTTTAGGGGGGGGCTGAGTGGGTGCCCGGGGGAAGTCCCGACGACGCCCCCTCTATGTCCGGTGCCTCCTCGACCCCGTGCAGGCTGGCCAGGCTGTAGGCTGGCAATTAGGCGCACACCGCTTCCTGCTCCGCGGCCTTCCGCTGCCCCTGTCCCTGCGCCACGGCGCCGATTGCCCACTGCTGCATTGGAGCAGCAGCCAGCGCCTCCTTCCTGCCAGCGGCAGCAGCCTGCACCGCCTGAGGCCGAGGAGGAGTGGCCTGCACCGCCTGAGGCCGAGGAGGAGTGGCCTGCACCGCCTGAGGCCGAGGAGGAGTGGCCTGCACCGCCTGAGGCCGAGGAGGAGTGGCCTGCACCGCCTGAGGCCGAGGAGGAGTGGCCTGCACCGCCTGAGGCCGAGGAGGAGTGGCCTGCACCGCCTGAGCTTGCCGGGGTTTGGCCGCCACCGCCCTCTCCTGTCCCGGCCGCCCCGGCGCCCTCTCCTGTCCCGGCCGCCCCGGCGCCCCTTCCTGTCCCGGCCGCCCCGGCGCCCCTTCCTGTCCCGGCCGCCCCGGCGCCCCTTCCTGTCCCGGCCGCCCCGGCGCCCCTTCCTGTCCCGGCCGCCCCGGCGCCCCTTCCTGTCCCGGCCGCCCCGGCGCCCCTTCCTGTCCCGGCCGCCCCGGCGCCCCTTCCTGTCCCGGCCGCCCCGGCGCCCCTTCGGCTCTTCCGGCTACCGACCCTCCTTCGGCTCTTCCGGCTACCGACCCTCCTTCGGCTCTTCCGGCTACCGACCCTCCTTCGGCTCTTCCGGCTACCGACCCGCCGTCGGCTCTTCCGGCTACCGACCCGCCGTCGGCTCTTCCGGCTACCGACCCGCCGTCGGCTCTTCCGGCTACCGACCCGCCGTCGGCTCTTCCGGCTACCGACCCGCCGTCGGCTCTCCCGGCTACCGACCCTCCGCCGGCCACCGACCCTCCGTCGGCTCTCCCGGCCTCTGACCCTCCGCCGGCCACCGACCCTCCGTCGGCTCTCCCGGCCTCTGACCCTCCGCCGGCCACCGACCCTCCGTCGGCTCTCCTGGCTCCTGACCCTCCGCCGGCTACTGATCTTCGGCCGGTTCTGCCTCCCCGGCCTGTCCCGACGGCTCCGCCACCCTGGTTAGTCTCGGCTGTTCCGCCCCCTCGGCGGGTTTGTGCCGATGGGGGTACTGTGCTGCCCCGCCCCCCCTCCCTTGGGCTGGGGTTCGTCTTGGCCCGTCCGGTGGCCGGGCCTTTGGGGGGGGGTACTGTCATGGTGCGGTGAGCAGCAGCGCCACCGTGCCATATTTCCACAAGTTCCCATATTCTCACGAACACATCCCGGACTGTCACATGTTTCCCATCTTCCACACCAGGTCCCAATCTAGCTCGTTTGTATGTGTATATATGTTTCCCCTCTGCTCCCCACATTGTGGATCATTGTTGCTGTTGCTTGTCATTGTTGCTGTCTGTTAGTATACCGGTGAGTGTTGTTAAATTACTGTTGAATGTTGATTGTTAAGACGCGTTGTCGCGCACTTTATTTTCATCAGTAGTTAGTTTCGTTTTCCGTTCGTGTTTGGTTTGTTTGTTGTTTTAATAAAAACCCACGAACGAGAGTACTGCCTGCGCCTGGTTCCTCCAACACTACACCGCGACGAGTTGTTACACATGTTCCTGATAATGGGACTCTAAGCCCATTTAGATATTCCATAAAAAATCTGCAGTTTCCAGCAACAAAAGTCATTTACACCATTAATACATTGCGTTTCTGATCAAATTTATGTTAATTTAATGGACAATTTTAAATAATGGAACATTTGCATTTCTTTCATAAACAAGGTCATTTTTAAGTGACCCTTTGTGAAACTTTGAATGCTAGTGTATGTAAACCAATGTGTCAATGAATCTGTGCCAAATTCCAAGAAACCTCAAGCACAGCATTTTCTATTTGAAATATGAAAATAGCTGCAGAACAATTATGATTACTGTGACATAATCCCTATTTATATAGAGATAAAAATAACTGGCTGATAGACAGATATTTGGAATTTGGCACCATTATGGTATTACACGTATGCCTACAGTTAGGCCCAGAAATATTTGGACACTGACACAATTTTCATAGTTTTGGCTGTGTACACCACCACAATGGATTTGAGAAAAGAAACAACCGAGATGCAATTTAAGTGCAGAGTTTCAGCTTTAACTCAAGGGGTTGAACAAAAATATTGTATGAAACATGTTGGAATTTCAACCATTTTCATACACAGTCCCCTTATTTCAGGGGCTCAAATGTAATTGGTCAAATTAACACAATCATCAATAAAATGTAAATATTTAATACTTTAATACAAAAACTGCTTGAAGTCTGGAACACATGGACATCACCAAATATTGGGTATCCTACTTTGTGATTCTTTGCCAGACCTTTACTGCAGCTGTCTTCTGTTGTTCGTGGGTCTTTCTGCCTTAAGTTTTGTTTTCAGCAAGGGAAATGGATGCTCGATCGTGTTGAGATCAGGTGGTTGACTCCGCCATTGCAGAATATTCCACTTCTTTGCATTAGAAAACAACTGGGTTGCTTTTGCAGTATGTTTTGTCCATCTGTAAAGTGACATGACGTCCAATCAACTTCGCTGAATTTGGCTGAATCTGAGCAGACAATATATCCCTAAACACTTCAGAATTCAAAATTCATCCGGTTGCTTCTGTATTCTGTCACATCATCAATACAGAGGGGAGAACAAGTATTTGATACACTGCCGATTTTGCAGGTTTTCTTACTTACAAAAATACTGAAAATCAAATTTTTAAATGATTAATTAGCATTTTATTGCATAACATAAGTATTTGATCACCTACCAACCAGTAAGAATTCCGGCTCTCACAGACCTGTTCGTTTTTCTTTAAGAAGCCCTCCTGTTCTACACTCATAACCTGTATTAACTGCACCAGTTTGAACTCATTACCTGTATAAAAGACACCTGTCTACACACTCAATCAAACAGACTCCAAACTCTCCACAATGGCCAAGACCAGAGAGCTGTGTAAGGACATCAGGGAAAAAATTGTAGACCTGCACAAGGCTGGGATGGGCTACAGGACAATAGGCAAGCAGCTTGATGAGAAAGCAACAACTGTTGGCGCAATTATTAGAAAATGGCAGAAGTTCAAGATGACAGTCAATCTCCCTCTGTCTGGGGCTCCATGCAAGATCTCACCTCGTGGGGCATCAATGATCATTAGGAAGGTGAGGGATCAGCCCAGAACTACACGGCAGGACCTGGTCAATGACCTGAAGAGAGCTGGGACCACAATCTCAAAGAAAACCATTAGTAACACACTACGCCATCATGGATTAAAATCCATGCTCAAGCCAGCGCATGTCCAGGCCCGTCTGAAGTTTGCCAATGACCATCTGGATGATCCAGAGGAGGAATGGGAGAAGGTCATGTGGTCTGATGAGACAAAACTATAGCTTTTTGGTCTAAACTCCACTCGCCGTGTTTGGAGGAAGAAGAAGGATGAGTGCAACCCCAAGAACACCATCCCAACCATGAAGCATGGAGGTGGAAACATCATTCTTTGGGGATGATTTTCTGCAAAGGGGACAGGACGACTGCACGGTACTGAGGGTAGGATGGATGGGGCCATGTATCGCGAGATCTTCGCTCAGTAAGAGCATTGAAGATGGGTCGTGGCTGGGTCTTCCAGCATGACAACGACCCAAACACACAGCCAGGGCAACTAAGGAGTGGCTCCGTAAGAAGCATCTCAAGGTCCTGGAGTGGCCTAGCCTGTCTGCAGACCTGAACCCAGTAGAACATCTTTGGAGGGAGCTGAAAGTCCGTATTGCCCAGAGACAGCCCCGAAACCTGAAGGATCTGGAGAAGGTCAGTATGGGGGATGGGCCAAAATCCCTGCTGCAGTGTGTGCAAACCTGGTCAAGAACTACAGGAAACGTATGATCTCGATATATTAATGTGCCGGGAGGAGTAGGGTCAGTTCTCTTTCTCTATTGTAAACCTAAGGAATGCACTCTCTAAATGTTCTTGTTTCCTGTTCAGTTCAAACTAAGGAGGACATGAGGTATTGGCCCACACCTCCCGAGTACCATGCTCTAAAGACTCGTTGCTCCCACTGTTCAAAGTCCTCCTGGCTGTGTTGCAGATCAAGACGATCCCTGACAATTCCAGCTGCCAGTCTGATAACCAGCCCCACCTCCACCAGGATGTCCCTGTCCTTGTCCATCTGGTCATGCTTCTGACCCGGATTATGTTTAATAGACTCTGGACCCAGCCCAAATGCATTTAATAATTATTACAACTTGTACTCTTAAAATGTTCACCCGCCACAGCCAGAAAAGTACAGGTCACCTCTCTGAGCCTGGTTCCTCTCTAGGTTTCTTCCTAAAGTTTGGCTCCTCTTAGGGTGTTTTTCCTAGCCACTGTGCTTCAACATTGTTGTTGCTTGCTCCTTGGGGTTTCGGGCTGGGTGTTTTATAAAAGCTCTGTGACAACTGGGCTTTATAAATACATTTGATTGATTGAAGGATTGATTGATAGTGGCCAAGTGCCACTGGACACCATTCATGCCCATGCCATCAAACTGACCCACCGTGATTTACAGATGATTTTTTCTTCCCATCATTCTGGTAAAGGTTCATCTTAGTTTCATCTGTCCAAAAGGTCTAATCTGGCCTTTCTATTCTTGAGGTTTATGAATGGTTTGCACCTTGTTGAACCCTCTGTATTTGCTCTTGTGAAGTCTTCACTTTAATGATATGCCTACCTCCTGGAGAGAGTTCTTCACTTGGCTAGATGTTGTGAAGGGGTTTTTCTTTACCATGGAAAGGATCCTAAGATCATCCACCACTGTTGTCTTCTGTGGATGTCAAGGCCTTTTTGTGTTGCAGAGCTCTCCAGTGCATTCTTTTTGCCAGACCGCATTAGCGGAGCCAGCCAAGAAGAGTGAATTTCTCTTACTGACTGAATGAGTGAGTGACTGACCCTTGTTAAATATCGTAGTGGTAAGAGATGCGGACCTGCAAACAATAGGTCCCGCATTCGAGTTTTGTAACAGTCAAAGCAAATTATTCATTATGATTTGTTTTGGATAAATAAAAACTTAGCTGGCTATAACCTTCAGTAGCTACATTATAGTAAGACTAAAATAAAACTGTTCATGGTTATAATGTGACTATTTCTGGTGGATTTCCAAAGTACGCATCTGTGCATGATTTTTGAGGTAATACAGACTAGATAAAAACCCCTGGAGCAGTAAAGAGTAGGGATTTACACGATTCTCTCGTCGTTTCACTTGACAAAAAGTCAGTTATTGTCACCTACATTGGTATTTATTGTATCAATGTCATTCACGAATGAAAGAAAAACAAAAATGTTGTGCTATGAAATTGCTTTGGCTGTGTTAAGTCCATATTCAGTCTTGCTAGCAATTGCTCAAATCCTATGACTATACTTAATACTTAGATAATGGTAAGCCTATTACTGGCTAATAAGCTGTTAAAACGGCCAGTGGCAGAAGCCATAGAATTCATAGATGCTATTTGTGTTGGAGGTAAACTTAATAAGAAATGCTAGTCAGTTTAACCCAATGCTTAATGGTGTCTAGCGAAACTTTCAAACTTGGAGTGATGTTAATGCGTGACAAAATTATCTAATGTTGAAATGCTATTCTGACAGCAAGCAATCGTATAGCACCTTGATCTAGTGGTTAAAGACACAGCCGTGCAAGTGGGAGACCCGCGTTCGAATCCAGTGAGGACAGCAACATTTATCACTTTTAATTGTGGGCCGGCTTAAGGCTTGTCTGGGTCCTTTTCAGTTTTTTTCAGAATGTACCAAACTGTTGATTTGGCCACTCCTAATGTTCCTGCTATCGCTCTGATGGAACTTTCTTTTTTTGCAGCCTAAGAATGGCCTGTTTCACTTTCACAGTTTCCAAATGCGAATGCCATATCTGGAATCAACTCCAGACCTTTTCCATGCTTAATTGATGAAGAAATGACAAAGGAATAGCCAAAACCTGCCCATGAAACTGCTTATGAATTAATTGTCCAATTACAAATTCAAACTAAGAGGTTGCACTTTTAACTGTAATTTGAATACATTTTGGTAAAATGTCAAAATAACAAAACTTGTGTCAGTGTCCAATTATTTCCGGACCTAACTGTATCTCTATGAACCTAGATGTCCAATATAGATAGGCAGATAGAGATCTTGTAAAGTGAATGCAAAAGGAAACATTTACAAATATACTATTAATGAGCATATTTGAGTACGGTGACCATCCAACAAGGCAAGCATCCAAAATAGAAACCATAGGATGTACATTACCCCTTATAACAGATCAAAATAGCTGTCTTACTATAACAGCCTTCCAAATGAGCTTTGAATTGACAACAATAAAACCAGAACAAACACACAGTTACTCACAATACAGTTGTTATAGAACAAATCTAATGCATAAGATTTCAAAATAAAATGGCAAAAGCAACGGACAAGTCACATAAAAAACTAAATAAATCACACGTGACAAACATTGTTAAAACAGACAGTTAAAAGGATTGCTTGACATTTTCACAATTAAACCCTTTTTTGCAGGTGAACATTGGTGTAATTGACACCAATGTACCACTGTGGAAGTTGATGGTAGTTTTCTAAGACTCAAGCACTACAAGACAAATGTTTGACTTCCCGAAACATACTGTAGGGGGACCATGTGAGCCCCATTGCTAGTATATAGAAGTATATAAGATGACCTCGTATGATGAACGTGTTAAAGTGGTGTCCATGAGTTCATCTGTACGTATAAAAAGGCCTTAACTGACAAAATGTGAAGCATCCAGCAAAGAGCTTGAAAGCACAAGAAGTACAACTATAATACAGGAAGCATAATACAAAAGGAAGCATTCTTACCTTCCTCTTTGACCGCCAGGTGGATGTCCAGAGTCTTGTTGACCGAGGGCGAGTAAAAGTCAAACGTGAACTGTCGGAAAACCTTACACGTGTAGGTGCCTGTGTCATTCACGGTGACATTAAGGATTCTGATGGAAAGTTCCTGCATGTCTCTACTTCCGTTCCACGCCAGGCGTCCTTTCAACGGACTTTCCAGTTCCCTGGGACGGTCATTCTCTTTTTGGGATAATTCGTTATAATAGAGGATCTGAGGAAGAAATGCAAACGTGCACATACATACGTCAGTTAGCTAACCTTCGCCACCAGTCTCTTTTCTCCCTCATGATTCACAAAGTACTTTACAGTGGTTTGAGCCAATTTCATACGGTTAATTCAAATGGTCAGAAAACGAGGTGGTTTTCCGTGTGAGTAGACGTTATATGGCGGGGACTTACATTGACGCGTTTTCCTCCAGGTGGGGTGTAGAACCAGTTCACTATTGTAATTGGGCTAACCTCCTCCCTCTTCAGACAGAAAATGCAGGTCAGTTTCATGGGGTTCCCAACAACAGCCTCGGTTTCTGAGGGCACCTCCACACATACTGGCCTGCACACCTGCACTGGAGAAAGCAAAACACGCAGAATTGGCAAGTCACGGATATGTCATTGTCTGTGTGTGTGTGTACGCAAACTTGTTTTAAAACATTCACAAATATAGTAAAGTTTTTTAAGGGTTAAGATTACCCAAAAAAAGACATTCAAGATAGTGAGTGATCTCAACCTGTTTGTGCGTTGATATGTGTGTGTGGGTGTGTGTTGCCCTGTATGTGAATACACAAATGTATATTGCATACTGTCACCCCCCACCAGTCATCACCCCCAGTATCTTATCAAAGCGCAGTGTTCTGTGTGATCGGCCCATGGCCTCATTCTGATGTCCTCCTAATGAGGTCATGCACGCTTCCAGGAGCTCCCCGTGGTGCCAGTCAGGCTGTGATAATGCCGAGGCGCAGACGTCACCGTTCTCAAATCACAACTCGCTCAGCACGTAATATACCCACACACCCCGGACCAGAATACATGTCACACTAAGCGCGCCGATCAGGGCGTGGGGTGCCATTTGGGACACAGGCGTGCCCAGTCAAGCACAGGCGGGACGCTGTAGTGACGGAGAAGGGAAAACGTCTGGTCTGCCTGGCGTCTTTGTGTTACCGACTGATGAAAGGCAGGATGAGTCTTATATAACCCAGAGCCCTGGGCTGCATCTGTCAGCATCGATCACATCTCCGGCTCATTCTGAAGGGTCATACATGCAGCCAAAAGGAAACCGTTGGAGAGAAGGAAGCAGAGACTGATTCGAGGTGTGTCACAAGCCCATGTGTTGTTTGAAAATGAGTTCATTATTTTGTGGTTTAAAATCTGTTTTATTTGAAGGCACATATTTCATTAAACAATTACAGATACGGGCTATAGAAAGTAATCAAGGCAAGAGACTGACATGAATTTAGACAAAGCATTATTTAGGTTAGAAGGGGTAAAGGGGGTTTCTCATGAACGTAAAGGCTGTGAAGTCAAATTGCATCCAAACACAAAATGTGCTACGACTTATGGGACTATGACATTAAAGTGACTTCCCATGGTGGATAGAAGACATGAACACTGTGCCAATAATTCAAGGGAGGCAATCCGTGTGGTCCATTCTAATCCATTTGGACAGTGCAGAGACATCACCGAGCAAAATACAGTGTGGAGTGTAGTGAGGATTATAGTGTGGAGTATAGTGTGGAGTATAGTGTGGAGTATAGTGTGGAGTATAGTGAGGAGTATAGTGAGGAGTATAGTGTGGAGTTTAGTGTGGAATATAGTGTGGAGTGTAGTGAGGATTATAGTGAGGAGTATAGGGTGGAGTATAGTGTGCAGTATAGTGTGGAGTGGAGTAAGGAGTATAGTGTGGAATATAGTGTGGAGTGTAGTGAGGAGTATAGTGAGGAGTATAGTGTGGGGTATAGAGTGGAATATAGTGTGGAGTGTAGTAAGGAGTGTAGTGAGGAGTATAGTGTGGGGTATAGAGTGGAATATAGTGTGGAGTGTAGTAAGGAGTGTAGTGAGGAGTATAGTGTAGAGTATAGTGAGGAGTATAGTGAGGAGTATAGTGAGGAGTATAGTCTGGAGTATAGTCTGGAGTATAGTCTGGAGTATAGTCTGGAGTATAGTCTGGAGTATAGTGAGGATTATAGTGAGGAGTATAGTGTGGAGTATAGTGTGGAGTATAGTGAGGATTATAGTGAGGAGTATAGGGTGGAGTATAGGGTGGAGTGGAGTGAGGAGTATAGTGTGGAATATAGTGTGGAATATAGTGTGGAGTGTAGTGTGGAGTATAGTGAGGAGTATAGTGAGGAGTATAGTGTGGAATATAGTGTGGAGTATAGAGAGGATTATAGTGAGGAGTATAGGGTGGAGTATAGTGTGGAGTAGAGTGAGGAATATAGTGTGGAATATAGTGTGGAGTGTAGTGAGGAGTGTAGTGAGGAGTATAGTGTGGGGTATAGAGTGGAATATAGTGTGGAGTGTAGTAAGGAGTGTAGTGGGAAGTGTAGTGAGGACTATATTGTAGAGTATAGTGAGGAGTATAGCTTAATTTCCCAGACCGGTGAATTTCTCTGAGGAAATGTTAAATGGAATTTGTTCTAACCAGTGTGGGTCTTGTAACACTACAGTCATTCGTTCACCAATTAACTCTGTAGCCAGAGAACGTATCAAACGGATTTATGAAGCATAGTCATTCATTATCTGTTATACTAGATTGAGAGGTAGTTACATCAAGCAAATAGGGTACATAGACACTCAATCTGGTTGTCTTGGTATTATAACCAAGTATTTCTGCATGTTTGGCCAAGACGCTCGACGACCAAAGCGAAACGTAGCCGTGACAACGTGCAACCCCAGTCTCGTTATGGACTCAATTTACGGAGGTTAAATTGAGCCCATAACGACGGCAAAATTCGATGACAAATAAGATACTGCACCTTATCAGGGGCGGAGCTCCAACAGTGCTCACTAGATTGGTGCGGTAAGCAAAGTGTCCAACTTAGTCTGAAACACACATAACACACAGCACCAACAATCAGGTGCACCTTCCACTGAAGGCCCAGAGTGGTCTAGCAGTCTAAGCCCATGCCTCGGGTACAGAGTTTGCTGCAGGGTTTGAACCTGGCCCATTGCTCTTTAAGCTACAAACTCTGTCCACTATCTTCCACAACTTCTGTTTAAAAAAAAAAAAAAAAAAAAGGATAAAAATGCCTGTTATAATAAATCAAATTTTTTCAAAAAGTTTTTTTCCCCCAAAACAACATTCCCCAGATGTCCAAAAGAGGCCTGACACACGTGTTCCTGTAAAAGTTACACTGTAGCCTTGCCATTTGTACCTTTAAAGGAGCCGTATTCTTTAAGGGCACCAATACATTAACAAAGCTCCTTCCTTCAAACTTTTAAAATGCACATTCATCTTGTTCCCAGACACTTCTGCCAAAATGTGTGCAAGGACAAAAGGGGACAAAAACTTTTAAATGCCGTAGAGGAGCCTAAATTGTGATTATAGTTGTTCCAAGCTTGTATGCACTGTGTGCAACAGCCTGGGGCCAAATTGAAACGTATATTGCCACCATCATCGTCTTCTGATAAAAATAGCTCTGTTTTTGTTCGTGATCATTTAAGGTCGTTTTTGTGTTCATCAGGCTCCGCCAAATCCTTCTCTATACTCCACTCATGTACTGAATTGTACAGAGTTTGGGAAGAGTAAACTATTCTACATAAGTCATACACCGATCAGCCATAACATAAAGACCACTGACAGGTGAAGTTAATAACAATGATAATCTTGTTGTCATGGCACCTGTCATTGGGTGGGATATATTAGGCAGCAAGTGATCATTTTGTCCTCAAAGTTGAAGTGTTAGAAGCAGGAAAAATTTATAAGCGTAAGGATCTGAGCCACTTTGACAAGGGCCAAATTGTGATGGCTAGATGACTGTGTCAGAGCATCTCCCAAACTACAGCCCTTGTGGGGTGTTCCCGGTCTGCAGTGGTCAGTACCTATCAAAAGTGGTTATGGAAGGAAAAGCGGTGAACTGGCAACAGGGTCATGGGCGGCCAAAGCTCATTGATGCACGTGGGGAGCAAAGGCTGGCCTGTGTAGTCCGATCCAACAGGTGAGCTACTGTAGCTCAAACTGCTGAAAAGGTTAATGCTGGTACTGATAGAAAGGTGTCAAAACACACAGTGCATTGCAATTTGTTGCGTATAGGGTTGTTTAGCCACAGACCACTCAGGGTGCCCATGCTGACCACTGTCCACTGCTGAAAGCACCTGCGATGGGCACCTGAACATCAGAACTGGACCACAGAGCAACGGAAGGTGGCCTGGTCTGATGAATCACGTTTCCTTTTACATCACGTGGATGGCCTGGTGCGGCGCTTTCCTGGAGAACACATTGTGCACAAGGATGCACTATGGGAAGGAGGCAAGCCGATGGAGGCAGTGTGATGCTTTGGGCAATGTTCTGCTGGGATATGTTCAAGGTGTTCAAGGTGTTCACTTGGCCTCCAAATTCCCCAGATCCCAATCCAATCCAGAATCTGTGGGTTGTGCTGGACAAACATTTCCAATCCATGGAGGCCCCACCTCGCAACTTACAGGACTTAAAGGATCTGCTTCTAACATCTTGGTGCCAGATACCACAGCACACCTTCAGAGGTCTGCTGGAGTCCATGCCTCGAGAGGTCAGGGCTGTTTCGGTGGCAAAAGGGGGACCTACACAATATTAGGTAGGTGGTCATAATCTTATGGCTGATCGGTGTATTCCTAAATGATTCATTGTATGACCATCTTACAGCAATTCCATAACATTTGGCAGAAGTGGGAAGGCAATCTTCCGGAGACACAAATATTTAGTTTGTTCACTCCAATGGTCATTTGTTTTTGATCTGGATCTCTGTGTAGAGGGCCGAATAAATGTTCATAAAGCAAGCACTTTTGTATATTTTGCTTTTGTGTTCCAATCTGGATTTAATTCAAATGTATTTTCGTCATCGATCTAATTAAATGTATTATAGAACCTGAATTTTGGACAAAAAGTATATTATTTTTATTAGTTAACAACAAATAAAAAATGGAAAGGTCTTGATTGCATAAGTATTCACCCCATTTACTATGAGTGACTTTAATAAACTGTGGTGCAGTCTACTGCCTTTAGAAAAAACTCAGCTGAATACATTCACCTACATAAACTAAGCTGTCACGTGGTCCCAGATAAAATGCATCTGTTCCTGGAAGGCCCCAGTGTATAGCCCAAAGCATATCTGAAGAACAAAAACAGGACAGCACTCTGATAAATGTAATTAAATAATTATTTTTATTACTGCATGAACATTGCAGTCTAGGCCCTTCTTCAACATGCATACAAGGCAATTGCAATCAAACATATTTCTAGTGTTCTAATAAAAAGCAACAAAAAAAAACATTTCAGGAGCAAGAGTGCTCAACCTGTCTAACCAATCTCTCTATGAAAAAATAATCTCTTGAGGATATCTAGTAAACCACACCATGAAGATAAAGAAGTTTTCAAAACAGCTCTAGGAAAAGGATTGGGCTATTAAAAAATTCCAAACAATGATTATTCCCCAGAGCATGGTCAAACATATTATACTATAATACAAAATTAAATGTTTGGCTTAAATACAAAATGCTTTGGGTGAAGCAAGCCCAAAACTGCTCATCTCTGAGAACACCGCCCCTACGATAAAGTATGTTGGTGGCAGCGTTGTGTCATGGGGATGCTTTTCATTGAAGGGACTGGGTTCACTTTTCAGCAACTAAGTCTACACTTAAGTGGTTTAAAACACTGAGCATCCTAAAATAACCCAGTCATAGCCCAGACCTCAAGCTCATTGAGATTTTGTGGCAAGACCAGAAATGTGCTGCTAACTAATGGTGCCCACCTAACTTGAGCAATAAAGTGAGTTTGAGCAATAAACAATTGGCAAAGAATTGCAGGAAACGGATGTGCAATACTGATAGAGATGTACCTAAAAAGTAAACGTAAAAATAGTTGTCAAAGGTGGTTCTAGCAAGAGAGAATAGACAAGTATATTCAATGACCTTGTGTTTCACACTTGAATAATATGGTACACCTTCAAAGGTTTGAGCAGGCCTATGTAGTATAATTGCAAGGGAAGGAATCCCAAATGAATCCATTTTCATTCCAGTTTCAAACACAACAAAAGTCCTGGGGGGTTATACTTATGCAATCCACTGTTCATGCCAATATGCAAAGTCCTATTTTTTCCGTTTTTGAAAATGTGAAGTAGATAAATCCAATGGAATCCATTTTTGAAATGGATATTTAGCTAAATGTAAAGAATGTGCAAGGGGTGAATGGACTAATTAGAGCCTTTACACAAGCCAATTATGTTACTACAGGCAGTTTATATCACTCTAGCATTAGACCTCTCAAAGCGGTCAGTTCAGTAAACAAAAATCACAATTGTAAATTAGCATATCCATGTTGGGTTTTCAACTTTTGGACGTTAAATGCCATACTTCCAATACATACCAATAACCCCGCATCAAATTCCTAAATTTTTCAGCCACTAGAGAGAAAAACTTGTGTATCCCGAGTGTGAAGACTTACCTACTAAAATCAAAAGTAATAGGAAATGTATTAGAACACTGGTTCGAGATCTCATATTCGGTGTTCTCGAAGATAGCTGTAGCCCGACTGGCACTCTCTCCCTGTCCACAAAAAGAAGAAAAGGAAAACACAGCTTGTAAATTCCGATTTAATTATAATTTTCATAATTCTTTAATTTTGATGGCGTGGAGGAGTTTTGTCCTAGTTAAGCGTGGTTCCAGAACCATGGACAGCGCAAGGCTACCCAGGAGATCGATTGTCGATAATAAACACATATTTTCAGACAAACCTCGCTATATGGTATGCTATGCTATAAGTTTGATTCGAGTGTGTTCAAAAACAACAAAAAGCTTTTTTTTAAATCCCCAGGATCTGAATAAAACATAATAACATATCGTCATTTTCTGGCCTGTTGTGAATCTTGTTGTGTACTTCTACATCAAACCAATCGTAGTATGTATCTTGATGGTAAGAAAAGGAAAACACTCACACACAGTCATTCACTCGATTTTCCCCGCAGCTTCAGCATAAATAAAACCCGAAATAGACCTGTAGATTCCACACGCGTTTGGTCACTTGCTATTGCAGATTTGGGTAAACAACTAGAAATCCTCAGTCATACAATTACATTGGATTGTAAAAAATGTCATATGAACAGCGATTAAGGAAGTTATTTTTTTTAATCCTTAGTCAGAAGCAATCGACGTTCTCAGTCGCTGTCTACGTTGTTGCACCGCCTTTGTTTTTCTCAATAATCGGCCACTTAAATGATATTTTCCCTTAGTGCGCATGCGTAAAGGAGTTACTAGTTCTTTCTCTTCCTCCTTAGTAACATGGAAAAGGACAAATAAAGTCGCCAATGAACTATTTTATCCATGGAAACTTACAATCTAAATAAATGAAACTATTGGTATTTACACTAAACATTATTACCTTCAAACTGCATTCTAAAGTTGTAATTATGTTCACCCTCATATTTTCATGTTTATGCCAAAGATTCTCAGAGCAGGTTGTTCCTCAACCTTCAAATATTTTATTTGACGAACCAACCTCAGAAACAACAACAGTACTTGTACCAAAACCACACTTGTTAAAAGTATAAACTCATTTCACAGTGATCAGCAAAGCACATAAAATATTTGCATACTTTTTTATGGGTAGGGCTCAGAAATCACCCTGGGCAGGATCTCTGCCTATGGATTCAGTGTTTACTCAGGCTTCCCTGTCTACAGTACTGTGATCAGGACACTGATGTAGGCCATGTGTATAGGGCACTGAAAATCACATCATTCTGAGCCCTTCCAAGAGAAACCACAGGCAGATGAGTCAACTAATGCTACCTTATAATCCTTATGATTCTCTCTCGTCTTTGGTGCTTATAGCAGTGATGCAATGACTCTTCATCTACATCAAAATTTTTTATTACGTTTCCCTCCATTGCTTCTCTCTGCCAATACCTGTGGTAACATCAGCCATTATCATCCCATTGCCCACATGCCAATTTCAAGATTTAGCCGCATCAAAAATTTTAGCCTATTCCCATCACCTCTGACCAAAGTACACTTTTTAGTATAATATGTAGGGAATATTGTGATGTAGCATTTATTAAGACACAGCCCTAAAGGACTGGTCATGGCTCAGAATTATATCAGTTATACCCATTATTCTCCATTAGTCACTTAGTATGTGATTAGGTTTGGCTTCTTTAGACAATTTAGGAAAGGCTAATGTGTTGAGTGAATCCTGGGGCATTGACATGTGATGGAATATAATCAATCAGATATGCACTGTAAAGGGATGCAGTTTGTGTTCATGATGAGAGCATCCCTTGAGAAAACAAAACTGCTTAATTCCTGCATCGCAGAAAGGTTATTATATGAGTGTATTCTTGGACAGACCGAAATGTGGCTGAGCTGGCCAATCAGCATTCTACATTAATAATGTATTTTTTTCAATGGCCGGTAAACGATATGCCCTCACCATTACAACACTTTTAAACATATTCCATTATATTTCACATTATATAGAAAGCTGGACAAATTGTTAATTGATTTCTTGATGTCGGTATAGGCTATGCATCAGGGAGCACGGTTGCCGGACCCAACAAATCCACCCAATCACACAATACCCAGCCAGGTATTCATTATAATTTTTAAAATAAATAATACTACATAAATAACAAAGAAAATGCCAGGGGTACAGAAGCAGTGTGTCATTACTGGAGTGAGTCCCAGACACAAATTAAATATGGCAGGCCTGGTTGCAGCAACATCCCAGATAGATAAGGGAACCATGGTAACTGAGACACAAGCACCGGATAAAACACCACAGCAAGAAGGAATAGCCTTTAGACACACAGGAGCTCTGCTTTGAGACAAACAAACCCAGATTTTTGTTTATTGTGCTCAATGCCCCCCCCCCCCTCCCAAAAAAAAAATATATACAAATGGGAAGTGAATGTGCAGATAAGTGAACACTTGGTTCAACAGAAAAATGAGACGGGAATTGAGAAGACTGAATATGGAAAACTAGCATACATTCGAGGTTCACCGGTGGGGGAAAACGTTAAAGAACTGAGTAAGGTAGCCCACTATCCGAAAAAAAACATTTGCTGTAGCAAATCTTTTTTAAAAGGCTTACATTTTTGGTCTCTTAAAACACTTTAAATAAAAAACGTCAAAAATCTTTGGATGAACATTTTATAAAACTTCCTAACATTTTGCTCAGTAGTGGGTGTCGTGTAGTGATCATCATTCCTGTACACAGCTCCAACACCATCGTCAAGTTCGCAGACGACACTACGGTGGTAGACCTGATCAGGGCCAATGTTGAGTCAGCCTACAGGGAGCTCATTATGGATCAGAGGAAGTCTACAGGCTGCATTCACGCCCCAGTTCTCATCGATGGCACTGAGGTGGTGCGTGTGCCCAGCTTCAAATTCCTAGGTGTCCACATCTCCAAGGATCCCTCCTGGACACTCCACATCTCAACCCTGGTCAAAAAGGCACAGCAGCACCTATACATGTTGAGGAGACTGAAGAAGGCACGTCTGTCTTCCAAGAACCATGTGAAACTTTTCCTGCTGCACAGTCAAGAGCATTCTGACTAACTGCGCCACAGTGTGGTTTGGCGGATGCTCCATGGCCAACTGGAAGGCCCTGCAACGGGTGGTGATAACAGCCCAGCAAATCACTGGTGCCCAGCTCCCAGCCATCATAGGTCACACGGCATCATCAGGGACACTTCACACCCATGCCACAAACTACTTCCCTCCTACCATCAGGCAGGTGGTACAGGTCTCTATGTTCCCGCACCAGCAGGCTCAGGAACGGTTTCTTCCCATATTCTGTAACTCTGATGAACTCAGTACACAACACTAACCATCCCCACCTGTCCACCGCCTAGTACTACCTCTCAGGGACCTTGTTGCACTACTCTCCTTGTACTACTGGACTCTGACACTGGACTGCACCTTCATTTCCCTTCATTGCACATTCAGAGTTGCCATTTGTACTTGCATTAGCCTTCATTGCATCTATGCATCCCTCTTGTAACAATCATTATACTTAATACATTTTTCCGGTTAAATGCTAACTGCATTTGGTTTTACTGTACTTGTATGATTCAATGACAATAAAGTTTAACCTATCATAACCCTGACTCTCTGCTTCTTCAGTGGGGAGAACAAGTATTTGATACACTGCCGATATTGCAGGTTTTCCAAATTACAAAGCATGTAGAAGTCTATAATCTTTATCATAGGTACTCTTCAACTGTGAGAGACGGAATCTAAAACAAAATCCAGGAAATCTCATTGTATGATTTTTAAGTAATTAATTTGCATTTTATTGCATGACATAAGTATTTGATAGATCAGAAAAGCAGAACTTAATATTTGGTAGAGAAACCTTTGTTTGCAATTACAGAGATCATACGTTTCCTGTAGTTCTTGACCAGGTTTGCACACACTGCAGCAGGGATTTTGGCCCACTCCTCCATACAGACCTTCTCCAGATCCTTCAGATTTCAGGGCTGTTGCTGGGTAATACGGACTTTCAGCTCCCTCCAAAGATTTTCTATTGGGTTCAGGTCTGGAGACTGGCTAGGCCACTCCAGGACCTTGAAGTGCTTCTTACGGAGCCACTCCTTAGTTGCCCTGGCTGTGGGTTTCGTGTCGTTGTCATGCTGGAAGACCCATCCACGACCCATCTTCAATGCTCTAACTGAGGGAAGGAGGTTGTTGGCCAAGATCTCGCGATACATGGCCCCATCAATCCTCCCCTCAATACGGTGCAGTCGTCCTGTCCCGTTTGCAGAAAAGCATCCCCAAAGAATGATGTTTCCACCTCCATGCTTCACGGTTGGGATGGTGTTCTTGGGGATGTACTCATCCTTCTTCTTCCTCCAAACATGGTGAGTGGAGTTTAGACCAAAAAGCTCTATTTTTGTCTCATTAGACCACATGACCTTCTCCCATTCCTCCTCTGGATCATCCAGATGGCCATTGGCAAACTTCAGACGGGCTTGGACATGCGTTGGCTTGAGCAGGGGGACCTTGCGTGCACTGTAGGATTTTAATCCATGATGGCGTAGTGTGTTACTAATGGTTTTATTTGAGACTGTGGTCCCAGCTCTCTTCAGGTCACTGACCAGGTCCTGCCATGTAGTTTTGGGCTTATCCCTTCCTCGTGATCATTGATGCCCCACGAGGTGAAATCTTGCATGGTGCCCCAGACCGAGGGAGATTGACCGTCATCTTGAACTTCTTCCATTTTATAATAATTGCTCCAACAGTTGATGCCTTCTCACCAAGCTGCTTGCCTATTGTCCTGTAGCCCATCCCAGCCTTGTGCTGGTCTACAATTTTATCCCTGATGTCCTTACACAGCTCTCTGGTCTTGGCCATTGTGGAGAGGTTGGAGTCTGTTTGATTGAGTGTGTGGACAGGTGTCTTTTATACAAGTAACGAGTTCAAACAGGTGCAGTTAATACATGTAATGAGTGGAGCACAGGAGGGCTTCTTAAAGAAAAACTAACAGGTCTGTGAGAGCCGAAATTCTTACTGGTTGGTAGGTGATCAAATACTTATGTCATGCAATAAAATGCAAATTAATTATTTATAAATCATACAATGTGATTTTCTGGATTTTTAAATGCTTTGTATGTAGGAAAACCAGCAAAATCGGCAGTGTATCAAATACTAGTTCTCCCCACTGTACATACTACCCGCATGGCCTCCAGGGCAGATGAACAGATTTCTAGGGATTTGGAGGGATTTCAAGATTACATGATTACAGCATGTGGACACTGATGGGATATGTTGAAAATAAACCGTGAAATCTGACCAGAAACTGACCAGAAATATTTTCAATAATGCAACTCCGTGCTTAATGAGAAGCACTCTGATCCCCAGTGGTGTACATCGCTCAGATTTTCAACATGAATTGTATCCTTTTCTTTATATTGGAGTGTGTAATATAACCATGTTTTACAGGTCAGACAATGAATACCGGAGATATCTTTGGAGAGGTAACCAATAGCACAATTGACAGCCTTCAGAGTCTTGTAAATCGTATTAGAAATGCATAAAGAAAAACATGTTGTTCGTGAAAAAGATATAACTATCGATGGAACACAGTAAAATGTTAGGAGTTACTAAAAGATTATTAGTTTTGTAACACAGCAATTAGCAACACTTACGATGGTCTGGGGGACGCTGAAGGTTTTTCACAAGAACCTTTCCAAAACACACTGTATTTGTGGCTCAAAACAGGCTCAGTTTTGCAGCAGTCCGTGTATGATAGACAGCATTGATGGGACAGGAACAGATGCGGCCTCAGCTAGCTGCTGCCAAAAGGAAACATTATGCCACCTGAGAACAAACCACACACTGCTTTCCCCTCTATAAATAAAACAGATGCAATTGTTTACGCAAGTAGAGCAGAAATAATGCAGGAGTTTTAATGTTGCATTTCCTTAAATGAGAAAGACGCATGCTTCTTCAAACTCTTGATGAGAAAAAGCACTACTTAAAGCCACAAAGGGGTTTTTCTGCTTATCCCTCCTGTTGAGAGCTGTTCCCTGAAAGAGAGTGCCAGCGCAAGCTGAGAGAACCAGGGCCATTTTGTATCTATTGGAATGACAAGTAGGCAGATAGCAGGTGGCACGAGATATGAAATTCAATGACACATTATTTCTAATCTATATGATAGGTGCTGTCAGGCAGAATCAGCCAAGGGAACTTTCATACTCGGCAATACCGCAACTACACCCAGAGACTTGGCACAAGGCGTGGGCACTGATAAAAATGTCCATTGCTGACTGGTCAGGCTGACCCTTACAACCAGCTCACAGTTGGTCCTCCCTGTAGGAACACTCCTTTTCAGACCTCCATCCTGTGCCCAGTGAATGACTCCGGCAGATGTTATACAGCTTATACCCACAATGGGATGGGAGCGAGAAACATTTTCGTTTCCGCTTCGAGGGAACTCACCATGAATGAAAGGAAGATCATTCTGTAATAAAATATTCATGAATACTCTTGAAAGGTCCGAAAGAGTCTGTGGTACAAAGATGTTGGTTTGAAAAGAGGAGCAGGTGCCAAAGCATTTAACAAATAAAAAAATTATGTTTTAATAAGAGTATGAAGGTAGCTGGAGCCTAAAAAATACAATCTATTGCCGACCATTGACCTGGCAATTATTTTCACCAGGTGACATTCAAATGATCCATGATCATTTCATAAAATAAAATCTACAGCACACAAGAGACATTTATGAATTTATTAAGATAAATGTAATTGAAAATCTGATGGGATGATCCATTATACATTGATTATCCACACTATACTCTAAACTGGACCTGGGTCATTATATTTGATCTATTAAATCCCAAAAAGGCAAATCAAACCAATAACCACTCATCGGCTATCCCCAATATTCACATCCTACTTGGGGTTCCGAGGTGCCTGGATCTTCGTAACATGTTTCACCCATCTATCTGACTACTTGGCCCCTGGTTATCTACATCCCGACTGTACCAGCTCTGGGTGTCTTCTAGTGCTTGATGCTTCGGTCCCTCACTGTCTAGGTCACCCCCAGGGTCTGGAGCATGAATGTGTTCCTTATGGAATGATCTATGACTGTCTGGCCCTGGGTGTGAACTGCTCAAATTCTTTGGCTCTGCCCTGTGGCTGTCTAGCTGGCGCCAGCCCATTCCGGCTAAAATGATTTGCAGTTCATCAAGCCTCTGGGATACGCATCGTCTCTTCAGCTCTAAAACCACTGTGTCCTCACGACTCAGGGCGGCCTCTGCATCTGCACTCTGGAATGGACGGAGGGAAGGACAGGGTAGCAGGTACAGAAAAAGGGAATCAGAATTTTTCTTGATTGCCTGGCCAGCCTAACAAGTGCATAATAAGATGCAGGGTTTCAAATATTTGATTAAGCTCAGTATAATAAGACTAATGGTGTGAAGAAAATTGGTAAGACAGAGACATATCTACTAGTGACTTTGCATATAAAAAGAGGGATATATTATATTTAGATACAACGTCTTCCCTAATTACCTTTAAGGGCGTGTCAGAGCTTTGCAGCGTTGGCTCTAGACACATCTTCTTCTGAGTCCTTTTCTGGAGTTCAATACTAAGTTTCAGGAAAACTTCGTTCAGACAGTCTACTTCCTGTTCCACACATTGGGCCTACAGTTAAAAGTGTAAAGCAATCGTCAACTGAATAATCCCACAGGAAAATATGAATTGAGAAATGAAGTATGAACAGTACATTGCCTTCATGCGGTACTACACAGCAAGAAAACATCTGTCAGCAAAATAAACTGTCAGCAACTTACTTTTACAGGCGTTCCTAAACATTTTGGTGTAGGCCCTGCCAAATACATAAAATACACTGGTCATGGAATATCCAAGACATTCCTACAGTTCATATGATTTTGGACTACAATTTCCTACACAGCTCAATAGACAACCATACATTCTTACTGTGCATATAGTACATGCATATTATGGACCTAATACGAACAAAATAGGTTACCCCTTTCTGTCTCCTGTGCCGGAAATTGCTTAAGATCCCGGATGAGTTGCTCCACTTTAAAATACTTATATCGCTGGAGTCTAAAATAAAATTACATAAAAGGCAAATGTTTTACCTCACCATATCCATGATAAAACATTGATTAAAAGTACTCCACAAACCTGTCGGCCAAGTGTTGCTCTGTGAACTGGGTTTCAGCAGGTATTTGAGCATTGAGAAAGTCCTCCACTAACATCTGAGGATACTGGTCTGACCTCTGTGACTGTAAACCAAAGGCACATGACTACAGTATGTGCTTCAGTCTTCATCACTGAAGCACATTTAGCTTAGCATCGATGGGTTAAAAATACATGCAAGGCCTTGTACCTTGGTTGCTTCATTTTTGAAAGAGTAGGTGAACAACTGAAGGCTCAAGGCAGCAATGGCGCAATGCAGGGCTTGCATGAAGCTTTCTGGCTTCGAACCTGAACATGAAATATAATGAAACCTACTGTGTGGAAGTACACCAAAAACAAAGTAATACAAACCAATCTGAAGTTGTTGTTTTTTAAATCCATACCACGTTCATAATAAATTAAGCTATCTACAACATCATTTCCTGAAACATAATTTTATATTTACCAGAAGCAATAAAGGCCATAGACTGCAGCAGGGTGGCAATGAACTGTCCTACACTCTCAAGCCTTTCCTCACAGAGATACAGAATCTGGTTGGTGACGTCGAAATAGAAGTCTCCATTGCAGTGTGACAACAGAGCCTCATGGGCAGAGACAAGAGGAACCTTCTTGGCCAAAAGCAGTGTGACCAGTGGGAAGTTTTGCGTGTTGCACAGCAATTTCACAACGTAGCAGCCGAACATGAAGATGGCAAAATGCTGTGGGGAGAGGCTGTCCAGGGCAATGGGGATCAGCTGCACGGCTGGGTCCTCTGTGGTCTTGTCAGTCCTGGCTGGAATACAGACTGTAGTGTCAGAGGACTAGTCAGATGAATACTGCTGAGAGGAATCTGCGTCATGTTGACTAGTTTTCTGAGTGTCCAACCAAAAACATTGGGTCAATCATCAATCTTTATTTATTGCTACCACCTACAGTACAGTAGATATAAAAAGTCTACACACCCCTGTTAAAATGCCAGGTTCATGTGATGTATGAGAATGAGACAAAGAGAAATCATGTCAGAACTTTTTCCACCATTAATGTGACCTATAACGTGAAGAATTAAATTGAAAAAATATAAATTTTTGAGGGGGAAAAATAAAAAATACAAAACTCACAATAACCTGGTTGCATAAGTGTGCACACCCTTAAACTAATACTTTGTTGAAGCACCTTTTGATTTTATTACAGCACTCAGTCTTTTTGGGTAGGAGTCTATTAGCATGACACATCTTGACGTGGCAATATTTGCCCACTCTTCTTTGCAAAAGTGCTCCAAATCTGTCAGATTGCGAGTCAGATCTTCAGATCACCCCACAGATGTTCAATTGGATTCAGGTCTGGGCTCTGGCTGGGCCATTCCAAAACATTCATCTTCTTCTGGTGAAGCCATGCTTTTGTGGATTTGGATGTGTGCTTTGGGTCATTGTTGTGCTGAAAGGTGAACTTCATCTTTCTAACCGACGCCTAAAGGTTTTGTGCCAAAATGTCCTGGTATTTGGAACTGTTCATAATTCCCTCCACCCTGACAAAGGCCCCGGTTCCAGCTGAAGTAAAACAGTCCCAAAGCATGATGCTGACATCACTCATGCTTCACTGTGGGCATGGGGTTCTTTGGATGATGTGCAGTGTTGTCTTTGCACCAAACATACCTTTCGGAATTATGGCCAAAAAGTTCAACCTTTGTTTCATCAGACCATAACACATTTTCCCAAGTGCTTTTGGGGGACTTGATGTTTGTTTTTGTTGCTGTAGGCCCCTTGGAAGCCTCCCTGACCAGTTTTCTTCTCATCTTTTGGAGGGATGTCCAGTTCTTGGTAATGTCTCTATTGTGCCTTATTTTCTCCACTTGATGATGACTGTCTTCACTGTGTTCCATGGTATATCTTATGCTTTAGAAATTATTTTATACCCTTCTCCTGACTGATATCTTTCAACAATGAGATCCCTCTGATGCTTTGGTCTCTGCAGACCATGGCTTTTTCTCTGAGATGCAACTAAGAAAATGTCAGGAAAGTCCTGACATATAAAATATGTAAAAAATATAAAATACATATAAGACCCTCTGAGCCTGGGTCCTCTCTAGGTTTCTTCCTAAGATTCGGCCTTCTTAGAAAGTTTTTCCTAGCCACTGAAATTCAACACTACTATGGTTTGCTACTTGAGGTTTAAGGATGGGTGTCTCTGTAAAAGCAGTTTGTGACAACTGCTGTTGTAAGAAGGGCTTTATAAATACATTTGATTGATTGATTGATTGAGTCCTACTAGAACCGCTGAACTTTGTGATTAATCAGAGTCACTTTAAATGATTTCAGGTGTGTAATGACCTCTATTTAACATTAGTTTGAATGTGATTGGTTAATTCTGAACACAGCCACATCCCCAGTTATAAGAGGGTGTGCACACTTATGCAACCAGGTTATTGTAAGGTTTTTATTTAAAAATGTTCCTCCTCGAAGATTTCAGTTTGTTTTTCAATTGAATTGTTCACATTATAGGTCGGATTAAAAGGGGGAAAAAGTTCTGACATGAATTATCTTTATCTCATTCTTTAACATCACAAAAACCTGGGAGTGTGTAGATTTTTATCCACTGTATATTTATTTCAACTTTCATTGAACTCACACTTAATAGAACTAATTTTAAGCATGCAGGTATAGCTTTGTAATATTTTATTATTGAACAGGACAGTTGACAGAAGCCTGTGATGGACACTCAAGTCCATTTTGACTTTGACTCTGGCCTGTTTCAAGTCACTGTTTTCATCTCAAGCGTCTCAGCCATAACCTACAGATGATTATAACATAGCAGGGGAGAGAACCATGGAGCCTCAGGGGATTTACAAAATCACTAACCTGTGTCTAAACACGGTAGGTTCTGGAGGGACTCCTGTATCTCTAGCAGGGTCCGGGACAGAGGGGTCATCGCCACAAGCTTGGAAAGGTCCTGCTCACTCAGACAGGGGGCTGTACTCTGCAGACACACTAGTACAGATGATACTGTAAGTGGGAGGTTGATTCGCAACACGGGCATGAACAGCCAACCACAACAACGCTCTGGCCGAACGCCACGCCCTGTGGTCCACTGGATGAGCGCTTTGAAGGTCCTAATGTCATTTATGTTTCCTGTTATGGTGTCCACGCGTAACAACCCCATGACACACATCTCCTCACTGAAAAACGTACGGTAATAAAGAACACAAAGAAATACACTCGCAGCTGATGAATAAGAACACAGATTAAAAACATTACGGAAAACGGGTTCCTTGTCCGTAGCCTACCTTGATCATGACGTGAGGTCTCACTTTCGTGGCCTGAGGCAGCTTTGGTAATATTGGCTGAGGAAAACTAAACGAAAGGAAATACTATGGTGAGTTGTTCCATACAAACTTTGTGATTTCATTAGTAATCCCTTACTGGTTATCTGGTAAAATACCTTCTGTGTGTTTATATACTATATACAATTCAGTCACCTCGGCAACCATGGGCCATGGTTCACTCCGGTTACATGGGAAGATAATTATATCACATGCATGGTCTATAGCCTACCCCATACCCAGATGAATAGTCATTGGTCTATTATAATCAGATCAACTTTGTGATGTGTTCTGGGGTGGTCCAGCGCTCTAAGCCACTGCCTCAGGTACACAAGTACTGGTACAATGTGGTTTTGAATCGGGCCCACAGCAGCTCTTTCAGTAAAAAATCTTCCTTTCCCCATTGTCTTAATCTAGTAAAGCAGAAAAAAAAAACCTGAATATGGATTTCATCCCATTTGAACTGTTAAAAAAACCCACTTAATTTACAATCCTACACAGAATGGCAATTATCTTAGTTTTCACAGTTTCAGTGTTATTTTAATGTCACAGTGGGAACAGTAAAATGGTAGTGATGATATAAAGCCATGGTAGAGGTGATATAAAGCCATGTTAATGATGATATAAAGCCATGGTAGTGGTGATATAAAGCCATGGTAGTGTTGATATAAAGGCATAGTAGTAGCAATAATATTTAGCCTAGTTGTAGTGAAATTAAGTCTTTGATATCCATTCACCTGTGTGTAGCCCATGTGCAGCTCAGCCCTGGTGTCTGTGTGGCAGTGTGCTGCTGTCATGTCCTGCTGCTGCCAGCCCTCTCCTATCAGTCTGTAGAGGACAGCCTCCAGAGCTCGGACTACAGCCCCAATCAGCACTACAGATGGCTCTGCTGAAATGTCAAAGGTCAAAACTCAGATAATAACATACAAACAGCCTCATAATGGTAATAAAGGTTCTGTTTGAGATGAAATCCACAGCACTGACATACAGTATGTGGCATATTCCTCAGATGTCAGGGAAATCGACTTAAAGTCTATTGCTACGCGGTTGTTTTGCATCTCCTTAGATTAAATGCAGGCCATAGTAAAGCAAAGCAATAATGTGTATTATCTTTATTGATGTATAACATCACAGCAACTAGTACACTAATCTCTAGTGCACAGATGTCGGTATTGGCATCTCGGAGACATGGGCTTACCTTGTGTTTCAGTATTAATGTATGAGTCATTATGTAAGGCATCACGCTCCAATAGCTCTTTCAACAGACTAAACTCTTTGGGCTCCATGTTCTCCAGAATGTCCTTAAGAAAAACAAAAATCACTAGTTGCACAGTTAAATATAAAATAATAATAATAAATATAGATCCAGGAACGCAACCCGTGCCCACTTTCTTCAGTCCAGTTAACAAAAATAGTTACTTGATTCTAAATAGTAAAGCCATTCTTCAGTGATTTTATGCAGTGTTTCTCATACCTTCAGGTCATCCATCTGTTGGCAGATATTTTGGTAGAACTCTTGGGTGTCTTTGCGATGCCATGCCAGCTGTGAAGCCAAATACAAGTTCTGATCTTCTAGCTTGTCGTAGAGCGTTTTCACGTTAAACTCTTCCAGCTCAAATTTCTCAGTTCTGTATCCTTGGGTAGCATTTAGGAAAAAATGTATGCACATAAACTCAGAATCAAACATATTCCCTCAGCACATTTACAAACACTTAGAATTTGAATTGGTGTAATGGTGCTCTAATTTCGAGACATAATGTAGAGACAAAATACACAGAATCTTAACAAAGCTGAAGATAATAGATATAATATAAATGGATTTATGTTGATGTAGACATTTAAAGTTTCAGTGCAGTAGATCTAGATGCAGACCCAAACCAGATGGTGGTGCCGGTGGTGAGGATGGGATCTACCATTGATGTGTAGAGTTTTGGTCAAGACTGTCTGGGGAAAAAACTTCAGCTGCTGCAGGGTGTACTGTACATCTGCTGATTTGCCCTTGACATTTGAATGACACATCCAAACTAACAGATCTGCCCTCAATTCCAAGGTTTGGAGGTTGGAGGCGTTTCTTGAAGCCGACCATCACCTCCACCATTTTGTCTGTGTATCGTTTCAGGTTATTTTGACTGTACCAGACCACCAGCTAAATGACCTCTCCGTGATACGTGTTCTGTCAGAGAACAGCCTGAATGGTGTCATCTGCATACTGGAGTAGTTGGAGAGATGCATCGTTGGAGATAGTCATTTGTGTATGGAGTGAGTGAATGGAGAATGCATTCAGCCTTCTGGGACTACTCTGGGACTACTCTGGGACAGTTTAGATCTGCAGGCGCTCAGAGTGCTGAACACTTGATCCATCTGACCACTTACACTGACTCTGCTCAACTGGGCACATATTACACGGACACACATATTCACCCTTACAAACAGATAAACATTAGCACACAGGAGGCAGGAGCATTGTCATCTGTGACTTGGAGCTGTGTTTAATCCGAAACGGGAATTGTCAGAGAAAAATACTCCTTAACCGATTAATCGTTTTATTTCAATTTCTCTGATGAGGGGATGGACAAAAATCCTATAAGCGTGGTTGGAAAAAGCTGTTTCCCTAACTTTGGTTAAGAGGTTAAATGCCAACATAGTTTGATTACGAGTCAACCAAAACGGTAATCGTGTTTTGCAACTTTTCTGTGTCATCTCCCGTGATTGCATCGTGTGTTTTTGGGTGGTCAAACAAATCAAATCTAGTGGGGCAAATAACCTTGCAGAATATTCTATCGTCGGCTGTTTTTGAAATTGCGGTGCCGATTGGGCTTTGCCCATCACGACTATGAACCCATCATGATTAATGCAGTGAGTAATAAGAGTGGGTCACCTCCTCCACGGCAGGCTGCAGGCTCCTCAGATTCAGCTCCCTCTCCCACACCCCTGCAGCCCAGAACACCACGGACATCCGCACTAAAGCAAACACATTTGTGGAAGTCAGTCATTGCAGACAGTGGCTTTTCAGAAAGTTTCTCGTGAGGGAGTGGATTTTAATGTCAGCGTGTCCCAGGTCAAAGGGGGGAGGTTGATTTAGTGCACCTAATGACTAATCACCATCAGGACGTAACGAGTCACACCGCATGACTGTTGATTTTTAAATATGGGACAATCTAAAGGGCAAAGATACAATGCAAGACAACACATTATGTGCCAGGATGCCTGTCAGTGGAGCCGCTCCCTTCGAACACAATACTCCCAGCCATGACTGTGGTAAGGTCAGATACCAGATAAATGGCTGGGGCACATCTGAAAGCTCTTAGCTAAACTAATAGAACGTAATGGGAGCTAATGGAAGATGCCGGTATCGATTGGTGGCGTTGGGTCCAGCCAACCTGTTTCCCATGTCGATGTATTCCACTGCAGGGATGGGCTCTCCCAAGCTTCGCCACTTTGGCTTCGGTTTGCTCAGGGAGAGCAGCTTAGCCTGACCGGGCTTCAGAACCAGAGCTGTGGTAGTGAGCACCAGGATGAGCACCAGCAGTACAGTCAGGACACCTACAGTGGAGGAGAGAGAATTCAAATCCAATTCAAATAACTTTACATTCCTTTGACAGAACTGAAATACGATTTCTACCGACTGAGTGCGACATATCATTGTATGTTTATTTTTTCCTTTTGGCTTTCAGGTTCACTGGTTTAAAGTTACAAGGAACAAACACCAATCCAACTTTCTAGTCTACTCATAACCTCGGATGCCATTATCTCTTCGATACCAAAGCGGCGCATCCTGTATTCTTCATTCCCCTTGCCTGTTCTACGGTACCTACTTCTCTCTTGCTTTATGAAAAACTACTTTCAAACAAGAATTAATGACATGGCAGTGTGAGACAGAGAAGTGAAATGCAGAGAAGAAAATGCGTTGTAGCATCACTGTCGGTGGGTGGGAGGGAGACCACTAGTGATATTTTGGGGAGTCGCATTACCATCACACAGTGGTGCCTAGGACCTGGAAACAATGTCAACAACCTCAAGTCATCAAAAAAAAAAGCTACTTTGTGAGGGTTTTAAACATGGAAGAAATGGCCTCTAAATACGGAACAGGGATGCATTTTGGGAGTTCCCCTCACCTATGATGGCACCCCAGTCTGGCAGCAGGTTGAGCTGGTGCTGTTTGATGACCCCATGTCTGACCAGTTGGGATGGGGTCATTGGTTGGAAAACGGCCGCAGCGGGGTCACACTCTGTCCCTCTCTCACTAACCACCACCACCAGACTCCAGTCTGGGACAGCGTTGTCCACAAACACATACTTCCCCGTGTCAGAGAACACATGGGCAAATCTAATGAAAACGGGATAGACTCTGGTGTACTTTCGACATTTTTCGGTTGCGCCTATCAGATGGGCTAAAATGTCCTTTGAAATGTTACTTTCATAAAACAATCGGAGAATTCAGATTGTGTTTCGTTTACAGGGTAAATGACTATTGTAATGTTTGAATAAATAATAGAAAAAGAAAAGGTTATGAGTATTAAAAAGTTGTTTATTACCTTGTTGTTTTTTCAATATTTTCAATGCTGACATAAAAGCAATAAATGCATCGGTTTGCTGAAGTAAATCTAATAACAATATACTGAAGACTATCGGCTACATGTGGGCGCTTCCCTACCTGGTAGAGTTGAACTGAGTCTGTTTCATAAGATGCCCTAGATGCCGGAAGGCCCCAAAGTCCCAGCTAGGGTTGCTGTTGAAGAGATGGTCTTTCTGATACACTGGGAAGTGGCTGAGTTGACGGTCTGAATTTAGAATAAATTGTGCCAAGATAAGAATGGACATATTTATTTGTTTTAGGCTTGCACTACAAATGTTTTCAGCCAACATTCTCCAGAAATGCTTGCCAGTAGATTCTAGACAGCTAAATAACTAGAAAACAAACTCAAAAGCATTTTGGATGAAACGTCGACACCCGAGGCAAGTCGAAAATATGCAAACACTTTAAACAACTGAACAATCCCTTTAAGTTAGTGCTGCAGGGAAGAATTTATTTAAATATTAACCTACCAGTGAAATTGATGGAGAGCTGGAAGATGAGCATGTCATTAGAAGAGAGGCATGCTATGGGGTTGGGGATACGAGGGAGGGTATTGGAGAGAATTTCTGCCATGGATTCAACATCCCTCTTCTTCCTGTATTCTCTGTCAAGGAATGTGATTGGCTCCGCTACAGGAAAATAGTAACAAACAACGAATTACACACAGGCTGGATTTGAGAAATTCCTTTCATCCTTGTAAAGTCATTTGATTAATTCTAATTACCTGTCAGGGCCATTTCAATAATTGTTTGGTCCATAAGAATCCAACCGAAAACACCTTCAAAACTAAACTGAACAAAGTGGATGTTTCCAATATTCTTCACATGGACATCTGGTCCCAAAACATCAATAACGCTCTAAAGAAAAAGGATACATGTCATGTCAAACACATATGATGTTAGAGCAAATGGATAATAATCAATATTGCATTTGTGAATGGACATTAATTCGTACAATCATTGGTAGAAATTCCATGTCAATTCAGGAAGTATATGTTCAATTTCGTTTTTTCATCAATGAATCTCACTGAGAAAAAAAGTGAAACTTCCTGAATGGATTGAACTGAAAAGGAATTGACCCCAACTCTGAAACAAACTATATATTTCTTCACCACAGGGATAACTAAATAACCAAAACATTCATTTTTAGGTTATCACAATGCAGATTCAGTGTTATGCTTTATTGAACAGAAAGTGGTGAAAGATATTTGGTTGAAAGAGCAGTGGGACAGATGTGAACCCTATATGTGCACCGGAGGCAGTGACTTAGAAAGCTGGACCACCCAACGCCACATAGAGTAAGTGTTTGATTCCTTGTGCATTATTTCCATACTAAGTGTATTCATTACATTATCCGGAAAATGTAAGAATATTGAATTCCAATTTAATTCGAATTTTAGGAAGAAACCTAGAGAGGACCCAGGCTCAGAGGGGTGAGATAACCAGAGAGAAGAGCATTGCAGTAATCTAGTCTAGAAGTAACGAAAGCATGGATAAATGTTTCAGTTTTTGATAAAAAGTTTAAAATTTTTGCAATGTTTCGAAGATGAAAATAAGCAACTCCTGAGACATATTTTATATGTTCTTCAAAGGAGAGGTCAGGGTCAAGGGTAACGCCAAGGTTTATTACAGTTTTTTGCAGCCGTCAAGGTTCACAGTGAGATCCGCTAACAACGCTATTTGTTTCTTGGGTCCTAAAACAAGCATTTCTGTTTTCCTTGAGTTTAAGAGTAAGAAATTCTCGGTCATCCACTTCCTAATATCTGAAACGCATGCTTCCAAAGTAGCTAATTTAGGGGCTTCTCCATGCTTCATTGAAATATATAACTGTGTGTCATCAGCATAACAGTGAAAGTTTACATTGTGATTTCGGATTACATAGCCCAGAGGGAGCATATATAGTGAGAACAATAATGGGCCCAGAACCGAGGCTTGAGGAACACCAAAGCATACCTTTGACTTGTCAGAGGATATGCCATCCACACTAACAAACTGATATCTTTCAGATAAATATGATTTAAACCAGGCTAGAACATGTCCACGTAGCCCAATATGGGTTTCCAGTCTCTCTAAGAGAAGTGAGTGATCAATAGTGTCAAAAGCAGCACTAAGATCAAGAAGCAACAGGACGGATGCGGAACCTTTGTCTGAGGCCATTAGAAGGTCATTTGTTACCTTCACGAGTGCAGTCTCAGTACTATGATGGGATCTGAAACCGGACTGGAGTATTTCATAAATGTTATTTGTCTTTAGGAAGGCATTCAGTTGTTGTGAAACACATTTTTGTAAGATTTTTGAGAGGAACGGGAGGTTCGATATTGGCCTATAATTCTTTAATATGTCGGGATCCAGATTCGATTTTATTAGAAGAGGCTTAATTTCCGCTATTTTTAGTGAGTTTGGTACACATCCGGAGGAAAGGGAGCAATTTATTATGTTCAGCATTGGCTGACCTAGCACAGGAAATAGCTGCTTAAGTAATTTTGTTGGAATCGGGTCTAGCTGAGAGTTTGTGGGTTTAGAACTCATTACAAATTTAGTAAATGTGTTGAGCGATACGGTATCAAAAAATTCAAGTGTCCCCATTGACACCTGGACAGGGAGGTTCAGGACATTTTTAGGACAACTGAGATTTTGAGGACCATAACTATTTAAGGAGGAGTCAGTTATTTGTTTTCTAATGGTGATGATCTTTTCATCAAAGTAGTTCATGTATTCATTACAACTAAAGTGAAGACCCACTTCACTTGCTAAGCTTTGCTTTTTTGTTAACTTTGCAACAGTATCAAAGAGACATTTTGGATTGTTTTTGTTCACCTCAATCAGGTTGGAGAAATAAGCTGATCGAGCAGACGTGAGTGATTTTCGGTATTGTAGTGTACTGTCTATCCAGGCTAGTCTAAATACTTCCAACTTGGTGGAGCGCCACTTTTGCTCCAATCTACTGGAGGCTTGCTTAATTGCTCTAGTATTGTCTGTGTACCAGGGAGCAAGTTGTTGCGTATTTCTTTAGTTTTTAGTGGTGCAACTGTGTCTAATGTATTTCGCAGTGTTGAGTTTAGATCCTTGATTTGATCGTTTACAGATTTATTTACTCTGTCGTTAATGAGCGAACTTGTAAGAATATCAAGGAATTTATTTGTTGTCCGAGAATTTATAGTACGGCTTTTGAAACTCATTGTTTGCGGAGCAAGTGGATTTCTTGTTTTAAAGGTAAATGTAATAAGACAGTGATCCGATAATCCAGGATTTTAGGGGGAAATTATTAGATCTACAATATCTATTTCTTGTGACAGGACTAAATCTAATATGTGATTGTGGCAATGTGTTGGACCTGAGACATGTTGGATAAAACCCATTGAGTCAATTATGGCTTCAAAGGCTTTTTGAAGAGGATCATTGGACTTTTCCATATGAATATTGAAATCGCCAAAAATTTGAATACTATCTGCCATGACTACAAGGTTCCACAAGAATTCTGGAAACTCAGTGAGGAACATTGTGTATAGCCCGGGGGGGCTATAAATAGTAGCTATGTAAAAAGATTTATCGGCCTGGTTTTACTAACTTTCATTAGTAAAACTTCAAAAGAATGAAACTCAGTGATATGTTTGAGAGTACATTTATATTTACTGTCATAAATCTTAGCGACACCCCCTCCTTTTCAGGATGCATGAGGGATATGATCACTAGTATAACCAGGAGGAGAGGCCTCATTTAAGGCAGCAATAACATCTAGTTTATGGTCAGAGATTAATTCATTTACGGCAACTGCCTTTGGAGCAAGGGATCTAACATTTAGGAGTCCCATTTTGAGATGCGAGGTAATACAGTCATTTTTATTTGTGACCGAGGTGGAGGAAGGCTTGATCTTAATAAGGTTGTTTTTGTTAGCACTACCTTGTTTAACTTTTCTCAGCCTGGAACAAGTCACAGTGGCAATAGGTAAAGCTGTACTAACTACTCTGACTATGCTATCGACAGACTCCACTATGCTAGCAGGCTGCCTAACAGCCTGCAGCCTGACCTGCACCCTATCTCATGTTAAGGCTATAGGAGTGAGACTCCTGTCAATGTTCCTAGATAAAAGAAGAGCACCACTCCAGCTAGGATGGAGTCCGTCGCTCCTCAGCAGATCAGGCATGGCCCTATTTCTGGGAGAGTCCCGAAAAGAAAGCCAGTTATCTACAAACTCTACCTCCTGCGACAGGCAGAACTCTGTTTTCAGCCAGCGATTGAGTTGCGCAAGTCTGCTGTAGAGCTCATCACCACCCCTAGCTGGGAGGGGGCCAGAGACAATTACTCGATGCAGACACATCTTTCTAGCTAGTTTACACGCTGATGCTATGTTCTGCTTCGTAACCTCTGACTGTTTCATCCTAACGTCATTGGTGCCAATGTGAATAACAACATCTCTGTACCAACCCCAGATTTGCGGCTACGTCGGTGGCTCTGTCCCCCGGTAAACAGTGTACGATCGCCGGCTGATTCTTTAGTCTAATACTGCGTGTAATGGAATCGCCAATGACTAAAGTTTTTAGTTTTTCAAGGCCACCGGTAGAAAATGCTTGCCGATCATTCCCCTCCGAAGACGGCTAGGGCCTTGACTCCGACTCCAGTGGGGAAAACCTGTTGGAAGTCTCAGTTGGATTTAGCAACGATTCAGGTTTAACTGGTCGACGGCATTTCTTCCCAGTGACCAAGAGAAAGTTCTTGCCCGGCTGCAGGAGCTGTGCCAGGGGGCTTACAAAACTATCGTTTCTTCCTGGTGGCACTGACGAAGTTATTTCTATTTCTACACTAGCATAATCATTGCCTGACTTTGTGTCAGAAGCCGAGCCTCTAACTCTGCTATCTTTAACTGAAGACGATAGTTCTCCTCCGTGTTGTTGCTACAACAATTACAGTGATAAGGCATTTTAATGATACTTAGCGTCGGGTGTTCAGGGGTGAGTAGTTCTGTTAATTATGTCCAAAAAGAGTCCCCGTGTAGTAAAGTTGGGTAAGAGGTCAACAGATAAAAATATTGCGTTGGTAAAACTCTTAAAATAGAATTTTGACCAATTAGAGTAAATTCGAAAAAAGTTTGGCAGGTAGTCAGTGGCTTTGGCAATGGCTTTGAGGCCAACGAAGCCATATTTGGCACAGTCAAGCAGTGGAGGTAAACACATGGTGATGGCTGTGGTGATTCTTACTCGGCTCCACACTGGGCTTTCCTCCGGTTCTTTGATCCCCACCAGGAGCTGACCTCCCGGGGAGAGCCTGGCAGAGACATGGGGCAGTCTGGACAGACACGAGCTGTTGCATAGCTCCTCCACTGACACATAACGCTCACAATGGCAGCTGATGGGAGAATGGCAATTGATGAGATAGAAGTACTGTAGAAGGGATTTATACAGTTGGGTACTATGAATTCATATAAAATGTATCTGCTTATACACAAATACGACAGAAGTATAATCGAGCAGATGCTTTCTAAACCCACTTACAGTATAGGGAGTATACAGTACTCACAGTAAGAACGTGTTACCGTTGTGGGTTAACTAATAACCATGCCTTCTGTGAATGCCACTAAAGTAACAACTGAGCCACACAGGTTTTGGTAAAGGGCCAATTTACACTTTTGCAAAGTTAATACGGTTCTGAAGCATAGTTAATTTATTCAGCCAGAGATAGTTTTGAATAAAACAGAAATAAAATAATAATACTGACTGAGGGGACTCACATGCCCATTTCCACATCCAGACTCCCTCCCTGAGGTCCACAGGTGACATTACAGGAGTAGTGGGAGGGGAAGACACACTCTCTGGAGGCGGCCAGACGCACCTGTCCCAACCTACAACGCTGGTTAACCTACAGTACAATATATATAAATATATATATATATATATATACATACATACAGTATGTGTGTATCATTCTTCCACTCTGTTCCACCCTATTTAGTATCAGTGTTATTCTCAACGGTTATACATATGGAGATTTTGGGTGTAATACATCGTAGCTCTGTCCGAGAAACAGAAGATTTTGGTCTCACTAATGTAAAGGGATGGCGCACTCACAGGGAATGCTTCCGAAATACAAAGTGTCATGTGCGATTAAGTCTGCATCTAAGCTGACAGACAGAGGTACACCCTACTACAGATACCCCTGCTTCTAACCTCAGGCTGGCAGTCCAGTTTACTGTCAGAAATAGAGCTCTTGAAGTCCAGTTGGTTGTAGAAGATAAAGCCTGTTCGACACAGACAGGAACCGTCGGAGACCTGAAAAGCGCGGTTCTTCCCAACGCAGGTGCAGGTAGAGGCCCCTGTCGTAGAATTCAGGTCAACATGCAAACATGGTCGTCAGCTAGCTGTGCATTCAAGCGCTGAAACTTGCCGCTCTTTATGATGCCACTTAAAGCGACATATGTCGAAATACACCACACAAACATCACACAAGTGGGGGCAAATACACACACACACACACACACATTTTAAAGTCAGAGGAATCGTTCCTGGTCTAATCATGTGAAACGGCAAGAGCTTTCACTCTAAGTACAACTGTTGGTTGAGACCTTGAGGTGCAGTGGCAGAGCTACCACAGGGAAAACAGGCTCTCTGGGCAGCCAGATGGTTGAAGGTGTCCGGCGGACATGGGTGGCAGTCCTCAGGGCGTCTAGCCTTGGAGAGATTACCAAAAGAACCAGGAGGGCATGCGACCGGAGTAGAGGAGCCCATTGGACACACATGTCCCAGGGGACAGGGGTTGCTGTGGTAGTTCTCTGTCCCTATGGGAAGAAATATATATATATACATAAATCTATTCCAATAGAAATCCCAATTCACTTCGAGAATTTCAATAATCTTTCTAGTTAGGAAATCATAACGGAATAATAATCAGACTGAATCACCTTTATTTGCGAAGTACATTTGAACATACCCAGAATTATAATGCTGGGTGGATTATAATTCAAATACAATATACATTTCCACATATATACGTAGAGGCTGAATAACATCAAATCTGCAGAAAGTTGTACGGTGGATACACCAGTATAGAAAATCTTTTCACATTTAATAAGAACTCAATAAGCTAAAATAATTAACTTAAAACCAGATAATTTCTTTAAAGAAATTATACAAAATGAATACAGTCAATGCCTTGGTTGCCTACAGTATATTTGCACACCCCCAAACTTATACTTTGCTTGTATTACATCATTACATTTGTTTGTACAGGTATCTACCAAACAAGCACACTTGAACTTTGTAATTTTTTACCAAACTTTTTGTCTATTCACTGTCCCCTCCATCCTGACCAGGCTCTGTCCCCACTGAACATAAACCACCCCACAGCATGATGCTGCTGACACCATGCTTGATAGTACAGTAGGTAATGTGTACTTTGAGCACTGCGCCAAACATATATTTTGGAATTAAAGCCAAAATGTTATACCATTGTCCCATCAGACAACATACATTATCCCATGGATTTGGGATAAATATACAGATGTTCTTTTTTGTGTTTTTAATTCCACAGCTCAGATTAGCAGAGAATCCACACAATAGTTTCACATTGCAGGGAGTGCCCAGTTCCTGCCAGAAAATCTGCAGCACCTTTATAGTTCTTGGTAGCCTCCTACATGACTTTTAACCTTGCCCTGTTATCAATTTTGAATGGACATCCAGATCTTTGCAATATCCTGGTGGTGCTGTCTTGCCTCCGCATCTTAATGATTGTTTTCACAGTGTTCCTTGAGATAGTCTATGTAATTCATTGAAGAATATTGATTTGCACCTTTCAACAATAAGATCACAACAATCTTTTATTAGCTACTTGTGGACAATAGCTATCTCTGCATTATGCAACCAAGAAACCTGTAAGGAAATCCTACAGGAAAAGCAGATTTTATTTAGGGCTAATCAGAATCAGCTCAACTTATATCAGGTGATGGCAAATTACCTTTTTACATGATTTGTAATGTGATTGAGAAGAAAGAGGAAGACAATAATTGTCTGTATTTTCTTTTTGAGATGTTTTAGTTCTATACAATATAACAGTGTATGTTAATCAATAAAATTCCCTCTGGCCTTGCACCCCTACTCTGCCCACCTCTGTGACCCTGTCTGTGACTTGTGACCCTGTATGTGACCTTGTGACCCTGTCTGTGACCTTGTGACCCTGTCTGAGACCCTCTAAAATATAGAAATGGGTGGTGGTAAGCATACAATGTAAAATGAAATATAAATAAGACTCACACTACCGTTCAAAAGTTTAGGGTCACTTAGAAATGTTCTTGTTTTTGAAAGAAAATTGAATTTTTTGACTATTAAAATAACTATTAAAATAATAATCCTCAGGTGTACCCATTATAAGCAACCATGAGTCCTGTGTTCCAATGGCACGTTTTGTTTGCAAATCCAAGTTTATCATTTCAAAAGTCAAATTGACCTTTTGCGTTTATGATAGCACAGCTGAAAACTGTTGAGCTGATTAAAGAAACAATAAAACTGGCCTTCTCTAAAACTGGCACTGTCCCTAGCAGAAACCAATTGGCAGTCTACACTTACTCAGATGTTTAAATAACTATACACAAATTGATGCTCTCGTGAACAGTGCATCGTCAATGTCATTACTTGTTTGCTGATATATACATATATATATATACACATAAATAGAATATAAAAGAATGTTAATATTTTACAATTAATATACACATGTGGATTTACTGTAAATCCATGTCTTTGAATAGTATACAGTATCTATTAGAGGGAGGTTGATGAACAAGAGTTTGTGTCCAATATAGTGCGGCAATTTAGTTTGCAGTTTAATGGCAGCTTGATTTGGTAAGATGGCTGGTTGCTAAGGCGCACAGCGTGATGAAAGAGACTGTTCAGATGGCAGGATTTTTTGGTCATAATTGACCTGTATTGCCTGTCTGTTCTTCGCCTGCCAGAGGATCATTTTCAGAACATTTATATTGGAATTCAATACATATATAATTTTATTGCAAAGATAATGGACTTAATGCACCCATTATAATTACTTTACCGCAGGATTTGTTTGAAAGCATTTTAAAGTCTATTTCTCCAATATTATTATAGCTGGGCTGTTATAACAGTGACATGATCAGCATTACGTTCTGAGGAAATGGATGAATGGATGGATAAATATATGGTGGTGGTTGGTTGTATTTATTTTTATTTTTGGTCAATTTGAGATCCGGGGCTATTCATAAAATCAGGCACACCCAGGCCTAACGACGCCACTGTCAATCAACTTCCAAAGACGGGTGGATCTGTTAAACCCGGAAAGCAACGTCTGAGGAGAATCTTATAAGAGAAAGGATTGCTAAATATTGCTAAAAACCATCACAACATAACCGAAGCAAAACCCATTAACCTGGAGGGCAGTGGTACCCAGCGGGGCAGCTGAGGCAGTGGGGATGGGGTGACGGGCGAGGACGGTAGGTCCCCGCTTCACACAGTACACAGCTGCTGTCCTGGGAGGCACGGGGGCCACTGGTGTTGACGGGCATCCAGCCTCCCGAACAGGACAGCATGGCGGAGCTGTTGGAAGGGCAGTAGAAGGGGAATGGGCAGCTGCGGGAGGACAAAGAGTTAAAAAATCATCAGTTTTCACAGCAACGTAAATTCCCGATTCGGAATCCGACTGAGATCTAAAATGTTGGAGACCACCGTGAGTGTGCCTAAGAGTGGCTGCCAGCGACATGTTTCAGAGGCCTACTTACACCTGTTGCGGTGTGTTGTAGGTCTGTGATCCCTCTGGGCAGACGAAGCCTTCAGGACAGATGTCAGGCACCGCCGTCTGGGGCCCACAGTAGAAGCCAGGTTTACACAGCCTCTCTGACACCGCACCTAGCGAATTTATGCCCACACACACACACACACACACACACACGCTTATGTTTACGTAACAGTCCACATTTTCTCAGATTCAAAAGCACATGTCACCCTTGTTAGAAGACGCGTGGCAGATGTGTCAAACGTGGACTGTCACCGGGGGTTGTGTTCGGCCTTCAAACCAGGTCCAGGGGGAACCCAATGAAAATGTCCCCGCCGTCGAAATTTGCTCAAGCGTTCTCTCAACATATTTTCGGGGAAATGCAAATGCACCCTGACTAACTGTCAGTGCAGAACATTCCAATCCTTCACGCATGACCACCCACCTGGGGGACAGTGATACGAGGCCCTACACGGGATGCCAGCGACGTTGGGCTGCCCGGTGGATCTGGGGTCTGGGCAGTAGGTTCCCCCCACACAGGGCTCACATTGGCCGGGAGCTGCCGCCCCTGGCAGGGGCCTCATGGTGCCCGCTGGGCACAGGACGGGAGGACCGGTGCCGCTGCACCAGTAACCAGGCGGACAGGGGTAGCCAGAGTAGTCTGTTAGACCTGAATACATTCAAAACCAGACAGAGCAAGCACTTCTGGTGATTCAAAGCCCAGTGGTTACATTCCAGCTTAATTCCACTGTAAAAGCAATTGCTATTCAAATAGTATGCACTTAAGAGGAGAGTAAATTAATGATTTTAGTTACATGCAAATCCACAGGATACTCATTAATGTTGCCCTTAAGAAAACCGTGTTTTAGATTCCCCATTATGGCTTATTAAACTAACCTAAATGAAGTTTTGTTTTCACCCGAAGGAACTTCAGACGCAACGAAACTGACAAAACTGACTAGCCAGCGTCCACAGACGCTTCCCGTGCCCTTTCAAAAGGCGCCGACAGAGAGACATAGCCTGGTGCCGTATCGTTGAGCAGTTCAGAGTTTCGGTGGCTCGCTCTAGGAGACAACAGACCTCCGCTGCCCAGGGAAAGTAAGAAGGTTCAGCCTGACCTGTAGAGGTACAGTAGGTTCCAGGGGGACAGGGGTGACAGTCCCCCCTGCTGCCGGCGCCGGGGGCGGATCTGTAGGTGAATGACGGACATTCTCTGGGTCCGCCCCCTTCACCGTAGTCGCCAGCAGACAGCCCATCGCAGTAGTGGCCAGCGGGACACAGGTGCAGGACCGGGTCACCTTCGGAGGAGTTCGGGGGAATAGTCAACCTGTTGGTTTCCGCCCAAAAAAGGATTCTGCATGCCGTGTCGTCACTCCTACCTCGCTTGCACCAACGCTGTGGCGGACATGGAAGGCAATCGTCGATGGTGGCGCCTCCGGGAGAGACCCTGATGGTGTTGTCAGGGCAGACTTCTGCCTTCTCCGTGCCTTCCGGGCAGTAGAATCCTGATGCAATAAGACATTGAAAACTAGCGTTCATCTCCCGTTGTTGTGTACGGACAAGGAACTTTTGAAATACATTATGAAAAAGAATTGTGCCCACGATTGTGTGGTTTAGCAGGGCCAATGGGCTGCCTCCAGGAAATGAACCGAGCCTAAAAACGTCAGCATGCTCCAGGTTTGGAAGGGCTTACCTGCGGGACACGGACCAGCACACTGCATTCCCCATTCACAGTGACTCCAGTTGGAATGGGGCCTCTGGGGTGTGAACCCGGAGCTGCCCGACATACACAGATACCCGGCGGCACAACGGCCCTGGATCTTACCAGCCCTAGAGTTAAGTCACATTATTAAATACATTATTACATAACATTACCTCATCTTTGACTTTCAATTAAACGAACGTATTCCCCTTGGGGAGAATCTGATTTGCATCTACCATCAAAGTGTTGCATTACTCTGGCCTACGTGAAGGGTTGGTCTCCAAGAGACATTTAAAAACACTTTCAATTAAGAATCCCCACTAGTGAATTTATTTATATTTTTTTCTCTGAGAACGTCTGGGAAACTAGTCAGAAAGTGTATAGATACCAAGGCAACGAGGACACCTGGTTACATACAGTACATGTCTTAATAAAGCAAAAGTGTCTAACGATGTCTTTGAAAAGATGAAGAGGACTGTGGCGTACCTGCAGAACCACCCTGGGGGGCAGGGGAGACACTCCCTCTCGTCCTGTAGACCCCCCAGGTCAGTAGTGGTGAACGTACCATTGGGGCACTTCTGAGGAACCATTGTGCCTGGCAAAAACCAATGTGGTAATATTTTAACGGTATGACAAGGTTGCAAACATGAAGTTGATGTGGCTGTTTTGGTCTGCTAATGCCTACAAATCAAGATCAGATCCTAGTTTCATTTTATTTATTTCATTTATTTAACCTTTATTTGTACTGGGAAATCAAGCTGAGAACAAGGTCTTTCTTAAAGCTAAGCACCGCATTACAGCAATATAAAAATATGTACTGTATACAGAGAGAGACAAGGAAATACACACATTGAGGAATGCAATCATGTATCAAAAAAGACATGTATCAGACATAAGAACTAGTAATGGCCAAACGAGGCTTCATTAGCATTATTTTAGCAGCAGGATATTATGCTGGCAGCGCTCAGATTTTCTTTATCACAGTAAAAGCCATCATTGAAATTTATAAGGCAATAAATGTCTAGCCTATAAAAAAGAACAGACAAAAACCACATTGAAACAGACATTAAACAGAAAATGACAGACTAGTTTGACAGACTAGACTGTTAACTATATTGCCTTACATATTTTAATGATGGCTTTTATTTTGAAAAAGAAAATCTGAGTTAGCGCGGCTGGCATAACATCCTGCTGCTAGAATAATGGTAATGAAGCCTCAAATGGTTATCACTAATTTGAACTGCCTCATAGACTGAAAACCAGAACCCTTGTCATACATGCCAGTACAACTCCTGGGGTTCACATCTTGGTCCCACAGCTCTTCCCGTTACAGTCATGTACTCAGTAAAACCCTGTGGCTGTGTACAGTCAGTTAAACCCTGTGGCTGTGTACAGTCAGTAAAACCCTGTGGCTGTGTACAGTCAGTAAAACCCTGTGGCTATGTACAGTCAGTTAAACCCTGTGGCTGTGTACAGTCAGTAAAACCCTGTGGCTGTGTACAGTCAGTAAAACCCTGTGGCTGTGTCGAGTCAGTAAAACCCTGTGGCTGTGTACAGTCAGTAAAGCCCTGTGGCTGTGTACAGTCAGTAAAGCCCTGTGGCTGTGTACAGTCAGTAATGCCCCGTGGCTGTGTACAGTCAGTAAAACCCTGTGGCTGTGTACAGTCAGTAAAGCCCTGTGGCTGTGTACAGTCAGTAAAGCCCCTTGGCTGTGTACAGTCAGTAAAACCCTGTGGCTGTGTACAGTCAGTAATGCCCCGTGGCTGTGTACAGTCAGTAAAGCCCCTTGGCTGTGTACAGTCAGTAATGCCCCGTGGCTGTGTACAGTCAGTAAAGCCCCGTGGCTGTGTACAGTCAGTAAAGCCCTGTGGCTGTGTACAGTCAGTAAAGCCCCGTGGCTGTGTACAGTCAGTAAAGCCCCGTGGCTGTGTACAGTCAGTAATGCCCCGTGGCTGTGTACAGTCAGTAAAGCCCTGTGGCTGTGTACAGTCAGTAATGCCCCGTGGCTGTGTACAGTCAGTAAAGCCCTGTGGCTGTGTACAGTCAGTAAAACCCTGTGGCTGTGTACAGTCAGTAAAGCCCTGTGGCTGTGTACAGTCAGTAATGCCCCGTGGCTGTGTACAGTCAGTAAAGCCCTGTGGCTGTGTACAGTCAGTAAAACCCTGTGGCTGTGTACAGTCAGTAAAACCCTGTGGCTGTGTACAGTCAGTAAAGCCCCGTGGCTGTGTACAGTCAGTAAAGCCCCGTGGCTGTGTACAGTCAGTAATGCCCCGTGGCTGTGTACAGTCAGTAAAGCCCTGTGGCTGTGTACAGTCAGTAAAACCCTGTGGCTGTGTACAGTCAGTAAAGCCCTGTGGCTGTGTACAGTCAGTAATGCCCCGTGGCTGTGTACAGTCAGTAAAGCCCTGTGGCTGTGTACAGTCAGTAAAACCCTGTGGCTGTGTACAGTCAGTAAAGCCCCGTGGCTGTGTACAGTCAGTAAAGCCCCGTGGCTGTGTACAGTCAGTAATGCCCCGTGGCTGTGTACAGTCAGTAAAACCCCGTGGCTGTGTACAGTCAGTAAAGCCCCGTGGCTGTGTACAGTCAGTAATGCCCCGTGGCTGTGTACAGTCAGTAAAACCCCGTGGCTGTGTACAGTCAGTAAAGCCCCGTGGCTGTGTACAGTCAGTAAAGCCCCGTGGCTGTGTACAGTCAGTAAAGCCCCGTGGCTGTGTACAGTCAGTAAAGCCCCGTGGCTGTGTAGCGTGTAGCAGCGTACCTGCTGGGCAGTAGGAATGAGGGGGACAGGGCCTGGGCTCTCCCACGATGGCCTCTTCACAGTAGAAGCCTGGGCGGCAGGGGATGCAGGACTCAGAGCCTGGGTTGGGCTGGTACTCCCCCGTAGGGCAGGGCAGGGCCAGGGGAGAGCCGCCTGGACAGTAGTGACCCTGGGAGGGGGAAATGTTCTCAGTACAAGACCCCTTTTAAATAGACGAGGTGACCGTGTTCCCTTGAAGGTGATTTGGGAGACAGGGTTTGGTGTAACGGGTCAAAGGTCAGACTCTGGACCACACATGCCCCCCCCCCCCCCCCCCCCCCCACGGCAGCAGTCAGTACCCTCCTCTATGTCTCCCTCTGCTTTTATGTACAGGACCGTGTAGAGGACTGTCAGTCCATACCATCCATTAGCATCAATAACAGCACGAGAGCTCAGAAAAGAAACACCTCGGGATTCTTTCAAAACACTGACAGGTCTCAATCACAGGACAAAACACATCCCAATTTCCATACTGCCTTGTTCCGCTGACCGCTGAGCTGACCGCTGAGCTGACCGCTGAGCCTGTAACTCTCTAGCTCCACACTGAGAGGAGCAAGTGATGCAGGACAGGACTTACCTTAGGGCACAGGAAGGCAAAGGGCGTGGTGGAGGAGAAGTCAAATGGGCAGTAGAAACCAGGTGCACAGAGGCCCGTGGGTGAGGCCAGGCCCTCACTGGAGCAGAAGTGTCCCGGGGGACAAGGGAAGCAGCTGTCTATGGACGACCCACCTGTTGGAGAACAGGAAGAAGAAGACATGCACATGAATTCAGTGTTCTTCAGATCAGATAGGACGGATCAGCCGCCAAGAGCCAGGGAGCGTTCTGATCACTGTTGACTGGATAAAGGCAACACTGTTTTATTTTTAGGAACACGTGTCATGCTCCACTACAGGGCAACCATGCACGGTATGTGTGTGTGTGTGTGTGTCCGCCGCTTCATTGTTTCCACTTAACGTGGCTAACACAAAAACACCACAAAGGAAAGCTGGGACTCAATCAACACAGACTAACAACCTGCAATTCCCAGATGTGCACTGAGGTTGTGATGTCAGGGTTGGATACGTAACCCTCAAAGTGAAGTGGAGTAGAAGGCTTGTTAATCTGCGCTGGTTAAATCGCAGCCAGAATAAATGTCATGTTGATACCGGTGTGGTTTCGGATGCTGCCTGCTGGACATGGCAGAGGGGAGAGGGTTCCTGGGAGACAATAGTGCCCCACGGGGCAGGGCCCATTCCCGGGGAAGGAGGCTGAGCTCTGAGGAGCTGGACCTGGGGCTCCACCCTGGCAGAAATAGCCCTTCTGGCACTGGCCTGGACAAAACAACCATACACACACACACACACACACACACAGTCACAGACAGATACACAAGTATGCACACACACAGTTAATTTTTTACAGCCCATGTTCTTTGAAATACAACACACTTGTCACACCTGTCTGTGTAGCGTGTTTCCATGCAAACAACCTAATCTGTTTCTGTGTGAGTAAACTGTGAATCAATGTCTGTCAAGCAACAGTCAGGTTTTTCAACCACAGCACATTGTATTGTCAGAAGAAGTGGAGCCTGACAGTGTTTAGGGTGCTGTTGCACCTTGTGGTGATGTGGTGCCTGGGGAGCTGCAGTAGAGCCCAGGGGGGCAGGGCCTGCACGCAGACGGGGAGTGTGCTCCAGTCTGGTCGCCGAGGGTCCCAACGGGACAGGGCAAGGGTAAAACACACCCCGCAGGACAGAAATGGCCTGCGTGCAAGGAGACAAAAGCAAACTATTAAGGAAATCCAAGCACGGACTGGTGCCTCTAGTGTTTCTCCATGATAGAAAAACGATTGATCTAACAGAATTAAAGCTACGTTACATTACGTTCTCCAACATTTCAATATTATTATTATTAGAAGCTCACCAGCCGGACAGAGAGTGGGCTCCCGCGTGGCCGAGGAGGAACACACGGTACCATTAGGACAGGTGAGGCAGCGGGCAGAGCCGGGCGCAGGGCTGTAGGTGCCAGGCTCACAGGGCACCTCTACAGCTGTGCCAGCGGGACAGTAATGCCCCGCCGGGCACATGTAGCCACGGCGACCATCAAAGGGACGGAAACTGGTGCTCCCCTCCAGACAGACGTACCTGAGCGATGACAGAGTCAGCCGCAGGTCAACAGGTCAACAGGTCAACAGGTCAACAGGTCAACAGATAGCTGTGTAGACAGGGAACGCTTAGTTCAATCCGCAATACGTGACCGGCTTGTTTGAGACAGGGACTAAGGATGCTTTTTTTCAAAGTGATTATTTTTCTCAGATTTCCAGGTCAGTGGAGAGACAAATTGCCAGACAAACAACCTAAATTGTATCGGTTTTAGCGGCCTTTTGGTCTGGCTTCAGCTGGGGGGCTTCTCATTAGGAGACGAGCAGCGTGCGATTGTATTACCCAGAGCCACATGGCGTGGCATCAGAGGACAGCGCCAACGCAGGCCTGTCACAGAAGTGCCCCCGAGGACAAGACTGGCACTCTTCTATGTGCCTCAGGCCTGGGGAGCTGGAGAGAGTGCCCAGGGGGCACGGAAGAGGGTAGCCAGTTCCAGCTGGACAGTAGTAACCACGGGGGCACAAATTATTACTCGTAGAATTTCCCTGAAAAACAAAACAGTGAAGTGATACATAAATTCCTTGTGGCCTGTTAGAGCAACTGTGAATCTCATTGCGCAGAGACGCAACGTTGCCGGGAGTTGTGATGTTTTATTGGTGAGCATCTGTAGGCAACTGTACTTAGGGCATAGCATGCACAGAAATTGTAAACACATCGCAGGGCACCCACTGTGTTGCTAGAAAAAGTACCTGGTATTCAGTAGCATTTGGGCTGATGGCCCCAGGAGGACAGTGGTACCCAGCCTGGCAAGGACCTGTCGGCTGGGAGAGCCCAGGGAAAGCACAGAACATTCCTGAGGAAATAGATGCTACATTTCAATGCTTCAAGAGCGCTAAGCTGGATCAGAGCCACCAAGGGATAAGAAAATGTGAAACCGTTGACATACTCTCTCTTGCATTGGGGTTGGTCATACTGTGTTTTACACAATACTGTTTTTCCCCCCATAAATGCCTGCTGGAGTAATCCCAAAAACAGGTGTAAAGAAGCATGGGAAGGATTTCTGGAAAACTGTGCAACTCTGGGAAAGGTTACAGATTAATGTGCGGCTCACCTGCAGGGCACGGCAGACAGTGATCCAGACTGGTGGCTCCTAGCTGGCCCTGCACTGTGCCAGGAGGACAGGGCATCCCCGAGCCGACAGCCAACCCAGGAGGACAGTAGTGACCCAGAGGACAGATCACAGGCTGTACCACCCCTTCTCCTGTTCCACACGTAACATGAGAAACACTTTACAGAATCTTACGACAGCATGGTGGAGGAGTCTGGAAAGCGTACATTCTATATTCATCCATAGCTATTTCAATGAAGCTTTTTACAAGAACAAGAACAGGGAGGATGCTAAGTTATTGTTTTAACTGCTGATTCCAGCTTTAATTATAGTTAAGTACGGAAATGATTGGACACTGACACACGTTTTGTTATTTTGGCTGTTTACCAAAATATATTCAAGTTACAGTTAAATAATGAATATGGACTTAAAGTGCCTCAGCTTTAATTTGAGAAGAAAAGAACACACTGGTGAGCTCTGCAACACAAAAAAAACCTGGACATCCACGGAAGAAAACATTGGTGGATGATCACAGGATCCTTTCAATGGTAAAGGAAAACACTTTCACAACATCCAGCCAAGTGAAGAATACTCTCCAGGAGGTAGGCATATCATTATCCAAGTATACCAGAAAGAGAATACTTCACGAGGGCAAATTCAGAGGGATCACTACACGGTGCAAAGCATTCATAAGACTCAAGAATAGAAAGGCCAGATTAGACTTTGCCAAAAAATATCTATAAGAGACAGCCTAGTTCTGGAACAGCATTCTTCGGACAGATGAAACTAAGATCAACCTGTATCAGAATGATGGGAAGAACAAATGGAGAAGGCTTGGAACAGCTCATGAACCGAAGTATACCACATCATCTGTAAAACACAGTGGAGGCAGTGTGATGGCATGGGCATGCATGGCTTCCAATGGCACTGGGTCACTAGTGTTTATTGATGATGTGACAGAAGACAGAAGCAGCCGGAAGATCACCTGATCTCAACCCTATCAAGCATGCATTTCACTTGCTGAAGATAAAACTTAATACAGCTGAAAACTGAAGACAGCTGCAGTAAAGGCCTGGCAAAGCATCACAAAGGAGGAAACCCAACGTTTGGTGATGTCCATGCATTCCAGACTTCAAGCAGTCATTGCCTGCAAAGGATTCTTGACAGAGTATTAAAAATGAGCATTTTATTTATGACTGTGTTAAGTTGTCCAATTACATTTGAGCCCCTGAAATAAGGGGACTGTGTATGAAAATGGTTGCAATTCCTAAACCTTTCACATGATATTTTTGTTTCAACACTTGAAACACACTGAATTTAAGCTGAAAGTCTGCGCTTCAATTGTATCTCAGTTGTTTCATTTCAAATCCATTGTGGTCGGGTACCAAGCCAAACTTATGAAAGTTGTGTCAGTGTCCAGATATTTCCGGACCCATCTGTAGATTTTTTTAATTACGCTAAATGTTTCACACAAATCCTCTCACCCACCCTGACAGTAGTAGCCTGCAGGACATATGGTACAGTTGTCTTGGTGGCTGTTGCCTCCCGCTGGACTGTGCGTACCAGCGGGGCAGGGTAAGGGTGTCCTGGTTTCCCCTGGACAGAAGTAGCCTGCTGGACACAAGGCCTCCTCAGGACCGCTGGAGCCCCAGTCACAGTAAAACCCCGGGGAACAAGCACCTACAATACACTTTCCATCATTAACATGAGCTACCCCTTCTTTTACATTGTATATAAAGATGTTTAGCATTTTTATGCATTACTGGATAGAGATAGTGGGTAGAGAGTTGTGGGGAAATGAACAACGAGTCGGAACCAAACCCATGCTGCTGCTATATGTTAGTTGTTTTAGGCTAAATGTTAGTTGTTTGTTTAAGTGTGACTCACTGAAACATGGACAACTAAGCATTGCTTTCAATTATGAAATAATTGGAACCACCTCTTCTCACCAAACAAATGTGCAAAGCACTTGCTTTATCTGTTGTTTTTTTTTTTACTTTTTCTAAACCCTAATCCTAACCTTTACCATTTAGAATCCACATTAAAAACAACATTTGGGTTAATTTGGAGATTTCAAAAAAAGAGTTCCTCTGCACTAGACCTGCTCTGAGTCCCAGTTGGCAGTATGCTCCGGGGGGGCACAGTGACCCTGTCTTGTTGTCAGTGGGGTTGGGGACTCTGGCCCTGGAAACACAGAGGAACCCAGAGGAACACGGCCCAGTTGGCACAACCAGACCTTCAGATCCACAAAACTGCCCGGCAGGACACAGCAAGCACTCACCTGCCACAACAGAGAGAGGAAGTGCTCTCATAAAACCAAGTGTAAGGTTGTAATCACATGGCCTGGGCCGCATTACATTCACAAAAGTAAAGACCTTTAATTGAATTTTTACATTAACTGACTTCTCAGAAAGACTTCTTATCAAAAGTCATAGATTCTACCATTTTAAACAAACAGTTTTGTGAGCATGTCTAACCAGGAAAAGCTATGCTACATACAATCTCGTTTTTTTCTAATTTTGCCCACTCTCTAAATATGCTATTTGATTTCTCACCCAGTGAAGTGAGGCCTTGACTTGAGCTGAAGGTGCCTTTGGGGCAGGGGTGGGGTTGGCTGAATGGGCTCTCTCTGGGGCAGACGTAGCCAGCTGGGCAGCGCAGAGGTATGATGGGGCCCTTGTCTATGCCACTCGTGGTGGCAGCTGGGCAGTGAAATCCTGGGGGACAGGGTTTACACTGCGTCTGCCCCACCATGTCCTGGAACCAACCTAATACAAAACAACAAGATGCAGCACAATATGAACCTATGGATGAGATTCAATACAATGTATGGACAGAGAGGATTCGGTACAGCATACAGTATGGATAGATGGATAGTGGATGATGGATAGTGGATAGATGGATAGATGGATGATGGATAGGTGGATAGTGGATAGGTGGATAGTGGATAGGTGGATAGATGGATAGATGGATAGTGGATGATGGATAGTGGATAGATGGATAGATGGATGATGGATAGGTGGATAGTGGATAGGTGGATAGTGGATAGGTGGATAGATGGATAGTGGACAGTAGATAGATGGATAGTGAATAGTGCAGATGACCACCGCAGAGGTATTGTCAGAGAGATACTGTTTTCTTTCCAAACACCATATCATTTTCTGACTTAAAATGATGCATTCTGGGTTTTGTAGTTTTATGTTAGACGGCTCCTAAGAGCAGCGGGTCATTGAACTACCATCAGGACAGGCCTTGCAGTCGTCCCTGGTCTTCCCTCCGGTGTCATTGTTATGGGTGCCAGCGGGGCAGGGGGTGGGCACACTGCTACCCCTCTCACAGTAGTGGCCTGGGTGACAAGGCCCACCGAACCAACCGGACATGGGTCCAGCCACCTGGGATCCTTCTAAACAGTAGAAACCTACCCACACGTGTACAAAAGAAAACATGTCAAATCAAGGGTGTCTACATTCCACACACCTAAAACCACGCGCCGCGTACGGGACGTGTCACTACCCAACGCGGTCGTGTCACCGTTCAGATGTATAGCATTCGATGTAATCGTGAAACAGATCTCCTTCAAACGGAAACGTGGATTCAACTCCGTGAAAATACCAAAACACAAATGCTAAATAGTCCTTCACCAGGCAAACAGGCGTCTGTCACAGCTGAAAGGCCCGGCTGAGCGCAGTAGAACCCAGGACGGCATGTCTGGCACTGGGAGGGCTCTGTTAGTCCATTTAGCTCACTGCAAAACATATTCCACCAAACAAAGGGTTAATCTGCAGTTAAAACAACAACAACGAAAGAGGCTGGTGACCGCGCCCCTGTCTACTGGGTGGACAAATTCAATTAATTAATAGTGTAACTGCATTCCGTTATAATTACATTGGTCTTTGTTTTCTATCTCCTGGTTTGATCTGTGGATGTAAACATTTTTGACTTTGGATCTAAATGACTTGAATGCTATGAATGGAATGAACATGCCTCATCTGTGTCTCTGATCATGTACTGCTCTTCATTAAAAGATTGAATTAACAATTGCTTTTCTTGGGCGTTCATGCTCCTGGCCAAGAAGGCAACTCCTTGTTCATGCTTTATCTTGTCTGAAGGTCTGGGTTATTGATGCTTGGTTAATTAGTGCCTTGTGATGTACGACTGGTTTAATGTAACCAATCATGTTACATTGTTATTGAACATTACTTGAGACGACATTCCCTTCATAAGACAAACATTTACATTGTAAAAGTTTTTTTAAAGCTATATGAAGTGCAAACATGTGTTAATGAGTGCCTGGACATGACACGCGGTGGGTACCTGAATGTGCCTTTAGGACAGGGCACTGGGGCTGAGCTCCCAGCAGGACAGTAGTACCCAGGTGGACACGGAGATCCTGTTGTGTTGTCTGAGGGAGATGGCAGAGAGGCACCCCCAAGACAAACAAACCCTGCACTGCACTGACCACTGGGGGAAATATTTCCTTCAGAGACAGACATTCAGATAAACCATGAGATTTTAGGTCAAACAACATGATCACTCGGAACTAAGCAGCCTACCTATTCATAATATAGAGCCTACATATTCATTACATAGAGCCTACCTATTCATTACATAGAGCCTACCTATTCATAATATAGAGCCTACCTATACATTACATAGAGCCTACCTATTCATAATATAGAGCCTACATATTCATAATATATAGCCTACATATTCATAACAGAGAGCCTACCTATTCATAATATAGAGCCTACCTATTTATAACATAGAGCCTACCTATTTATAACATAGAGCCTACCTATTCATAATATAGAGCCTACATATAATAAAAACAGCCTAATAATATATTATCTACGTGACTACGTCTTCATAATACATCCACATTCCTAATACACAGCCCACCTTTTTCTAACAAACTACCAAAATGTTTCTAATATACAGCCCACGTTTTTCTAACAAACTACCTAAATGTTTCTAATATACAGCCCACCTTTTTCTAACAAACTACCTAAATGTTTCTAATATACAGCCTACCTGTTTCTAACAAACTGCCCACATGTTTCTAATACATAGCCAATCGTTTTCTAACAAACTACCTAAATGTTTCAAATATACAGCCTACCTGTTCCTTTACAGTACGTTCCAGGTTCACACAAAGAGCACTGTGATTCTTCAGCCAATCCTGAGAGGTTTCCATACGTCCCCGTTGGACACGGCTGAGGATTGGCAGATCCAAAGGGACAATAGAATCCTCTTTCACATGGCACGGCATGTGTCATTCCTTGAGGCATAGCAAAAACAAAAAGAGGTAGTCATTGTTAATTGTTAGAATAAAAGGCCAGGTCAGCAGTTTTGTCAGCAAATTGCATAAAGAAGCCCAGCCTGAAAGACCAAGTACAGCAACAGTGGATAGGAAGAACTAGAACCAAGCACATAGCAAAAAACAAAGAGTTACCAGGCTATGAGGGTGTGTCTGACCTCTTCACACTGACAATTAAAAGTTAACTTTCAAAGACAGACATTTAGATAAACTCTGCGTTATGAGCCAAACAACATCCTTGTGAACTCAAATTAAATGTTAGTGTTAAATAGACTACACTGGGCAATGTGTACATAGAACCAGTACACTGTCTAGCATCAATCCTGAAACAGAAATACGGAATGTTTTCAATGTAAATGTGATCTACATACAGATCATCTGCTGTGAACATAATATTTTGATTGCTTACATATTCTATGTCTTTTTAGATGGAGGGTTTATCTTCCTGTATAACGGCTTTGTGTGGATTTGGGAGAATAAAGAGGATTTAACAGGGAACCGCAAATGTGTTTTGTTTGATTGTTTTATTTAATATATCTGTATGCTCTTTTGTTATTGAGACATGAAATATATATATATATATATATATATATATATATATATATATATATATATTTCTTATTATTTATACATAAGGGCTAACCATACCTTTTTGAAGACAGTAGAAGCCAGAAGGACATGTTTCACAGTGGCCTTGACCCTTGCTGGGCTGGTAACTACCTGGGACACAGACTGTCTCTGTCACACTGCCCTGAAACACCACCAACACATGACATTTGACTACGATCTATACAATAATAAAATGAGATGAGACACCACTCTAAAACCACGCTATGCCAGTACAGTACGGTTATTGTAAATGAGCCACACTGTACACGACACGCCCTGAGGACATCAACACTAACCTCCTCACAGAAATGACCAACTCCACACACATGGTGCTCTGGCCTGTCGGTGCTCTGACCTCCTGGACAGAAGTAGCCAGAACCACACCGGCCGCTAGGTTTGGCCAAGCCTGTCTGACCGCAGTAATGGCCAGGGGGGCAAGGATGACAATCCTCCACGGTGGATCCACCTGAATGTCCTAACAACACAAAAGCCCAGTGGAATGTTCATTTTCCAGTCAGTGGACACTGGAAAATCCCATTACGGACTGACATTAAATTGTCTCAGCGTTAGTACATTGATTATAATATAATTTGAATTAGCCCATCCAACCCAGATGCAGTTGTGACTCATCCACTTTGTCAAAGTAGCCAGAGGAAGAAAGCCTTCAAAATAAATGGAGCTTTCAGTGCCAGTAAACGCTCTGTGGCCTTAAAGAGACAGCATTATATTACATGTACTGTATGTGTGAGGACAGTGGGGCTACAGTACGTTCAGTAAGCATTAAAAGGGAAAGAAACCTGTCAGAAACTGAGTGGGTTTGGGTTAGGGTTCGCATCGAATAGGGTTAGGATTAGGGTTAGGGTTATGTGGGTTGCATCGAACAGGCTGCTGCCTGTACAACTCAGATAGTACTGGGACTAGGCTAGCGTTATAGAGTCTTACTCTTCATGGTTCCAGGGGGGCAGGGTAAAGGCATAGTCGTGCCCTGGGGGCAGTAGTACCCAGGCAGGCAAGGTGAGGCGTGAGGGTCCGTGGAACCCCTGGGGCAGAAGTGGCCTAGGGCACAGGGGCCACTAGGGGCTTCTCGTCCAGTCTCACCACAGTAGGAACCAGCGTCACAAGGACGAGGGTAGGCCGATCCCATCGGACAGTAGAAACCTGGAGGACAGGCATAATGTTTGGTGAGACAGCTACCATGAAATGGGCAAATTAATCTACTACTAATGTAAAGCACATTTTACAGAACCAACGGAACTAGACAAGTGTCTAGGAGGCCCCACAGGCGATGCAAATTGGACAGCATCACCCTGGAAAGAATAGGAGACCCCCCCAGGCAGAGTGAGCGGGAAAGCTAATTGAAGTCATCAGGTGAGTGAGAATGACCTCACACGTTTTTACCCACATGACTTCCTGGTTGGAAGAGTGCAGATAGGAAATGGAACGGTTGCTGCCGATCTACAGGTCTATAATCTTTTGGGCAATGAGGCAGGGCCATAGAAACAATTGGAAATGACGAAATTGGAGATGAAATAAAAAGAGGGTAAAAAAAACTAAAGCAATTTTACAGGAGTTCATATAGCAGGCAAAGCATACCTCTGGGACAAATATCGCCTTTGAAGTTAGCACATTTATTATGTGGGATGCTGAGATGAGGTGTGGTGTTGGCCAGTGCATGACCTGACCACGGCCTGGTTACCATTTCGAACCAGCCTCCGTTTCCATCTTAAAAACACCATGACACAACAAAAATGCCCAAGTTATAATCTCTAACTGTAATTAAATTGCATCTGGCTCTTAACACCTAAACGGTCAATCTAAAAACATCCCAAAACAAAATGTTATTGAGTGTTGAGTGTGTGTGTGTGTGTGTGTGTGTGTGCGAATGCTGATTGATGAGTGTGTGCGTGCTGATTGTGTGTTTGTGTGCTGCACAGTCTATCTATAGAATACAGGGCCCATGGCTACTTGAGTCATCGTCGTTCTGTGGGTAAGTAGTGTTGTGTAGCCAGGAACAAAAGTGTTGGCCGGCAGGATGGAGCACCATCCTGCCACAAAGGCAGCTGAGCTGGGAGGAGTTTGCCTGGGGTGAACCACTATCTGCACCACCCGTACAGTAGAATCCCGGAGAGCAAGGACCTACGGACGAGTAAGGAATTAACGTACACATGAAGGGGACAAATACAAAAGTATGCAAAACACAAATCTACGTGATGCATTATTTTATGATAGGACCAGGTCAGGGCCCTGGTTTGATCAGTTGGTCTGACCAAGAAAAACTCCTAAAAAAGGCCCTAGTGAAATGATCCGGACAACAGCGAGTACTTCCACACCTGTGGGCTGCGAGGAGCCTGGGTTGAGGCAGAACCTCCCTGGGGGACAGGGGTGGCAGGAAGAAGGGGATGTGGCGCCCCTCTCTGGAAGGTAATTACCCACTGGACAGGGTATGGGCCACCAACTACCCTCTGGGCAGTAGTGACCCAAGGGGCAGACATCCCCAAAGTTCTTAGAGACCGGGGCAGGGTCAGTAGCTCCACCGGAACAGAAGTGGCCTTTTCAGACACACAGGAAGTATGATAAAGACCAGCTGCGCAATGCAAAAAGAAACCATCACCTATGAAATGGATCACATCAATAGAACCAAATCCAGAGCACAATGACTGAAGTCAAACTATTTAAAATGGTACTGACATGGTGTTAACTCTGACAATGACTGAAGTCATACTATTTAAAATGCTACTGACATGGTGTTAACTATGAACCACGTGGAACCTGGAGAAAGAACAAAGTCTGATATTACATAGATATTTTATTCTAGAGAGTCTGACCGGACGAGCAGTGTCCGGAGGGCGTGGTCAAAGCACTGCTGTTGCAGAAGAACCCAGGTGGACATGGGGAACAATCGGTAAGAGACGCCTTGCCCTCAACCGGACTCACGGTACCAGCAGGGCATGGTGCTGGCAGACCCGATCCCTCCACACAGTAAAAACCTGGAACAGAAGAGTAAAGAATAAAGCTAGCTGGAACTTTCCCAGTTATGATCTAATAGCCATGTTAAAAGCACTAAATAGATATTGCATGGATAATCCAGGCTCAATCCTAGCATGCTCCCAGATCATTCTTCGCCGTTTTGTCAGTCCAGTGACGATGACCATTTGAAGAAAGCACAAACAGAACTAAGATCAGGCTAGAAAAATCTAACTTAGGGGATGGACCTTACATTCAGGACATAGGCCGGATAGCACAGAATACTGTGCTAATGTGTCATGCATCATACAGACATATAGGGGAGAAAAGGTGAAGTAGAGAGGGTTACCTGGCGGACAGGTAGAGAGGGTTACCTGGTGGACAGGTAGAGAGGGTTACCTGGCGGACAGGTAGAGAGGGTTACCTGGCGGGCAGGTAGAGAGGGTTACCTGGAGGACAGGTAGAGAGGGTTACCTGGAGGACAGGTAGAGAGGGTTACCTGGAGGACAGGTAGAGAGGGTTACCTGGCGGACAGGTAGAGAGGGTTACCTGGAGGACAGGTAGAGAGGGTTACCTGGAGGACAGGTAGAGAGGGTTACCTGGCGGACAGATAGAGAGGGTTACCTGGCGGACAGGTAGAGAGGGTTACCTGGAGGACAGGTAGAGAGGGTTACCTGGCGGGCAGGTAGAGAGGGTTACCTGGCGGACAGGTAGAGAGGGTTACCTGGAGGACAGGTAGAGAGGGTTACCTGGCGGGCAGGTAGAGAGGGTTACCTGGAGGACAGGTAGAGAGGGTTACCTGGCGGACAGGTAGAGAGGGTTACCTGGCGGACAGGTAGAGAGGGTTACCTGGCGGGCAGGTAGAGAGGGTTACCTGGAGGACAGGTAGAGAGGGTTACCTGGAGGACAGGTAGAGAGGGTTACCTGGCGGGCAGGTAGAGAGGGTTACCTGGAGGACAGGTAGAGAGGGTTACCTGGCGGACAGGTAGAGAGGGTTACCTGGCGGACAGGTAGAGAGGGTTACCTGGAGGACAGGTAGAGAGGGTTACCTGGAGGACAGGTAGAGAGGGTTACCTGGCGGACAGGTAGTGCATGTCGACTGACCAGTCAAAGACTGATAGGTGCCAGGGGCACAGGGGACAGGCACAGCACTTCCATGCGGGCACAAATGACCAGACGGGCACCGGCATTCTGGAAAACAGGAAACAAAGTCAAATGTTATGAATATCCAGTAAGGTCTCAGAGAACACTGTTGGATAATTTAGACCCTGCTGGGAGACCCTGTGGACAGCAGGGGAATTTGGACCAAGGCTTAACAGCAGATACAATGGCTGTGGTAGTATGGATGGGATTCTCCTGTCATTACTGAATATTATTCATGAACAACAGTTCTGTTCTGAGACTGCTGCTCCCTCTCCTACTGGGAGAAAATGAATCCAGTGAAATAGAGAGTGTTTTGCATAATGCACCATCGATTTAACACAGGCACTAGACAAACGAAAAAAGGAAGTGGTTTCCTCATTTATTGTCCTTTGGTCGGCACCTCAGCGAATGGTTGTAGTTATTTATTTACCTGACAGATAACAGAATGCTCTGTTTGCGGTAGCCAACTGTTCAATCTCTGGTCATCATGCACTTTTATAATTTTTGGTGACTTGAGGAACCCTGGAGATCCTCAATGAACCCTTGGAGTTCCTCGAGGAACCTTTGCTAATTAATGTAGCACACTTGCACCTATATAGTTTTATATATTTACACTAACATATGGTCAGTACAGATTTAGGAAAAAATTTCTGCTTGCTTCCAATAAGCCATGCCTCCAATCAATTAGGTTGTCACCTAAACAAAGTTCTATTGAAAAGATTCAATATTAAAACCTCCCATTTAAAAAAGTGCATGTTTTAAACATTCCTTAATGACCCTTCTCAGAGGTGAACTGTGCCTCAGAAAACTGGATAAGTCCTGCCAACGTGAAAAATGTGACATCCCAAAACGATTATTTCAGACACCTTCATCTCTAAGAGTGTTGCCAGTCCTTTGTTGAGCCTCTTGTTGTCGTGCCAACAGTTTCATTCCAAACAAATAGTCAAAACAAATGACTTGATTTCCACGATTCACCCACCCCTTGGCTTTCTCTAGATTGTTGAAGTCTAACGGATAAACACATAATGAGTGCATAATAAATGGTACCCGAAGCCCTATGCAGAGCACCCCTTCTCCCTCGAGCCCAGCAGGAATGCCTACGGGCCCTGGCCAAAAGTACTGCGCCACGAAGGGAGCCGGGTTCCCTCTGGTCACAGGCATTGCATTGCCAAGGGTGCCATTTGGAACGCATTTCCAAAGCCCGTAAGAGTGCAAGATTACCCGGCTGATGCCCTGACGCGGAGCCTTCCGGACAGAACCACCCCTGTGGACAGCGGAGATCAGCAGCCGTCTGCCCCCAGGCAGGGCAGTAGAACCCGGGGGGGCACGGCTCACAGCTGGCCTCTGATTGGCCACCGCGTCGCCCCAGAAAGGTGCCTGGGACAGAGGAGACAGATGGGCATGGACACCCCCCAGTATGCAACGCTGCGTGACTAATTGCATTATTTCTCTGATGAAGAACTTTCCTCTCCCCAGCCGGAGACTGAGTGCAGCCTGTCAGGAGCATCTCCTGTATCTCACAGAACTAAAAGCTTTAAAGGCATTCAAAAGGACAATAAATCAATCTAGACACAGCCATAGTCACACTTACAATTAATCACCCCCCCCCCCCCAAAAAAAAAGACTATTTTGGTCCTTGCTCGTTATACGACCAAATCGTGTGTGAACTGAAGTGCCCTAATTACACACCCACACTCACAAACACACAAACTGAACCTAATACTGGATGCACACACACAACCACACTCACCCAACCATATAAATAGCACAATAACCCCACGTCTGTCACCAGGCGTGAGTGACTGCACAGGATTTAATCTGCTAACAACCTGCCACAACGACAGCTTTATTGGGACCACATGAGCATTTATAGCCCTAGAACTGGTCTGGGTGCATCATTTATAGCATACCTGGGGGACAGGGTATTGGCTGAGCTGTCCTATTCGGACAGTAGTGGCCGGCTGGGCAAATGTCTCCAAGGCTCTCTCCCAAGGCCTCTATATCACGGGAAGGATCGATAGGAGATGCGTTTCCTATAACCAATTCAAACCGATCAGTGGGCCCTGGAGTTTTCCCTGACCCTATGAAATGTTACAGAATAACTCAGAGTGCTTGACCTCAGTATTCTACTTGGGCCGGAGTTTCCCAGTCAGAAATCCACTCCTGGCTGTAATCATTAGTTCCCATTGTGACGTTATATTCAAATGCTAAAAATGCGAATTACTTGGGTTACTTGTTGCGTTCTGATTGGGCGTGGGGGATCGGGATCCCGTTGGGCAGTAGAACCCAGGGCTACAGGAACCAGACGGGGCGGCAAGGCCAACGTCTTCACAGTAAAACCCAGGCAAACAGGGCTTGCAGGCATCCACAGACACGGCCCCTGCATGATACACAGGGCCGCGCTTGAGTCCCATTTTATACAAAAATACACCTTGTTGGAGTCCTACATATACATCTACTACCTGAAACATAGTCTACAGTCAATAAACTGAGAACTGTGCTTTGTCCCAAATATTTCACCTTGCGCAGTGCTGAAAGTGCCTGCAGGGCAGGGCAGCATGTGACTGGTGCCCAGTGGGCAGTAGGACCCAGCGGTGCATTTTTCCCCAGTCGCATCTCCAGCTGGTTGGGAAGTAATGGAACCTTGGATGCAGAGGTACCTTGAGGAGGTAAGGGAGAAAGAGAGGGGGTTGAGAGAAACAATAAGACAACAAGAGAAAGGCACAGGGGGAGAGAGAGAGAGAATGAAATACAGCATAGAGGAAGAAATGAATACATGGCTACGAAGACATCCATCTCTAAAAAACCAAACATAGGGATACTAAGATATCATTCAACGTGAAACACTGTCAAAGGGAGCCCACCCACCCAGGAGAACAGTGCCCGGTGGGAGCTGTCAGCCCCGTCGAGCCGCAGTACCTCCCTGGAGAGCAGGGGACACATCCCCTCACATCAGACAAGCTGGTCCGACCACTGAATGTGCCAACCGGGCAGGGGAACTCCGCACCGAACCGGGTGCCTGGAGAAAAAAACAACATGCCAGGGATAAACAATGACATGTCATTCTGACTCACATCGTGACCCTGCCGTGTGCAGGTGTAGAATATAGTGCATTATCAAGAGGGCGGTTTGAGCCTGCCGTGTGCAGGTGTAGAATATAGTGCATTATCAAGATGGCGGTTTGAGCCTGCCGTGTGCAGGTGTAGAATATAGTGCATTATCAAGAGGGCGGTTTGAGCCTGCCGTGTGCAAGTGTAGAATATAGTGCATTATCAAGAGGGCGGTTTGAGCCTGCCGTGTGCAGGTGTAGAATATAGTGCATTATCAAGAGGGCGGTTTGAGCCCTGAATGTGGAACAGCTGAAAAGCCGTAGAATATGAGACTCGGGTGTGACAATGGAGCTCTTTTCACTGTTTTAAATGTGTTGGTAACCTGTGTATAGTTGAAATAAGGCGCCACAGGGGTTGTGGTATATTGGCAGTACACCACATCTAAGTGCTGCCTCTAGGCAGGCTGCAATGCCAAGGTACAGCATATTGGCAATATACCACACCCAGTGACTATAGTATGGTACAGAACAGCATAGTGAGGTGTAGCATTATATATCATGGTGTTGTTACCAGCACAGCCAGCAATGATACAGCGGAAGACTTGTGCAAGTGTGTTCAACACTGAAATACTGACAGTGGCTTCATGCACCTGGTGGGCAGTAGTGTCCCTTCGGACACCGGGTTGGAGTGCTTGTTCCTGTCACCTCTCCTGTGGCAGGATTTGTCGAGCCCGCACAGTGAAACCCTGCTGGACAGGTAGCACACGCCTTCTGTCAGAGGTAACACAGAAGAACTTCAGTACCACTCAGGAGAGAGTGTAGGTAGGTTCTGGAGGGCTTTCTTCACCGGGCTGGGAACAACACTAATATCTCCCGGCCTTTCTCCGTACCTGCCCTGGCTGGTCCTGGTAAGTGCCTGGTGCACAGGGAATCTGGTGGGCACTGCCTGGTGGGCACATATGGCCAGCTGAGCAGGTGACAGAGGTGGGGAGGCTGGAGTTGTGTCTGTTAGGGCAATAGTATCCAGCTTGGCAGAGATCAGAAGGGAGGGAGAGCCCTCTGCTGGCACAAATGAACCCTGCATTAAAGACAGACACGGATTATCAAATTCACGTAGGAACCCACTCAAATAAAATAGACGTCTTCAAAACAGAAAGTATATTGTTGGTAGCAATGTGAGTAGCACCAACCTGCATGGCAGGGCAGGCAGTCCGAGGCCTGCGTGTTCCTGGTGGTGTTGCTGTAATAGCCCACAGGACAGGGACGTGGAACGGAACCAGAGCCCTCTGGGCAGAAGTGACCCCGGGGACACTGGTCACCTGTCACGCCGTCCTCAGGGGTTGGAGACACGGCTCCGGACCGGCACAGGTAGCCGGCGGTGCACCGACCCGATATGGCACTCAGACCGGGAAAGGCACAGTAGAACCCTGGTTAAGACGGATTATTTAAATCAGACCAGGGACCTTGCTCCGACATCGGTCAGCGCAGTCACGATCTTATGCCTAATTATCAGCACAAGAGATGATCTGATTTATCAAAAGACCAGGAGGAAGATCAGCTCCATGTGTGAACACAGTGAGAGACGTATTTCTGATCAACGTTCCTGTCCTTTGTGTTAATTGTGTTTGCCATGGTAAAGTAATGCTAATGATTATTTGGGGGAGGGTTTTAGGATAAATAGCCATGTCTCCGAAAGGTTATTTGAGCTTGTCCTAATTAAAGAGACCTCCCAACACGTTGTGTTGTAGTCATATTTAGGAGTCTATCAATGACAGGAGCTTCTAGCTTACATTTTGTCTTATGGTGAACTTAGTAGACTTTTAGACTAGTTGGGAGGACGTTGAATCGTGCTGGTATGTAATTATGTTTTGTATTGTAACTTTATTACTTGATTAGAATACATTTTATTACTTTGGAATATAGATTACTACGACACTCCTCGTTCAACTTCACATTGGAGATTGTAAGCCTCCTGACTGACTTGACATCCCTTGAGTTCTGGGTCTCTGAACAGTCTGGGTGGTCCCAGGGACACATGCCATTGTAGGCATCCCTGAGTTCTGGGTCTAGGTTGGTCCCAGGGTAGGGGCTTCTGACCCATCTGGATATATCCAGAAACACATGTCATTTTTATGTTAGGCTCATGACTAAAGGAGTAGCTAACCTTTACTAAGGACTTCCAACATATGATAATTTACAATGACATTTATTTGCAAACAAAATGGAGTCAGATTATATATTTATACTTATTTATCACTAAGGTTACATTCCCCTAGCCATTTCCCTAGCCATTTCCCTAGCCATTTCCCTAGCCATTTCCCTAGCCGTCGCCCGGTAACCTTCTAAGTGGTAAACCTCTCGAACCACTCTCTGTCACCCATCACCACAGTATTGAGAGGACTGAAGCACTTATTGCAGAGCGCCTTAAATTAAAAAAGCGGTACAAATGAATGGAATGAAGTGAAAGACCGTTTGGAGAATAACCGTCTGAGGTGTGCGTTACCTGGGGGGCAGGGCAGGCAGGCCTGAGGGCTGGTCATGCCGGGGTGAGGGTTGATGGTCCCAGCGGGGCATGGGTTCTGGTCCTGGGAGGAGGTGCCTCTAGGGCAGGTGTGACCCACAGGGCACTCCGTGGTTTCATAATAGGAGCTATTTCCAGGGCAGTAATAACTGGGTGACATTGTATTAATACATCAGCAACTGGAGTTGTCATCTGAGCAGCACACCCACCCACACATCCATCCACACACACACACACACACACACACACACCCACACACACATTCACACACACACCCACCCACACATCCATCCATCCACACACACACCCACCCACACATCCATCCACACACACACCCACCCACCCACACATCCATCCACACACAAAAACCACCCACACATCCATTCCACACAAACATCCTCTCCACCGCACTCTCTCTCTCACTTTGGTAATGCCATTTACAGTAATTATGTACTCCATAAAAGAAGATGTTAAAAAGAGGAGCTGGCTTGGGGCGGTCGATATTACACATTGCGTAACAGACATAAAACAACATGATTTAATAGTACTATCTACACGACTTAATCCCATGGAGCCCATAGGCCAGTGTGTGACCCTATTAAAGCAGTGCTGGAGAAAGGTAGCTGCTGTACATGTGTGTGTGTGTGTGTGTGTGTGTGTGCGCGTCCATACCCCTCGGGACAGATGCTGCAGCGGAACCGGCCCTCCTCTACGCTGACGGTTCCCTGGGGACACTCCCTGGGAGCTGCCGAACCCTTAGCGCAGTAATAACCTTCAAGGAAGGAAGGGGACAGAAAGAATGGAGAGAAAGACAGAGACAGAGAGAAAGAGAGAGAGAGAGAGAGAGACAGACAGCAGTCCAGTGGAGTCTCTCATGTTACTGTGGGAAACCACAGAGGAGGAGGACGAGTGGATATCTGAGTCACAATACCTCGTGGACAAGGCCCCCCTCGGCTGTCTCTGATGGAGCTGTTAGGAACAACCGCCCCGTGGCGACAGTAAAAACCTTCCCAGCATTCCCCCGTCGGCGCGCTGAGCCCAGACTTGCCACAGTAGAGACCGGGTGAGCACGGCCGACACCCTTCCTGCAGCGCGAGAGAAGGAGGAGCACAGCGATAACAGCTCAGCCTACAGTCACGGCTGGGGTGGAACGACCGGGCTACTGAACGGGGGCGAAGTGCTGAGAGAGGTTCTGGTTCACCTGAGAGACCAGTTTGGTCAGGTTGCTGAATGTGCCGGCGGGGCATGGTTGAGGTTCGACGGTCCCTCTAGGGCAGTAGTGCCCCGCCGGGCATGGCCCTCCACCTGAAGACAAAAACATTGCCAGTGTGTGTAGCGTCAGAGGTCAGTAATGGTCCGCGTGAAACCCCCGAGAAGGAGGATCACCCGTTAAAGGAGCCATAGTCCGTCGACCAGAAGGTTCAGGAAGCCTTCGTAAGACCCTTTAATAGACCTTTGATGCTTCACACACCATTCGTTAGCAAATATTATATAACGGACTAAACAAAGGGTGACACAGCGCACGGCATCACCAGATGTAGATGCGTATTTTATATCGCACATTTAATACGGCAGCTTGTTATAATGACTGGCTAAGCACATAGCGTACCGTGACCGTCAGCAGACTCTGGCCGGTGAGGGCGAAATTACCTGCAGAAAGAGCAGGTGGTTTGGGAGAGGTGTTTCCGTGGGAGCAGTAATAGCCCTCCAGGCAACGGCCTGTGACCGAGGTGCTATTCCTAAATGGACAGTAATGGCCACCGTCACACTGCCTGCACTGGCTGATGGATGTTAGGCCAGCCTCAGGGCTGTACGTGCCCTCCGGGCAGGCTCTTAAGTCATACCCCGTTCCCTCGAGACAGTAAAAACCTTGAGGGAGAAAATAGTGAGAGACTTTAAACTTTGTGGGGTTTTTTCGTGCTAGTACAGAGTTTCACACAGTCAAAAGTTCTCCTTTTTATCCACTGTGAGGAGCTCTGATTGTACGAGTAACTCCCAATATCCTCATTAGTGCAGTGCTACACTGCCAGAAACCACATATTATATGGCCCCTGACCAATTGTCTTTACTGTTCAAAGACAGCAGTCTTGCTGTACTGACCTGCGGGACACAGCCGTGGAGTGCCTGATGAACAGTACCAGCCAGGCGCACAGGGCTCACATTGGGTCGCGTGTGTTACGCTCACATACGTCCCCGGATCACAGGGCAGAGGCTGAGCAGTTCCTACGGGGCAATGGTGACCTTTTGGACAGGGTCCGCCCGTGGGACCATTACTGGGAGTGGGTGTCACTGCGCTGTCAAGACAATAATATCTGCACGGAAGGGGAAGAGCACAGCTTTACCACTGAATAAAACACGTCAAACAGAAAGGCTGCCGTCCAACCGTCTGCCCGGCCTCCTGGACTGTGACCTCGGTTATTGCTCGTCGTGGAAGGACAAACAAACACGACCGAGGCTAATGCTTCAGGGGGCAGTGGCAGGCAGTAGGATTGGACAGTTTCTGCTTATGTGTGCAATTCCAATATCCACACATACAGAGAACGACTGCCCAGTACAACACAGTATTCATATTGGTCTTAGATAACCAGTGTCCACAGAGTGGGTACCCTCCAGCGCAGGGTCCAGTGGGAGCCGTCAGGCCGGCGGAGTCACAGTACAGTCCTCCGGGGCACGGCTGGCACTCCTCCTGGCGTCCCAGGCCTGAACTGTTGGACCAGGTGCCCAGCGGACATGGCACAGGGGCGGGGGTAGCTGCACGGCAGATCCACAGAAACGGCTTAACGCCCACAACGCCATGGCAACTGGTGCACAGTCAAATTCTACCATAAGCCTGTATACAAATCTATTTATGGACAACAGGCTGTAAACACAATGCAGCCGGATCGGCAGCCGTGTTGGTTTAACAGCTCCGCCGTGTTTGGCGTGTTTCACGGACACAGCCCCGGCAAACATCGGAAGCACTAGCGAGTAGCACAGTTGAAGCGGCGTAGGAACAGAGAGTGACCTGAGGGGCAGTATTGACCGGCAGGACACGGAGAGCCTGAGATGCCATCCACCGGACTGGAGGAGGACGCGCCCTTCCTGCACCAGAATCCGGCGCTGCAGTTACCTACGTACAACGATACATGACTTATTATCAGTGTTGGTTCCTGCCTGCTTGACTGTATTCGTCAGGCTGCATTGCATTAGTATGCACAGCGTCGAGCTCTGGTTGTATGATGTTGATATAACTTGCAATATAATAGAGTACATACTGTATGTAAAATATTTAAACTGTGTGGCAAAAGGAGAAGCGTGACAAAAGTTGGTAAAGAAACCTCAGGCAATGTCCCAGTTATTTGTCTTTCATACAAAAGTCTGACTCTCTAGAATGTGACTCATTATACTAGGAGAGGACATATTATAAATAAGAAATTATAAATAAGAAACTTGATATACAAGGAAATGACTCATACTAGAATGTGACTCATTATACACTGAAATGACTCAATATTCTATGAAATGGTTCATTACACTAGGAAATGAAATGGTTCATTAGACTAGGAAATGAAATGGTTCATTACACTAGGAAATGAAATGGTTTATTACACTAGGAAATGAAATGGTTTATTACACTAGGAAATACGGGAAATACTAGAAAATGCGATATAAGATACATACTTGGAAATTACCAATTTTACTAGGACATGACTCATAATAATAGGAAACTTTCTAGGAAAAGACTCATTCTACTAGAACATTATGTTGTACTAGGAAATGGTCAAAATGCATGACTCCAGTTACACCATGCCTCCGCCAACACAATGCTGTAAGACTTATGGGCAGTAGAGAGCAAGTGTACACTTCAGGAAAGAGGGGATATTGTTGGGACACAGCCCGTGTAGAACTGTCTGTATCCCCAGTCTCTCACCTGCAGGTTCAGCCAGTCCCATGGTAGGACAGAACAGCCCAGGAGGACAGGGCATGCAGTCTCCGAGGCTGTGTGTTCTCTCTCTGGGGTTGAACGATCCTGGAGGGCAGGGGTGCTGGGCAGCTAAGGTGGTGCCAGGGGGGCAATAATGTCCTTTAGGGCAGGGCCGGATCATCGATGCATTCTTCAGAGCGAACCTCAGATCACAGTAATAACCTGAAATAAAATAATTCTGGTTTGTGTACAGTGGTGCACTGCTTTGATAAATAGGCCTAATTTGCATGGCAGCATCTCTTCATGTGACCTGACCATGTGACCTGACCAGAAAATCTTTTGGGTCTTGGTAATTGATAACTTTGAAAGGTTATAAAGTAACTTGCATAGAATCTCAAATTATTTGCATATCTAACAATGGTTTTGAAATACAGTTTCTTTCATAGTGAAATAATTTGATCAAGTCATCAGTGTTTTGTGATTATTGGTAACATACAAATGTTAGCTAGCATTTTATCGAATAGCATTTCAGAAATGTCTGTGGAAATATTGGTATTTTCAGTAAGTTGGTTAGTGAAGTAGCTAAAAAAACACAACCCCCTCCTGTTGGCACCATCCCCAGATTTGGACAAGTCACTATTACGTTAAATTATACTTCTTTGAAGTGTTTACTAGAATGCTAGATACCTTACTTGGCTCGGTAAAAGTAAAAACACCTGACCATAAAAGTAAAAACACCAATTTGATATTACATCATCTCTGGTCTGTAGGGCAGGTCAAATTTCACTTGTCTAAAACAATTTCCATACATATTAAAATCGGTGGTGGGCAAGCTGACAGGTTATATCTCATAGGAAAATGTACCATTGTTTGCCAGTGCATTTACATTGAGAGCGTGAGGTGATTTAGTCATCCAGCCACCAGAAACGGCTGATAACAGAATGTGGATGAAGTTAGGGGTCCCAACCCTAGAGTCCATAAAATATGTAAACCAGAGTTTCGGAGCCCTCAGTATGGAATAATACAGAAGACAGAACCTTGCACTTGTGGAAAATGGAATTATTATTATATTCTTATTCCTTCATTATTCTGTTAGGGGGTCTTTGTACTCTGTATGCTTGAAACATTACGTAAACTAAGACTTTCCTTGTCCTCAACACAATAGGTCTGTATCTGTGTTCAGGGGCGGTAACGAATGTCGCCTGAGCAAGGCTCCTAGTCTCCATCTACTGTATGTGTGGAAGACTAGGTCCTGGGTCTAGCAGAAACCATTAGAAGAAGTCTCCTTTTTGGGGTCTCCCGCTCCTTGTACTGTAAAAGCGAACAGGACTTTATTCCTTATTGGGAGAGCTGATTTAGCAAAACCACCTAAAGTGACATGACCCAGCTGTCATGTGTGAGCTTTCACCAAGTTGTCTGGGCAACCGACATTCTATGATTACCTATGTCTCCTGGATCTATGTCTGTATGCAATCTGGTATTCCCTAGGCTACATCATGGCAACAACAATTCCTTATATGTACATTCTGCAAGTGCTGATGCTGTCACCCGTACGGTTGCAAAGGAATATAACTTTGAACCTCTGCAATGTAAAATCAGAACAACTGTCTTGACACTGCCCTGTGTTGGTCTTTGTACATGTACCTTTTTTGTCATGTTCACACACTAGTGAACAAGACAGAGAGGTCAACCCTACCTGCTTCACAAATATTGCATGCAGTCTGTTTCTCTTGGTCCTGGAAGGTTCCAGGGGGGCAGGGTTGTGGGACAGGACTTCCCTGGGGACAATAGTGGGCTACTGGGCAAGGGAAGGCCGTGGCCACCCTCTGGCCAGGAGGGCACCAGTAACCTTGAAAGGCAAGAGTTACAAAACACAGCCTCACTCTCCTCTGGTTACACATATAGCCTTTGTACAGTGACACTGGATACGTAATTAAGCAATAAGGCATCAGAGTACATGGCACATACATGCAGACATCTACATAGTTTAGCAGAGGTTCCTATCCAAAGCCACTAACAGCCATGAATACACACATATTCATACCATTTGGATCACATGACAACTTAACCTACAAACGTATCGTTGTAAGTGGCCTCCTCTACGGACTGAGCTACACGGGACCCTGTGTTTATAGCATAAATGCATGTATGCAGATGCTAATTTAGAGAGACGCAGCATCAATAAAGTGTAAGGCAGCAAGAGGATGTAGTCCCAAAGCATTCAGCCCATGATACGGGACCTGTAGTCACATAACGCTCAAAGGACAGGCAGAGTTGAACATCATGAGGCCAGTTTAGAGCCTAATGCTAAATAAGAGACACAGCACCGCAGCTACACTGGGCTTGGCAATATGGAGAAACTTCCTCCCAGCTTTTCAGAGGGCAAGGTGGATCTGTTGTTGCTTATACCGGTCTCAGATTTCCACAGATATTTTTACAGTTTTGCTGTACCCTGAACTAGTTGACCTGACTGATGTACACAAATGCTTGATGAATGGTTCACATGCTGAACCAGATGCTCTAGCTCTGGAATAAATACAATGCATGGAACAGCTTGGGGTCCGTGAAAAAAGGTTTGAGAACCGCTGGTGGCCGATTTGGGATTGGGTCAAAATGGACTCACCCTGGCTACAGAGCCCAGTAGGACCTTTTAGGCCTGCAACAGCACAATGAAATCCGGCAGTACAGGGCTGACATTGAGCCACACTGAATAGGCCTGGAACTGGGGAGAAAGTACCAGCAGGACACGCCTTGGGCTCACCAGAACCTTCCTCTGAAAGAAAAAATTAGGAAAAAAAACCTGTGTTTAACAGTTGTCATTCAAGAATCAGTCACAGCTGCTCTGGAAGAAGGCAATATGAAAAGTATAATACATTCAGTTTGTAAAGGATTTTAACAGGCGTTCAGACTTCAAACCACTGAACCAGTGTAAGGAAGGGAGTGAGACTAGCTTACCAAACATCAAGCTCTCCCCACTTGGGTAGGTGGATTAACCCTTAACTACCGCGTAAATGTGTTCAGTAAGAGGACATCTCATTTTGAGCCAGCGTGAGCACTGCTTACCACAGTAAGTTCCAGGGGGGCAGATGTCGCCAGTCTGGCCATCAGTGGGTTTGGGGTGAACAGCTCTCTCTTTGCAGAAGTAGCCCGGGGAACAGGGTCCCATGGGGAGACCAAGACCTAGACAATAATGTTCAATATAAAGGCCATTCATTACTTACAGTAATAATTCAGTCCGTTTGGTTAAAAAGTCAATTACTTCATTAAAATCTAAATTAGATTAATTTCTGAAGAATGCGAAACCACTTTTGTATTTGTTAATTAACAATTGCTGTTCTTTAAATTGCTAGACTAGAGTAATTATAGTAAGTGAATTGAAACGAACCTTCGTTCAGCCTTTTCTAACCTGAATGAAGCTTAAAATTCCATAGCCTCAAAAAAGCACCAAAACAGCTTTTATTTTACTACTGTAACCTCATTTCACAACGAAACTGAAAAATAACAACTGGCATAGGAAGTAAACATCTGTTCCTATATGGTATTAATTGCGCTTAAACCTGCGTTATGTGGAAGTATATAAAAAAAATCGCCTTTTCTGACTTTTTCTAGTCTAGCGTTTGAAGTCATAGAATGGCGCAAGCCATATTTTATTAAAAAGAAGACATTCTCCTGATTAAAATGATGCCCCCATGATGCCCCACATACATTTATTTAATTTTTTTTCCCGTACAACAACATCACTCATCTTGTTGTGAGTTTAGGTGTTTACTAATGCGAATGAGAACAGGAAGTAAACCAGAAACTGCAATGCAGACTTCTAGACAAAAGCGGAAGTTCGTCACTACGCTGGTGCACAGAGCCTATAGTTTTAAGAGGCAAGAAAAGCATTCCCCTAGACCTGAAACAACATCTGCCATCTTGTGTATGTAATTAATAATTCTAGATCCAAAATAAAAACGGGCTCTATTGACAGTAAGTTATTTTACATTAAGAACCTGAAAACACTCTACCGTAGATAAGTAGGTACAGAGTGTGGCCCACACTGTACCTGAGACGTTACAGAAGGCCCCCGGGGGGCAGGGCAGAGGCTCAGGGCTTCCCTGAGGGCAAAAGAAGCCCTCCTGACATCGCCCCCCAGTGGAAGTGGCAGGACACAGGCAGTTGGCATTAGTGTAGTTGTCCAGATCAAAGGGCTGGGATTTCCAGGCGGCAGACACACAGAACCAACCTGCAGGGGAGAGAAGGACAGATGGAGGTCGGGGTGGAAGGGAGGAGCAGAGAGACAGAAAACTCCTGGCTCTTGAGTAGACACTTGAAGCAATAGAGGACTGCCGACTGACCGGCTTTGCATTTCCCGGAGACGGCAGTCAGTCTCTCCTTCTCACAGTAGTGTCCTGGGGGGCAGGGTAGGCAGCTGTCCAGACTCTGAGTCATGGGTTCCGGGTTGTAGTAGCCCCGGGGACAGGGGAACTGGGTGGCATGACGTGTGCCTGCAAAAACACACGCACAACATTAACACACAACACAGAACACACAACCGAACACAGCACAGAACACAAAAAGGAATGGTCAGATTTCAAGGTCCTCCAGCCGACTTTGGTTTGACAAAAAATAGTCGCTTAGGGTCTGTGCTTGAGAAGCATGAGAAGGACATGATGCGTGTGTGCATTCTCACCATCAGGACAGTAGAAGCCAGGAGGACATGGGAACTGGGTGTGGTCACTGGTCCTCTCCGGGCAGAAGTAACCAGCATGGCAACGGGGGCACCTCGTCAGCCCTGTCATGTTGGCATAACTTCCTGCGGGGCAAGGCACTGGGTTGGCACTGCCAGGGGGGCAGTAATGCGCCGCGGGGCACCGCCCCCCTCCTCCAGCCTCAGAACCTGCACAGGCGACGTCTATTAGAAACAATGATTAGAGCCACTGATAACATGTCTGTGTGCTGTGATCATCATGTACCAGTGGCTATGCTGTCCCCCCCTGGGCAGTAAAATCCCTCCTGGCAGGGCCCGGATGGACGGGTCAGCCCCTGGGAACCACAGAACTGTCCGGGCGGACACGGGCTGCAGCCTGCGTCCTCTGTCACATGGACCCTAGATCCAGAAACACACAGAGGATTAACTCTGAGGAACATACATTAATATTCATCAATGCGAATTATAATTTTACACACTCCGGATAAGAGCATCTGCTACATGACTAACATGTAAATGTAATTATTCAAATGGTTTGAGTCAATGAGCCCACTGGGACAGGTGTAAAAGATTAGCAGATGCAATTAACATCAACGGTAAAAAGTATCTGGTAATAGTTTCCACCATATGCCTGCAGCCCCGCCCCCACAGCATCAACGGTAAAACATATCTGGTAATAGTTTCCACCATATGCCTGCAGCCCCGCCCCCACAGCATCAACGGTAAAACATATCTGGTAATAGTTTCCACCATATGCCTGCAGCCCCCACAGCATCCATTTGACCAGGGAAGCTAAAACCTTTGTCTCTGTACTCAAGCATTTCAGGTAATTTCCGTAATCTGCAACTGTACAGAATGTAATTAACCACATCATTATCTAGTCACCTAAAGATCAATTACTCCTATCAATTAAACTTTTATAACGTTCCTTATGGGCCTTTCTGTGTCTTAAACAGGGTAGAGGCAGAATGTTAACCTATAAGAAAAGGTCCCCAGAGGACAGGGTAGAGGCAGAATGTTAACCTATTAGAAAAGGTCCCCAGAGGACAGGGTGGAGGCAGAATGTTAACCTATTAGAAAAGGTCCCCAGAGGACAGGGTAGAGGCAGAATGTTAACCTATTAGAAAAGGTCCCCAGAGGACAGGGTAGAGGCAGAATGTTAACCTATAAGAAAAGGTCCCCAGAGGACAGGGTAGAGGCAGAATGTTAACCTATTAGAAAAGGTCCCCAGAGGACAGGGTGGAGGCAGAATGTTAACCTATTAGAAAAGGTCCCCAGAGGACAGGGTAGAGGCAGAATGTTAACCTATTAGAAAAGGTCCCCAGAGGACATGGTAGAGGCAGAATGTTAACCTATTAGAAAAGGTCCCCAGAGGACATGGTAGAGGCAGAATGTTAACCTATTAGAAAAGGTCCCCAGAGGACAGGGTAGAGGCAGAATGTTAACCTATTAGAAAAGGTCCCCAGAGGACAGGGTAGAGGCAGAATGTTAACCTATTAGAAAAGGTCCCCAGAGGACAGGGTAGAGGCAGATAGTTTACCTATTAGAAAAGGTCCCCAGAGGACAGGGTAGAGGCAGAACGGTTCCTTCTGGACAGTAGTGACCCTTTGGACAGGCTCCACCAACACCTGTACTGATGTTCCCGTCTGGGTTCCTGAAGTTTAGACCTGAAAATGTTGAATACTTATAGGTTACTTTACTAGTAGTACTGAGCACAATGTAGTGAACTGGGAAATGTTTAATGAAATCGTACTAAATCAAAACCCTGTACACTGTCCCAGGAGGGTTATGATGCAGTGTAACAGAACTAGTGTTAGTGGACATTACCTGCTAAACAGAAGAAACCTGCTTGACAGGGTCCGGTTGGTTCTGCCAACCCCCAGTCCTCACAGTACATTCCTGGACAAGAAACACACAGACACGGTAAAGAGACTCATGCCTTAAATGATTACTTGATGTATATAAATGCTGTTCTATGTGTCAGTGCCAGGAATTGGCGTGCGCTGCAGTGCCTGAATATGTTGACATTTAATATTTTAAAATTTTAATTATCTACTTCTTTTAATAATGTGCATCTTTGAAAATAAATGATTCAGTCAAATGTACCTATCCAAAAGGGTGTTAATTGCATTCAAGAGGGCATAGCCAATGGCTACATGTTATCCAGTATAAAGCATTACACACTCAAAAGGACACTCAATGGGGATTCAAACAGGCCAATGCTCTCACCTGCTGGGCAAAGAAGGCACTGCTCCAGTAGGCTCTGTCCTGGTTGGGGGCTGTATGTGCCTGGAGGACAGGGCACCACCTCCTCAGCTGTGCCCCCCAGACAGTAATGTCCCGCAGGGCAGAGCTGAGCACCTTCCCCATCCAGGCAGTATCTCCCAGGAGGGCACTCCAGACATTCTGCAGCACCTACAGAGGAAAATGACAGAAATAGAAAGCTAGTCATTTGTATTCATTTCACATGGCAAAGGTTTGTTTTTAATGTATAATGTATATGGTCTGACATTAAAAGAGAAATGCTCAATTGTATAGCAGTATATCCGGTCAACTTAATTGAAGTAAACTGAAATTCCAAATTCAAATGTTTTTTTTAAAAGGCAACCGATGAAGGAAACTGGAATGATACTTTCCTTCCTGTTGTAAGGGATGTCAAGACATTTGTCAAACTATACCTGTACTGTTGGAGTAGGAACCATCAGGGCAGTGTTTAGGAGATGATGACCCCATTGGACAGTAGGATGCTTGAGGACAGATGTCTCCTGCCACTCCATCTATCGGCATTGGAGATGTTGCTCCACCTGAACAGTAAAACCCTGTAATTCACAAAGAATGCTTTAATTCATAAAACACTGATAGATGAAAACATGCTATCACATACAGTACTGTATACCGTAGGATACCAAACACATTACCGTTTTGTTTTAAATCATATATACAGCGCTGGGCTGGGTTCAAAGGAGATTTTAGTCACACTTCCATACAGTCTACTGTCACAATAAAAACCGTATCTCACGACCTTGTTCCTGAATTTTTTTTACAAACCTTAATTTTTGAGTAAAATGTCTCTTTAATGTGTACCTGCAGCACATATCCCAGAGGGCTGCATGAGGCCTGTGGTGTTACAGTAGAAGCCTGGAGGACAGGGCCGGCAATAGGAGAGGTCCTGGGCCCCCACGACATTGCTCCAGGTCCCAGCAGGACAGGGATGTTCATGGGGAAACCTGGTGCCTTGTGGGCACACGAAGCCTGCCGGACACACTCCCCCAGTGGCCACATCCATCTGGATGGATCACATATTGTACATTCACATTTAAACAACAGATACGTAACATAATTAGTTGAAAGAACAACCTTTCTTTCAACTAATTTTTTTACTATAAATATGGGGAAATGTGACCCAAAAAAAAAGTTTAACCAGGAAAATGTGATTAATGAATTCATGATGACATTCTCCCAGTCTCCATTATGCTTAATTTTGGCGGGTGGGCAGGTGCTTATGTCAGGCTACAGAAAATTCACTTGATTCATGAAAGCCCCATCCGAGCCTGCGACAGGTGTTTGAGATGCGTACTAGTTACCGGGGTGACGGAGGTGGCCCCAGACGTACAGTAGAAGCCTTTGTCACAGAGACCCTGAGGTACAGAGAGACCAGCCCTCCTGCAGAACGAGCCTGCATCACATGGGCTGCAGTGGTGCACACCCCCCCCACCTGGCTGGTCCGCATAGGAGCCCTACACACACACACACACACACACACACACACACAGCATATCATCATCCATGAGGATGATAGTTGTGACATATGGAGCCATGTGGATGTGGAGGGGCGCTACGTGGCCACCGGAATGCCGGAAGCAGAGACAAGATGGCCCGTCAAAGAGCAGGCTGTCCCGAGTCGAGAGATACCGGAAGAAGGCAACCCTGCTAATCGCCCAAGAGATCTGATTTCTGAACTCCCTACTGAAATTGATTACTGGATGCCATCGCAGGTGCAGCTCCCAACGGGAGGGCAGTCAGGGCCCGCCCAGCTTCGAGACCCCAATCTCACACAAGCAAATGACAATGTCCTGATGCTCCAAGGTATGCCCATTAAGGAAGGGTTTCCCCTAAACCAACCCCCACTCCACAGTAAATAAAAACAGCTGCTATACTGGATCATTAAGCAGGAAGGGGAAATAGAACAGCTGGTGCTTAGGGTTCAAATCTCAACCGTGCTACAGCTGGCCCATTCACACGGATTTGAGGTTGACCTTGCCTCGGGAAAAAAATCATTTTGGCCAGGGATAAAGAGCGCTGTGCGGAATTATTAGAGGCCCAGAATGCCAGAATTTAGAAGAAAAAGGCTATGGAAGGGAAAGGCAGAGACTGGGACCAAATACTGCCTTACCTGATGTTTCCGGTAAGAGAGGTGTCTAGCGATGTGTTTTATACCTATCACCCTAGCCAATTAGGCTTGGGAGGAGCAGCCCAGGCCCTATTGGAGTCTCACGGAACATGTGTAAGGGATGCAGGATCGGATGAAGACCATCTGGCCCCTAGTGAAAGAGCAGAAGACCTACATACAGGAGTGCCCAACCTTATGAGTTCCAACCAGGGGACAGGGTACTGGTACACACTGCCCAGAATAAGCTCCTGGCCTCCTGGCAAGGTGAAAAAAAAAAGGTAGCACCAATAAATTATAAGTAAATCAGCATGGGCGAAAGAAACCAACACAAATGTACCCTGTTATCCTGTTGAAGAAATGGCATGACAAGGAAGCCCCCCAAGATATTGTCCTGCTGGGACCGGAACTTCAGGAAAGACAACTGGGGAAGGGAAGGCAAGATATACACTATATGGCCAAAAGCATGTGGACACCCCTGCTAAATATTTTTGTTCAGGTGTTTCAGCTTCACCCATTGCTCACAGGTGCACAGCATTCCAGGACATAGCCATGAAATCTCCATAGACAAACATTGTCAGTTCAATGGGTCGTACTGAAGTGCTCAGTGACTTTAAACGTGGTAGTGTCATAGGATGCCACCTTTGCCACAAGCCAGTTTGTGACATTTCTGCCCTACTACATATGCCCTGGTCAACCGTAAGTGCATTCATTGTGAAGTGGAAGCGTCCAGAAGCAAAAACAGCCCAGCCACAAAGTGGTAGACCACGCAAACTCACAGGGCTGGGCTGCCGAGTAGTGAAGCGCATTGAGCTTAAAAATTGCCTATAATCTGTTGCATCACTCACCCCAGAGTTCCAAACTGCTTCTTGGAAGCAACATCAGCACCAGAAGTATGCATCAGGAGCTTTACGAAATGGATTTCCCCGTCCGAGCAGCTGTACCCCAAGCCTCACAGACATGTCCAATGCCAAGCATTGGTGGGAGTGGTGTAAAGCATGCCCCCACTGGACTCTGGAGCAGTGGAAACAACTTCTTTGGAGTGATGAATCACGCCTCACTATCTGGAAGTATCAAGAACGAATCTGGGTGTGGTGGATGCCAGGAGAACATACTTTTTGTCGTATAATGTATCTTCACTTTAGACCTCACCAAGGGATACTGGCAGGTACCACTCTCCCAAGCAGCTAAAGAAAAGACTGCCTTTGCCACTCCGTGGGGCCTTCACGAATATTGGGTCCTTCCCTTTGGTGTACAAGGAGCTCCGGCGACGCTCCAGAGATTAATGGACAGATGGCCCCACCCACGCAGCCCCTACACTGCTGCCTACCTGGATGACATGGTGATACATAGCAACAACTGGGTGACCCCCTGAACCAGGCGTAGCGGTGTTGGACGCGCTCCGAGAAGCATGTTTAACCACGAACCCAAAGGAATATAAGCTGGCCTGGACAGAGACTGTGTACCTTGGAGACATGATTGCGTGGGGCAACAGGAAATCCTGACTGAAGAAGTCTGAGGTGATACAGAATTGACTCCGGCATTTCACCTTAAGACCAGGTAAAGGCCTTCTTGGGGTTGACCAGATATTGTAACAGATTCATAACTAACTTAGCCTGCCTCAATTGCCTGTCCCCTTACAGATCTAACCAGAAAGCACTACCCAAACTGAGTATGCGGACTGCTGGAGGTGGAGACAGCGTTCGTGAGCTTAAAGACGTGGCCACCAGGTGAAGGCAAAGCCAGGATATGCTGGTCACCTTTCCCACTCCCCAGACCAACACACCTGGGACTGATTAGTCTCCGTCCACCTGCAGGTTGTTTCCTACTTGGCCAGGGCCCTAGGTAAGCCACCTGGAAACACTCTCAAAAGGAAGAGAAGGGCATAAGCGGAACATTCAGCATTTCAGTGTTGCTGATGAAGTGCTGAGTAAAATTTCTATGAGAACTTGTTTTTGCACGTTTCATTACCTGCCTTACACAGGTGTTTGGTGTTAAAGGCTTGTTTCGTTGAGTCCCAGAAGGACTCCTTTTATAAGTGCACCGCAAACAAACACCCCCTGGGCGATTTCTTACATAGTAATAAACTAGGTTAAACACATTAAAATGTCCGGTGTATTCTTAAACCAGCAGAGGCAGACGCAGGGGCTACTTACTGGAGGACAGGGGTGAGCCACACCAGAGCCTGGGGGACAGTAGTGTCCTGAGGGACATAGTCCAGGCTGGGACAGGCCAGTATGATTACATAGCCTTCCTCTCTGGCACTCCATGCATGACGAATAGCCTCTACCCTGAAGGACGAACGATACAAAGAGAGAAAACTTGGTACAATTTCTTTCAGTACATGGTTGAGTGCCGATAATAATTAATATTTATAAATATATATATTAGTATACTTTTTCAAGATTTGTATTGGGCGTTTGGCATTTGACGATTGGCATTCCACAGCTTTATTTTTGAACAACTGACCACTACTGGCCGTAGTTATATATAGTACATTATAAAGAACTGTCAGTAATTTCCTATGTGCTCTCAGTGTACCGATTGGAACGTGCCAAGGGGACAAGGCTCGGGCCTGACAGCCCCCTCCAGGGCATAGTAACCCTCCTCTGTCTCATTCTGGACAGGCGACGCAGAGCCGCCCGTACAATAGTAACCAGCAGAGCACGGGCCAGTGGGAGCGGTGTTACCGAAACCTAAACAATAGGACCTAAGAACAAACAACACACTGGCAATGAAACACAGAAACCAGGGAGCGCTTTTCTGTCAAAACTATACACAACAACAATAGCTAAACGAGAGGTCTCGATAACAGCTAGCGCTAATAAATGTTCGTTCTGGAGAAAGCACACGCGGGCCCGTATGATGTGTTGTTACCCAGGTGGGCAGTCAGCACACTGCTGGGAGGTTCGGAGGCCGGTGCCGTTGCTGAAGGTGCCAGGGGGGCAGGGGGAGGGGGAGGCAGAGCCTGGGGGGCAGTAACTTCCGGCCGGACACAAACCTCCAGTCGGCCCATCGGCTGGGGTCTGTGGAGACGGAAAACACAGCACGGCTCAGCAACATCATCTGATGTAACCCCTGAAAATGTTTGTTGGTTTACTGACTGTTTTGGCTTGTCAAGGATTTATTAGTTTCCAAGATTTATAGCTAAATGCAGAGTGTCACAAGGCCACCTACACAGTGATATTCTTACTTGACGTTTAATGGTTTTATTACAGTCAAATCACGTTATGGGAGTTGTCTGTGCAGTATGATGAGTTCTGTATAAGGCCAGTGCAGCCATGTTAACGATGAAATCCTCTTACTGCAGAAGTGGCCCTCTCCCTGCAGTAAAAGCCCTCTTCACACACCCCCAAGGGCTCGGTTCTTCCCACTCCGCTGCAATACCTGCCCCCGCCACACGAGGAGCACTCAGACAGACTACTGAGTGCAGGACGTGAACCGTAGGTGCCCTCTACACAGAATTCTGGAGAAGTACTTCCCTCAGCACAATAGGAACCCTGTTAGAGTATTGAAATATACAGTGTGAATATAAATAGCCGTTCTCAATACCAGCCTCCCCAAAACTGTCAGAATTCTCATTTTGTGGAAATACAATATGCATAAAATCCTGTTTGGTATTGCACTGAGGCTTTTCAGCGTTGTATTAAGTCATGTTGTTTCATTTATTTTCTGTTCGTACAACCACATGTTTCTTCTAACCTCAACAACAATTGAGGTGACTCATCAACATATAACAATCTGACTCTTAAAATGCTTACTGTTGAACAATGCTGCATTTGAGAGGAAAGAAATACTTAGGTTGGTGTTCGGAGACAAGCTACATTTATTATTTCACGAATGAATACAGTGAATGCTTGTCCTACCTGTGGGCAGACAGTCGGTGTGTGCGTGCCTGGACTGGCGCAAAAGAACCTGGCTGGACACACTACACACACCCCACCATGGTGACCGTGAGAGTTGTTCCGGTAAAATCCTGACTGGCAGGGCGACGTGTTTGGGTGCCCAGTACCCAGAGGGCAATAGAAGCCATCAGGGCAGCTCCCAGTCTGAAACACAACAATGTTTAAAACAGAGCGAAACACAAAAAAATATTTAAGAGAAAACATTGTTTGGGGGACTGCAAGCAGAGTTTGGTCAAGCCCTTGCTGGTTTCAGTCTATATCTGGAAACAGACACCACCAAGGAAGAGAGAAGCCAGGTATCTGTTGAGGTACCAGGAGTCTTTGCTCTGTGTTCTCCAACCCCCAAAGCTACAATCCTCTGGAACCTTCAATCACTGGAGCAAGTGAAACCTCACAAAAAAATCACTAAACCATGAGTGACAAGGGGTACATGACAACAGCCCAAATGCCTTTATCTCCCACTGTCTTTGTCTGATGCCCAGGCTGGGACCCGACTCTAAGATCAACCCCCGGGGAGAGATATGCAGAAAACACATTTTCAATTCACACAAGCACACAATAAACCTTGTAATACCACTAGGTAATACAACCTGCCTACTACAATCCTCAGTACTCCTGACAGAGGCAGGGAAGCTGCAGAGAGGATTACAGCTCTTAATAACGTCTGAATTCGACTACATGGAATGATATCAAAGGACCCAGTAATGTGTGTGATGTGCTTGGTACAATAACGTGAATTACAATGCCAGGCATCACCAGGAAACCTGCCCAGCTGATGTGCCACCAACCTCCTGTGATCTGCCTGAATGCAAAATATCTTGACAAGTAGAACCATCACCTCTTTGTTCTATGGGGATCTTTCTGTTAGCCCCTTCAGTACCTGCCTCTTCCTTCTCATCTAGTTAACTGTTCTCTCCTGTTCCTCCAGACAATATCCTGTGTCTAGTGCAATCAGATTGCCCGACAACCTTCCCACTCAACCCATATCCTCCTGCGAAACAAACAGATGTTTCGTTTGGAGTTGTCCAACCAACCGTATGTCCACCCACGTGGTAAAAGCTGAGTAAAACCTGTTTGTACTCTCTGTGTAACGCATCGTTCATTTGCAACTGCATTCTCTTCCAGGGAATTATTTGTGGTGAAGGGGTAATGATCGTTACAGATTTGTTTGGTTATAAGTGAAACTACAACCAAACCAGGGGGTTCTGCAATGCTTAGAGGGAGATCAGACCTTGTGCCCCCTGAAGTCCTATTCATTCCATTACCACACAACTTGTTTTCTGGCAAGTAGACATTATTTGTTACGACAGACCTCCTGAAAGTCTGGGATTCGGAGTGCAAGACCAACAAGTCCTGTTGGTAATTTGGTGATGTTCAGGCAGATGTTTAGTGTTCAGGCAGTGTTCTGGCAGTGTTCTGGCAGTGTTCAGGCAGTGTTCAGGCAGTGTTCAGGCAGATGTTTAGTGTTCAGGCAGTGTTCAGGCAGATGTTTAGTGTTCAGGCAGATGTTTAGTGTTCAGGCAGTGTTCAGGCAGATGTTTAGTGTTCAGGCAGTGTTCAGGCAGATGTTTAGTGTTCAGGCAGTGTTCAGGCAGTGTTCAGGCAGTGTTCAGGCAGGGTGTAGACGGTGCGAATTATAAGTGTTGGCCCAAATAGGAGAAATAAAGAATAAATAACATGTGTATAACATTTTCCATTGATCTTAGTCTCCACCATAGACGGGCATTATGAGACAAAGACAATGAAAACATAGTTTCTTTACTTAGTAACTTACTGGCTCAATTATCGGATGCTCCCGGGGCTGCTGGGAGTAGCAGTATTTTCCCACAGGACACATTGCACACTCTGAGAGGTCACGCAGCCCAGGGTGCCCGCCAAAGGTTCCATTTGGACAGGGAATTGGGTTTGGGTCCTTATAAGAAGTGTCAAAGGTCAGTCATTTTTGTATTGATGTTTTATGTTCTGTGTTTCAATGTTGAATTCTGGTTTTTAAAAATGTAGTAACGATTAATGGGACAATAACAACAATTCAGAATGTGACAGAGAGACTAACTCACAATGCCTCCACCGAGGCAGTAGAAGCCTCTGGGGCAGAGGACGGCAGATCTCTGGGGCTCTCTGGCCAGGCCCTGGGAACAGAGGAATCCTGGAGGGCAGACCATGACACTCAGCATGGCCTCCTCACTGGTGGTTTCGTTACTGCAGTAGTGGCCCTGCAGACAGGGGGCGCACTCCACTGAGCCCTCGTCCTAAACGACAGAAACGAAGAGAGAAGAGGAAGTAAACATTCGACATGTTCAGTGTTGGTTTTCATGGCACCAGGGCAAACCTACTGCCTTATCATCTTTTGAACATCTCAAAACCTTCCTGATGCATTTCAGTTACTTAAAATCATACTTTCCACCGACTTAAATACTGTTGCAAAAATGCTGATTTACTTTTACAAATTATGTCAACATCAGTGACAACCAAACCAAAGCATTCAGAAAATGATCATCAGTACAGCCCACACAACTGGAAGGTTTTTGTGTTAGGAGAACATTTGCTGCAACCTAACAAACACATTGGAAACTTTCCCCAAGAACCACATTTTTATTTCTTTGAGAAGCAAAACTGCTATTAGAAAAAGCCTGAAAAAACGACTTGCAGTCAAGTCCATTCAAAGTTTGCGTAGTGCTGTGAACTGGGTCTTACGGAATAGCTGCCTGCTCCACACACTCTGGGATTGACAGTGGCTGGGAGGGGGCAAAAATAGCCTGCCGGGCATGCAGAGCAATCCTCCCACCTCAGCCCTCCTTTCAGACGGCGAAATGTAGAGCTGGAACAAACCGCAAACAGCAGTGTATGATTAACAGTATAACTTGCATTTGCTTCTTCCACCTTCTGAATCATCTTGATATCCTTGCTCTTCAGTCAACATCCTCTCTTACGGTGGGCAAGGCGCTGGCTTGGATGTGCCCTCCGGACAGTACGAGCCCCCAGGACAGATGTGGCAGTCGTCTCTTTGTCCGTTGCCCATCCTGGTACTGTAGGTGCCCGCGGGGCAGGGAAACTGTGTCCCATACATTGTTCCTGGAGAAAATAAAACAAAACATAACCTGTCCCATCCAAAATATGTACATTTCATTCTATTCTTCTCCGACGAGCGTGTTTGGATTCTTACCTTCGGGACAGTAATGCCCAGAGCTGCACCTCCCCGTTGGCGCCCCCACCCCGGCCAGGCAGTACCAGCCACGAGGGCAGAGGCGGCACTCGCTCTCTTCCTCCAGCCCACTGCGATCGCTCCACGTGCCCATGGGGCACTTGTGCTGGGTAGGGAACATGGTCCCGGGTGGGCAGTAATGCCCGGGGAAGCAGGAGACCGGGGGCCTCTGTGAACCACCTGTACCTGTGTAGGGCCATTTAAATGCTGGTGACATGTCTTCCACTGGAAAATCTAGGGACTGTATCAGGGACTGTGGGGCTGATCATGAAGGAGACATGAAGGAGATAGCTATCATGGCGATGGGCAAGCAGATATAGGGGGCACCTTGCAGACATGCATATCGCGCAGGGCATTGTTGACACTGGGCCCGGTCGGTTAAGTCGGTGCGGTTGCTGATGGTCCCAGGTGGACATGCATTGGTGGGAGCGTTAGGCCTGGACGACCCGGGAGGACACGCAAACCTAACAGAAATAAACAGTCGAGGCGTGAATGTTGTAAATGACAATTTCCTGAATTATGATCACAACATTTTTAATATGCTCCAGCGGATTCTCATTCAAGAGAGTCTACATGGATGGCAAAACACAAGAAAAGTAAGAGGAAACATACAGGGTCAACAGGAGGACGACAGAATAATATGTTTCAGACGGGTAGTCTGTCAGAAGGAGTTACCCTTGCATGCAGTCCACATCTGGAGCCTTCAGGGCTACTTTAGTGCAGGCCTTGCCCGGGTAGCACTCCCTGCAGTCCGTGGCCTCATCCTGTCCCTCCAGGGGGTTGAATGTCCCAGGCTGACAGGGCTTAGGGTCCAGGGTACCCTCTGGGCAGTAGAAACCAGCAGGGCATCTCAAACAGTCTTTCCCACCTAAAGAGGTTTTAATAATTGGTCGTGGGGAACTGAATGAATGAATGCTTGTTATGTTTAGACTACAACAGTGCATCGGTTTATTCCTACACAGGAAGTCACGCTCAGTCAATGCGCCGACAGGAACCAGTCAATGGGCTTACAGTACTGTGTTGTGTATTCTGGACTGCGATGTCTAGAAAGTAGAGGTATGACTGGAGGTTTCTTTGAGGTCGAGTTTGGAAGACCGAGTTTGTAAGATCGAGTCTGTAACATCACGAACAATAGACTATCAAATGCTGCAATGAATAATTTAATTACTCTCTCCCTTGACGACCGGGTGCCCAATCATTATTTCACCACTATACGAAACGGCTGATTTCTAACAGTTGTCATGTTAAGTAGGCCCCAAAACAATAGGCCTTAATTTTGTCTGCAACATTTTCTTCACACCAAATTTTAATTGAAGTGGTTGGCAAATGAATGTGTTTTTTATCTGAATGAGTCATCAAGTTCAGTAAATAAATGGAGCTCAGTTAGTACAGTTAACATTTTTTGTCCATGATTTAACTGGATTGAAAATATAAAGATGCCTGCCCTCAGGGAAAAGGTTTGGAAACCACTGCCTTAGCTCAGTGGGGTCTAGAGGCCTGGGATTCCATGGCTTCAGCCCCGGGTTTTTTGAAATAGCCCTGCCTCTTTTGATCCAATTCCCTCAAAAATAAGATGTCAGTTTGCTGTGCGAGCTGGCATTTAAGCATGCTAGAATGGTGTTAAGAAACCAGCACAACCAGAGCTGGCATTTTCATTGGGTGTGCTTTATTTTGCACAGGGTTGTATCTTGCCCCGCTCCAAGTGGGCAAATCTTTCCAAGTGATGCCTTACTTATTGCCCCTTGGTGAGGAGTAAAGGTGCCCCTTGGGCATTTCACTTCCTCCAGTGTGCCAGCTGGGCAGAACCTTCCACGGGCACAGGGCAAGCCAGGACCTGCAGAGCCTGGAATATAAACAACACGGGAGAAAAGCAAATTAAAGAACAGCCGACATCACAGTGCTGTTAGAAGAAAATACCCATCATCAATAGCAAAGGTCGGTACATTGCACATCGTTATTGTTTGTGTTTAATTCGTGTAAAATATTCGTCTGCCGCATTTAGATGCCTGTAATATAGCTCGTGTTCCATTACAGAACATGGCCTGCATGTACAAACACTTGTGTTTGTAATACACTGAAATGTCCATTCGTGTATAGCTACAGTAGGTGCATGTGTTTGTGTGCATCACCTTCAGGACAGAACCGTCCCTCCGAACATCTCCTGCAGGCTGCCCTACTTGTCTGACCCAGTTGTTCTCCTGCTGTTCCAGCAGGGCAAGGTGACCCGTGGGGCGTTACGGTGCCCTCCTCACAGTAATACCCTTGTGGGCACATGAATTCGGAGCCCGGTCTCTGCGAACTACCTTCCAGACAGTAAAACCCTGAGGCAGAGTGGAAAGGTTCCACAATAAATCATTTCTTCTAGCTGACAGTGATGGTATCATGACACTGAATTCCACGGCAGTGCACAGCTAGGCAATAAAAGAATATATTCCACAAACTGTAACCGCAGATCTCTGCCGAGATCAAACAGGGTCAAGAAAAAAAATCTGACCTGAAATGTTTTCCTCTGGTCCAACTTTCATCTTCATCCGCTGCACACAAATGTTAACTTCACTGAATCCCCATTGGGATGCAGACCGGATGATGGACTAATTACCTGCTGGACATGGTGGGCAGTCCCTCGCCCTCTGCAGACCCTCTTTCGGGCCGTAGCTTCCAGCAGGGCACGGCAGAGCAACATCTCCAGTGCAGTAATGACCTGTGACGATATGGTTTTACATTCATATTCACATGGGAATTGTCAAAAACTTAAAAACAAGCCAGAAAGAAGAAATATGTAATCTATTGACGTCACCTAAAGGACAAACGACACAGGCTGCTCCCTCCCGGCTGTCTCTGTGTGTCCCGGGAGAGCAGGAGGAGACAGGCTGTCCAGACTGCACAGACAGCCTTGTCCCTGTTCTACTCCAGCCAGGTACCACAGCGTCTCCACATAGAGAGGTGCCATTGCAGGTCTCGCAGTGTGTCTGGCCAGGCATGGAATACTGTCCAGGTAGACAGGCTAGAGGCTGCGAGGTCCTATTATGTGGGCAGTAGCTCCCTGCAGAGTCAAAGGCTTTATTTTGGTTAAATGCATTCCATTCTGGCATTGAACAATCCTTCCCATGAAATATATTGGCATGGTTTGTCAAAAACAAATGATCCAGTTTGAAGAAATCCTGTCTCAATCTCAAATATATTCTTCTCGTTTGATGTAGTTCTTTTAAAAAGGAGGAACCACATTTGTAGCTGGTGTACTGCAACCCTGTTTCCAAAGAGTTGGGACGTTGCGTAAAATGCATATAAAAACAGAATGCAATTATGCACAAAAAATGTATCACTATATTTAATTGAAAATAGTACAAAGACAAGTTATCAAATGTTGAAACTGAGAAATACTATTGTTTTGGGAAAAATATATCCCCATTTCGATTTTTATGCCAGCAACACATTTCAAAAAGGTTGTGACAGGGTAATGTTTACTACTGTGTTGCATCACCTTTTCTTTAAACAATACTTTGTAAGTGTTTGGGATCTGAGGAGAACAACTGCTGTAGTTTTGAAAGTGAAATGTTTTCCCATTCTTGCTTGATATAGGATTTCAGCTGCTAAACAGTTTGGGGTCTCTTTTGTTGTAGTTTTCGTTTCATAATGCGACAAATGTTTTCAATGGATGACAGGTCTGGACTGCAGGCAGGCCAGTTTAGCACCCAGACTATTTTACTACGGAGCCATGTTGTTGTAATACATGCAGAATGTGGTTTGGCACTGTGTTGCCGAAATATGCAATGCATTCCCTGAAAAATACGTTGTCTGGATGGCAGCATATGTTGCTCCAAAATCTGTATATATTGGTGCCTTCACAGATGTGCAAGTCACCCATGCCATGTGCACTAATGCACCCCCATACCATCACAGATGCTTGCTTTTGAACTGTGCTTTGTTAAGAAGCCAGGTGGTCCATCTCCTCTTTAGTTTAGACGCAGACATCAATGATTCCCAATACAAATTTCACATTTTGATTAGTCAGACCACATGACAGTTTTCCACTTAGCCTTTATCCATCTTAAATGAGCTTGAGCCCAGAGAAGGCAGTGGCGTTTCTGGATCTTGTTTATATATGGTTTCTTCTTTGTATGGTAGAGTTTTAACCTGCATTTGTGGATGCAGCGACATACTGTGTTCACAGACAATGGTTTTCAGAAGTGTTCCTGAGTCCATGCAGTGATTTCCACTGCAGTTCCAATGCAGTGCCGTCTGAGGGCCAGAAGATCCAACCATCCGATAGTGGTTTTTGGCCTTGTCCCTTGCATACAGAGATTTCTCCAGATTCTCTGAGTCTTTTAATATTATGTACCATAGATCACGAGACTGCAATATTTGCACACGCAGTCTTTCACAGAGTGGTGAACCCCTCTCTGTCCTCACTTCTGACAGACCCATCCTTTCTGGAATGATAATTTAATACCAAATCATGTTACTGACCTGTTGTTAATTGACCTAATTAATTGTGTGATATTCCATCACATAGAGTATTTTTTGCATTACACGTTTCCAGTCTTTTGTTGACTCTGTCCCAACTGTTTTAAAATGTGTTGCTGGCATCAAATTCAAAGTGGGCATATATTTTTCAAGAAGCAATAGAATGTCTCAGTTTCAACATTTGATGTGTTGTCTATGTACTGTTTTCTATTGAATATAGTGTTTAAATGATTTGCCCATCACTGCATTTTGTTTTTATTTTCATTTTGCACAGCGTCTCAACTTTTAGAAAATGTGGTTGTATTTAACACAATACAGGATCAGTTTTTACCTGGATTAAAGTTTAGAAAAACTGAGCAGAGACTGAATCTCTAAAGCATTTTTCTTGGAAACCGATTCAACGATGATTGATGAAAGAGGCTGGTTGTTGCACTAGAGTAGTACACTTGGAAACATGGTCAGGGGTTTTATCCTGACCTGACAAAGGCCATTTATATTCCCACACAATAATTCCACATCTTGGTGCCTTGCCTGCTGGGCACGGATGACACTGGACACCGCAAAGCGTGGAGAAGGAGCCTGCTGGGCAGTCAGTGCAGGCCGTCTTGGTGGGGTTGGGCTCTTCTCCAGGTCCACACTTAAATGGCAAGAAAATAGACAAAAAAAACACTATTTCTCTCATCATCCCAATAATTCCTGTCCCCACTCATCCTTGCAATTTCACAACTATGAATAGCATAATTTGCAATGGAAACAATACTCCCATATAAGATATCCATAAGGACATAAAGTGTAGTATATTACAAATGAGTTAACACCTTTTGAAGGTGTCCATTTGGGCAGACAGACCCAAAGGGACAGGGCCGGCACTGGAAAAGTCCCTCTGGGGAGTGCTGCCCTGCTGGGCAGGGTTCTAGTGTCCCAGATGCCGGATCACAAAGGAACCCAGCAGGACAAAGTCTGCAGTCCACCCTGTCTTCTGTGCTGACTAAACCTAGTGAACAAGGCTACAATAGATATGATATTTAAGATACATGCAGTAGTGTATGGTATATACAGTAGAAAGTAAATCTGTAGTTAAATTGTTTTAAATCTGTATTTTGTGTATGGTTTCAGTGTTTATTGTTGCCCTGTAGGGCCCAACTGTAAATGAGATCTCGGACTTAGTGGGTTTTTCCTGTATACATAAATAAAATAAAATATATATTAGTTATTAGAAAATATATATGATGACTAAACAGTGAAAAGGCAAAGTTAGATTAATACCTTGCAATCTTCAATGCTGCTTCTTCCTGTGTAGCGGTTGTATGTTCCTGTTGGGCATCTCTTTGGTGCAGATACGTTGCCTGGACAGCTAATGTTATAATAAAAACGTTCACTTAATGTTGACACTTTTTGTATATGTTCTTATAATAGGCATATGTTCATGTCTTACAACGGGAGCTGACATGTTGAGGTACTGCGAAGAAAAAAGATGTCTTGTACTCACAAATATCCTGAAGGACACTCCACACAGAGACCGGCTGAAAAGTAGGTTCCGTCAAGACAGCTGTGGTTTCTCTTAACACTGAGGACCAGATCAGGATTCGTCTCAATGAGCCCTATGTGAATGAATATCAACGAACGAATGAAGGCAAAACAGAATGATCCTGTATCAGAAACATCTCTTATAAGTCGTCCAGATTGTATTAGCAGCAAGTGATAAATGTACTGATTATCCCATATGTCCAGGTAAGGAGAGTTTTTGTGATCTGTACTGAAAGTATTAACATGAACTTAGAACATACCTGAAACCAAAGATGGTTGTTTCAGCACAGGATTGATCCATAAAGCTGAGAAACACAACAGCAGCATACTATACCACTCAGGCATTCTTAGATCTCAATATCAAATAAATTCCATATGGACCCGTGTGTGTGTATTTGCCTGTCAGACCAGGCTAGTCAAAGGGCACGAGGATGTCTGATCCAAAGGATGAAACTGAGAGCTCAGTCGATACAAGTGAAATGTGAACCATCATGGAACCTGATTCCAAGAGGCCTCTCGCTCAGCCAGGTACTGGTTACAGTGAACTCCTGTTACCTGCACATTAAAAGTGCATGTATTTGAGTCAAGGCTATGCCCGCTCTCTTTTTCTGTCTGTACTGGCTCTTGTTGAGGAAGGAATCCAGGATTTAAGATCATAATGACATCATATGCCCTTTTTAGAAAGCTGAATCGTAAGCAGTTTTTCACTTACAATGTCAGTCGTTGAAGAAGCCCTTGTTCTCAAGGAGATTCACAATTATAAGAGGATTCTAAGGCCAAAAAGGGATGGATCCTTTAAGGGTAGTTGTTTAAACTTTTTTTTAATTTACTATTTCCACAGCTTTTCTAGCATGCAACTACTTTAATGTACTCCAAGTATAAATCGAAATTACTGAACTTTTCAGTGTTCAGTAAATTGTCATGTCCTGCCAGGCCAGGATTGCCACATGCTTCCGGGCCAGGACGTGACAATAGGTCATCAAAAACACCTTGTACTGTAGTATGGATTTTTTTTACTGACTTGGCTTCCCCAGTGATAATACCCACCCAACACCAGTGCATTCAGGTAAGCCTGCAGGATCAAGCAGCATTGCAAGTTGAGCAAACACATAATTGAAAATTGGGTCAACTTAAAATGCTTAATTCAGGCAATACCTGGATTAAACAAGTTCCGTAAGATAAAAAAGCTGGAACTAGTTCCAAAAATAATAAGGATTTTACACATAATGACAAAATGTTACAGAAAGACTTGTTCATTGTACTTCTTGTGGTAAACTGAACGTATAATGTTTCCTGTTTGTGTTTTGCACTTCAGGACTGGGTGCAGAGCTGTGGTGCATATTTCTGGAGCTGCAAATGCAGATGTCAAAATATTAATTTAGTCCTTATATTATCTTTATATAAAAAACTGTAATATAAGTCTAATGTTCTTATAATATCACAAAAATGTGAGGATATTAGATCTTATTGCAAATGAACATGTTTAAAATTTCTGTGTTGTCAGATGCATAAAATACCCCAACAAAATGTAATTAGATATGTGTTAAATTAAAATAATAAAAACTCAAATCCCTGATCAAATCCCTATTAAAATAAAGAAAGATCATTATAAATCCAATATGAATGGTATTGCTTGTCAGTATATATAATATCACGTAGCAAGATTTTTTTATATTTCCTGTGGATCTTTCCATTACTCCATTCTCTACAAAGCAGGTGTCATGTATGAAAGGTGAAGATCTAGGATCAGCTTCCCCTCCCCGATACAAAACTTAACCATTATAAGAAAACGGTAAGACTGACCCAAGATCAGTGTCTAGTGTCAACATCACCCTATACCAAAGTATAGAACAAATGTAACAGGCATCCTGTTTTGCCCACTTCCTGTGCCTGAGATGTGGTATGATGACAGAATCCACTCTAAAACCAAAAGTGCAGATGTCTTTTTGAATAAAGCAAATTCCATGAGCTAACTAACTCAAAACAGTTGAAACACTGGGGTCTGAAAATATTTGGAAAGGATGTCAATCTTAGTCCACTTCGCAATGCTTCTTCTTTTTTGCAAAGGTAAAAATAAATGTTTCTATATCTATTAGCTATATTTTCAGTATCTCTGAGACAAATGAAAATCAAAGTCCTCTATCTATATATCCAGATCCAGGGCAAATGACTTTTTTTATTACAGATTCCGTAACTTGTGCAACCCAGGAGATACAGCTCGAAGTCGTTAATGCCGCAGTCGGAGAATCACTTGAATTGAACTGCACCTATAACTGTTCCGGTGGATTTGTCCGGGGACACTGGAAGAAAGTCCCTCAGTGTAATGATTGCCCTCGGCTAATGGAAACAAAAGGTCGGACCATGAATGGTGACCTCTGCACGTTATCCTTGTCTTTTCTGAATGTTTCTAAAGAAGATTTTCAGTACAACTATACCTGCTTTACTGAAGATCATGGAAGTGAAGTATTCCAATACAAGACAGAGCGGCTGGTATCACTGCAGGAACAAGGTAGAGCAAAAACAGGTTGAAATGCTACTGATCTACACTGTAGGTTAATAAAGATCATGAATTTATACTTATAATAATGACTAGCTAGAGGGCAAAAACAGATTGAAATGCTACTGATCTACACTGTAGGCCTACAGAATGTGTGTTTGACCTCTATAAACCAAGTATGTTAAAAGTAACTATCATATGTTAATGTCTAAATAAAGATCATGAATTTATACTTATAATAATGACTAGCTAGAGGGCAAAAAGTAATTATTTTGCCTTTATTATCAGCGCAACCTAGTGCCCGAACCACAAAAGTCACTACTGGTAAGTCTATAGAAGTTAATTTTGTTTAGTAGTCTGTAATACAATAATTCAAAGGCACAAAATATAAAGCTGTTATTCATTTCTGTGTTCTAGATGTATCAGTGACAGTATTACCTAACCATGAAGACTTCACAAATAATGGTGAGATAATGCTGCTACATCATTCAACAAAAAGAGATGAGAGAACAAAAAAGAGAAAAAAATGTGAAACCGTGTAAGAGGCAATTGATAAAGATAAACTGCAGATTGCGTTTTAACGTTATAAATGTATCTGTCCTGACGTCAATGCAGAGGATTCTCGAGGCATCAAGTTGTTGGCAACCATCACGGTTATAGTGGCTGTGTTGTTGGCATTCGTGGCTGCCTACTTATGCATGAGCCACAATCAATATGTCAAAGGTACGCATGAAATGTCTGAATTTGTAATAATCTAAAGTATTATTACAACTTTCCAAAAAGCGTTATTGATTGGGACTTGTTTTTAAACTTCTTATTTTACTTTTTTGTGGATTTCAGGAAAACGTGCTGATGGGTAAGTTTTTTTTAATTCTTCTTCATTCAAAAGGGCAAGTTTGATACGGCATTTAAAGCACATTTTACTGGCAATAATTATGTTGAATTGATAGTTGGAATTTGTTTGTTGGTCTTCTGTCAGCAAGACATCAAAAGCGGGACCGGTTGTTGCTAGGCCAACAGCAACAGGTAGAGCCTAAACATTTCTTCACTATACCAAGCAGATTACTTAACGTTGTGACTTGTAATTCTAATTGGGTACTTGATATCCTACAGGCACATTCTCAACCAGTTGTGAGAGGGTGGCAGTAAGAATAACTCCAGCGGGTAAGCTAATGGAACGCATAATTCATTAGTCAGTTTAGTTCCTAAGGTGGGTGTGTACTGTACATAATCTGCACTTCAAAACTTTCCCCGGTTTTGACCAGATTGCCAGAGTGATCAGGAGGTTCCATATGCTGACATCATGATTACTGTCAGAGGTGCCAGCACACCAGAGCTTACACAGATTTCCTACCTGGCTCCAGGGGACCATAAACAGGTGACAACTTTTTTCTTAAAATAAGAAATGCTCTGTGAAGAGAATATTTATTTATTCATTACTACAAACCTGGCAGTTCAAACCCTTAATTGTAACTGGCTGACAGCTGTGGTATATGAGACAGCACTCTATGGGTAGGACAAAATACTTATTTTTACTGTTATCCATCCAATGAGGCACATTGGGAGGTTTGTGGTATGTGGCCAATACACAACAGATATGGGCTGTATCCACACATTACTACTGGCTAATGCGGTCATAGGCACAGGTCGGGACTTTACACGAACCTCACCTTCTATGCTCCTTGCTCTCCCTACAGCGGTGGAGAGAGGAGCCAGGCCCCAACCTTGCAGCCAGGACCCACCTTCAGGTCTCCCGCTCAGCTGACAGGCTGCATGTCCACCCCCGAGAGGTTTCTAGGAAGATGAGCACAAGCTCTGAGTACGCTGTCATCACCTATTCTTAACCACTGGGGCTGGAGAAGGAAGGAGACGAGTACAGGCATTAAGGGGAGAGTAGAGACGGGTAGATGCCATTAGTCCTTGGCTGTTATATTTGAATAAAATGTGTGAAAAAAAGTTTTTTCCCTGTGAACCGCATGTACGTACAGTGCAGTAAGAATTGGGCACACAGAAGGATTTTACACTTTAGACTCCAAATGTTTGCATTTGAAATCGAACAAATACTATGTTATAGAATAGATTCCCAGTGTTATTTATGGGTGTTTGAGAATACCTGTACAGATTCACCATTAACAAATGACAACACAAAGGGAAATATCCAAATTAGGCCCTTATATTTAGTATGTGTGGCTTGTTTCTCCTTTTAAAAGAGAGAGAATAAAAACGCTAGATACTATATACTTATCTGGTTTACAGAAAAATTTCCATTGCTTGAAATTACACCGGCATGTTTGTGACATAGCACTTTTTACACATAATGCAACTATTTCAGGGCAGCACAGTTATTTGCATAATTGGATTGACAGGTGTTTCCTGTTAGTCAGGTTATTTATGAGAGCTTTCAATGTCTACACTTGATTCAAGGCTCTGCATTTGCCTTTGGATTCTGCTATTGCTGTCGGTCAACTGGATGAAGAAATGGCCTTGTCAATGAAAGTCAATGACACCATTATGAGCCTGAAAATGTAGGAAGAAATAAACGAAAATCACCCAGAATATTAGCCGAAAGGCTCAACACTGCCATTACTGCTCTACATTGGCAGCACCCAAGCGTGTTCGCATGTTGTTTATTTCCGATGGCTGAAGCACACTCGTCTTGAAAATGGAAATAAGAAAACGTTGATTCCTGTGGGTTTCTGGTGTAGCAGGTACAACGTCATATGGACACAATGCTGATAGTAAAGCAAATCAAGCCTTGGATTGTATCTGCGCCATTAGACAATGGTTTAGAACTACATTTTTAAAAAACACTGGTGAGTTCAGCAATCGCAAATAGCCTAGTAGGCCAAGGAATATCTCTACAGTGCTTGACCAAAGAGTGCTTGTCACCATAATGAAGGAAATTAAATATTTTCTACAAATCAGAATCAATCACCAGGAGTGATAGAGAAATGTCTAGTGGGTTCAATGTGTTGCAGATTTTGAAGAAGACTCATAAATGGATAAATGCAGCTTGAGCTCAGTTAAACTGTTGTACCCCAAAAAAGATCAAATGTATATATCATGGATGGTCAGCCCACACAGCTCTGTCTATGAGGTAACAGTGTTATTTCACCAGGCAAACCATTTAGCTTCCAACTGAAAGATATTTATTGAACGATTAAAGCATCTAAAAATGCACTGTGTTAACATTGCCTAAAAAATGAACATCCACTAATAAAGGTTTATTTTGTGTTAAGGTTTATTGTAACTGCTTTTAAAACTACTTGAAAATATAATGACGTGTCTATTTGGTATTAAATAAAATATTCTGGATATTATAAAAGGTGTCCTGTATATATTTGGTGCTATGGGTCCAGTACGTTAAACATATTATAGCGAACCTGTACAGACTGTTGTGTTGTTATGAAACACTGCTTGTTGTTGTTGCTGTCAGGGCATTATTGAGCAACACACCAGCTAAAGGGTCTGCCCTGTCATTTACCAGCTGCATTTCTGCCAACCATAAGAAATGCCTAGAATGTTTGGGCCTGGCTTTCCTGTGGTTGGTGGGTTAGAGTGGTATGTTCCTAGTTAAGTTGGTAAGCTTGTCATCGTTCTGTTTTTTCCATTGTACTATTTCGTTTATTTGTGGACGTTATATTAATTTGTCACATGCATGCTGATATACTGCCCCGAATGCTGACCAGGTTATATCTGAACCATCTGAGTTAAACTTGTATTTTTATTTAACTTCCCTTTGAACACAAGAACAACAAAGTAGTCTATATTATCTCTAATGAAACCCACAAAATTATTCTAAAAAATAGTATTTATGTTGGATGGTGCCCATTGTTTTGCGACTACATATCTGGGGAGTTAACTTGAGTCTTTTAGATTGCATATGCAGGAGTTAACTAAGGTTCACAATACACAAGGGTATCTTCTCAGAAACATGTCATACCTCTAAAAAATAGAAGTAATTTGACGTTCATCGTGACATCATCTTATGCAGCCAGAGAAGAGTAGCGGCATCCAGCCGCGATCAGGTTGTCAATTGACGACGCCATCATAAAGAAAGAACGGCGGCAAAAAAAATCGTCAGTGCAATAATAATAATAGTAATAATTATAATTGTGAAGAAAAAGGGAGGCTGAGTGTAGGGTTCACTCAGTTATATAGGGGCATGTGTGCCCTGATTGGCTGAGCCATAGTGCATTTTAACTTTCAGTGATGGCCGCGCGCGCGGCAGGGTAAACCACTAGGAGCAAAGCCCCTCTAGGGGGCGGAGCTCCACGATATATAACGTTATGCATCAATTTTTCCTCAATAAGAAAGTTGAATTTCCCTCTTTGACATAGTTTAGGTCAAAACACGAATTTCGCTATGTCACTATAGGCTTAAGTTAAACGTTCTGTACCTTGCAACCTATCTAGAAAACGTTTTTCACCGTTATTCAAATGTATGGGTCTTTTGATTTTCAGGCAATTCCGACCTGATTGTTTATTGAGGAGCTCTTGCTGAGAAAATGTGATCGTTTTTAAATGGTGTGTTGTATTTTATTATTTTTGTTTCATATATTTTTTTTGTATTCTCTTGGTATTTGTATACTTGTTTTGTGTATTTCCTGCGTAATGTTTTGTGTAGTAGTGAAATGCGGGGTTCCCAGTTTGAACCTCTCGGGATACCTTAGAGATTGTGAGATTTGTTGCTTAGCAACTGGCATCAACAATCCGGTGTCAACGGCTGCAAATGCAAAACAAACATTTTGCGAAGTTTCGGAGAACAACCAACATTAGTTAGCTAACTAAAGAAGGTAATTTCCCCAATGACTGGTGTTCACTTTCACTCTATGCAACCTCCTGCCTGACGGCGTTGCATCACAGTTAGCTACAACGTGAATTGTGCACTGTAGAAATGTAGCAACGGTAACTAACGATGTTACTGCAAACTACCATGCTAACTTTAGCTTGGAGCTTAGAACTTTAGCTATAGTGCATACAAATTAATAAAAGCCAACGGCAACGCGTTAACACAAAATATTAAATATATGCACAGCAGAATTAATAAATACTGGGAGAAGTGTCTTTGTGTACCATGTGCATTTTTCATTCGGTGAAAAACTGCAGGATATAAATTATTAGGGCAGGGAAAACGTTTGGGAGCCAAATGAGTCGGCTCATTCATGTAAACGACGAACCGGTTCACCAAAAAGACTTGGAATGCACATCGCTATGTAACTGTGGCTAGGAAATAAACGATTCTCACATTCACACACCTCGGTGGTTTGGGAAATTAAACGACCATACATTTTTTATGAAGACATTGCTGTTCATCCTTTAAAACGTTCAATAGGTACACACATTTCTTAGGTGAAACGTTAAATAAAACTACCTTTATTGAGTAAAAAGTACGTTTACAAGACCGTTTACAATTTGATAGCTGATCAGAACGAATGGCGGTTGTAGATACTTCCTGATCGAAGCAGAATATCAGAAAGAGGGGGCAGAGCGTGATCCCTACATCCTATTCCCGGGTTAAGATGTTCTTTGGGGAAAAAGTCTGCTTGGTAAAATTCTAATATCAATTAAGTTTATTTTATATTGGATATTCTGTGGCTATTCAGGATGCTTTCTTTAATAAAGGGAATTGTGTATAATGTAATAGTAGTAAATCGATGGACTTTCACAATGTTTACTTACCAGAAAATATTTCATCCTAAAATGCCAGATATCTATTGATCAACAGAAGTTGCACCATCAAATGTGAAAAGCAACACCCTCACTCTATTTCAGCTGTGTCTCAAATATCTCCTAAAACGCGAATGGCATATGGTGGCAAGCAAAATCTCTCATTTTCTGGTGGAGAAAATTCTAAACCCTGAATTTAAGTTCATTTCAGAAAACAAGCATTGAACAGAGTGGTTGTCTTAATACGAGTGTTGTCTTAATACGAGGGGGCCCAGGCATATATCTTTTCAGCGGGCCCGGGATTCCTGGCGACAACCCTGGATGCACCTTTTTTTTTTTTTAGTGCAAACAAAATGTGCATCCCTTGGGGTCCCCAAGACCAGGATTGGGAAACACTGCTGTGAAACAATAGTTTGAGTGTGCTGTTGATGTAATTAACATCCACAGTGTGAGAGCAAAATTAGGCTATCGTCTTTAAGCAAAAACAATTATATATATAGTGGGGAGAACAAGTATTTGATACACTGCCGATTTTGCAGGTTTTCCTACTTACACACTGCCGATTTTGCAGGTTTTCCTACTTACAAAGCATGTAGCATGTTTTTATCAGTATGTTTTGTCCATCTGTAAAGTGAAATGACTTCCAATCAACTTAGCTGAATTTGGCTGAATCTGAGCAGACAATATATCCCTAAACACTTCAGAATTAAAAATTCATCCAGTTGCTTCTGTATTCTGTCACATCATCAATACAGTGGGGAGAACAAGTATTTGATACACTGCCGATTTTGCAGGTTTTCTCACTTACAAAGCATGTAGAGGTCTGTAATTTCTATCTTAGGTACACTTCAACTGTGAAAGACGGAATCTAAAACAAAAATGATTTTTAAATAATTAATTTGCATTTTATTGCATGACATATGTATTTGATCACCTACCAACCAGTAAGAATTCCGGCTCTCACAGACCTGTTAGTTTTTCTTTAAGAAGCCCTCCTGTTCTCTACTTATTACATGTATTAACTGCACCTGTTTGAACTTGTTACCTGTATAAAAGACACCTGTCCACACACTCAATCAAACAGACTCCAACCTGTCCACAATGGCCAAGACCAGAGAGCTGTGTAAGGACATCAGGAATAAAATTGTAGACCTGCATAAGGCTGGGATGGGCTACAGGACAATAGGCAAGCAGCTTGGTGAGAAGGCAACAACTGTTGGTGCAATTATTAGAAAATGGAGAAAATGCACAATATTGAGGGGAGGATGGATAGGGCCATGTATCGTGACATCTTGGCCAACAACCTCCTTCCCTCAGTAAGAGCAATGAAGATGGGTTGTGGCTGGGTCTTCCAGAACTACAACAACCCGAAACACACAGCCAGGGCAATTAAGGAGTGGCTCCGTAAGAAGCATCTCAAGATCCTGGAGTGGCCTAGCCAGTCTCCAGACCTGAACCCAATAGAAAATCTTTGGAGGAAGTTGAATGTCTGTATTGCCCAGCGATAGCCCCGAAACCTGAAGGATCTGGAGAAGGTCTGTATGGAGGAGTGGGCCAAAATCCTTGCTGCAGTGTGTGCAAAACTGGTCAAGAACTACAGGAAACGTATGATCTCTGTAATTGCAAACAAAGTTTTCTGTACCAAATATTAAGTTCTGCTTTTCTGATGTATCAAATAGGCTACTTATGTCATGCAACAAAAGGTTAATTAAGTACTTAAAAATCATACAATGTGATTTTATGGATTTTTGTTTTAGATTCCGTCACTCACAGTTGAAGAGTACCTATGATAAAAAACTTCTACATGCTTTGTAAGTGGGAAAAACTGCAAAATCGGCAGTGTATCAAATACTTGTTCTCCCCACTGTAGATATATACAGTATGAGATAAATGTTTCTTTTTGTTTACTATTTTCCATATTGTAGAATAATAATGAAACTATGAAATAACATGGAATCATGTAGTAACCAAAAAAGCGTTTAGCTAGCTAATGGACTCGACAACTAAAAACAAATAACTAGCTAGCTTAATCAGTAACCAATATATAAGCTATAAATCTAGTAGCATTCCATAATCAGTTAGCTTTGGATTGTTAATCACGAACCTAGAACCAATATAAGCTACCCATAAGGATACAGCTGGCTGAAAAATAAATGTTATATTCATGACATAGCTAATGCTGGTTTTAATTACCATTGCAACATTTTCTGTCCAACAGTAACATTACTTGCAGACCATTTTTTAACCAAGGAAGATGTCTGTGCCTTTCTCAAACACTCACCTCCGTGTACCACGTGGCTTTGGCAACATCTTGGAGGGGTTGGCTAGAGAAGTGTTGAGAGATCAACCTAAGGACATTCCTACCTTTGCTGCACAATACTTCACTGCTCGTCTCAAAGAGAGAAATGGTAGCTAGCAAACATTAATATTTATGTTTATAAGATGAACCAACAAGTGCTGATGGAATTTCTTTTACATTAACTGATGGAACCCTGTATGTCGTTTTGTATTCAGAGAGTGGCTTGGATCCTGCTGAGTGGTGTGCCAGGCTTGAGGACAGATTCTACAACAGTCATGCATTCAAGGTAAACTTTATTTCACCATAGTAATTTCTTTAAAAAAAAAAAAAAAAAAAAAAACTGACTACAGTGAAATAGCCTCGTTCAATATTTTGACCATCTAATGCCTATTCTAATCCAAACAGGACTCACGAAATCAAGTCAACACCAGGTCAGCAAATGATGCACATCTGAATATATCTGAGTGAGTCTCATCTCAGCATGTTCTCTACACACCCAAGGAGAGAAAGCATCAGACAGCTTTTCCTCAAATCATTCACTTAAGAGGAAATGACAAGCAAGAGCAAGAAAAGTCTTAAATGGAGAAAATAAATTGTAGTGTGCTTTTTTGGATCGTCATCATTTACTTGATAAATTATTATTTTAGTAAACTTAAGGGCATTTGCAAAAATATATTTTTCATGATGATTGAATGGGTTTGTATACAGTCATATACAAACATACTAATGAAAATAAAGACAAAAAAGGCATCTGATGAACATGGCACAAGATCATCACTCTGATGAACAAGCATACAAGTCATCTCTCCACTGTAATTGTTGTAAACAAGGAAGGTTAGCTTTGGGGAAATTAGGGGAAGAAATTATCCTGTTTTTCTGAAGCTGGCAAGCACCCTGATATATTTTGCTAAATAAGTAAGGGGGCCATCTTGTGTACAAGCTCAACAAGAAACCTATCTGAGTCTGAAGGTGATGAGGAGGCCATTAAAAAAGGAGTCAGGAATACAGAAGGTCAGGATATATTGTGACATAGGCAAATTATTCAGGAGAAAATCTGCATTCATTACATTTTATTTAAGTTATTTTCTATCATTCTTTTATAATCATGCTAAATATTTTCTTTGTTCATCAATTTTCAGGAAAAATACTAATTTGACCAAATCCCAAATGGAAAATGAAACTGATTATACCAGATCAGATGGGGTTCCAACTCCCACAACCTCCAAACTTGATGTCTTTGATGATCTGCAGGAAACTGAAAGTCATGCAATAGATGAAATGGACAATATCACAGATGAATATGTAATCGCAACGCAATTTGATCACTCCTCAGAGATGTCAAGCGGGAGGCAGTCAGATATGGATGCAGACTCTGAGGAACACAGTGAAAAAGAGGACATAATGGAAGAGACGGCTGATGTATCCAGTAGAGTTAACATGACAGGCGGTGAGATTAATGAAAGAGCTGACAAAGAGGTATGCCAGTCTGAATTTGAGCCCTCTCAAGAGATTTTACACAGTGGACTTTCAAGTTTGGATGTATGTGCTCAAGAATTGAGGCAGACTGAAGTGAAAGAAGAAACATCTTGTTATGAAATCAGCAGTGGTGATAAAGAGATTCTAGAAATCTCCAATAAAGTGAGCCACAGTTGTGGATTAGAACTTAATGAAGGTGTGTCCTATGCTGGTCTTTCCAATTTGGATGTGTGTGCTGAAGAACTAAGAGAGACTGAAGAGAGCCAGAGACAAACCACCTTAAATAGTCTCAGTGGTAACTTCAAAGATAAAGATCTTGCTGATGCTCAGGAGAATTCAATACCGCTCATGACTGAATCTGACCATCTTATTTTACTTGAAGCATCTCACAATTCAGTGGGTGTTCCAGAAGAGGAAGGAATTGAGAAGCTAATTGTTGCTACAAAATATACTGGAGAAACACATGATATTGCTCCCTGTAATGATGATGGCTCTAGAATGTTGTCAGACAACAAAGATGAGATCAACACAAAACCGGTGCTTGAAACACTTGAGGTAAAAACTGATGAACAGCAGCCAGGGGAAGATGGCTTTGTCAAACTTTCATCAACTGAGGCAGAAAAAAATGATGTTTTGTCTGGAGATGCTGAGGAAGAAACAGGCCTTGTTGGACATGATAATCAAAACCTTATTGCACTTAACACTGACATTGAAGAGGAAGAGGAGACAGTAACTGCTGAGGCTGAAGCTCAGATAAAAGCCATGGAGCAGGAGGCCGCTGAAATACAAAAGGAACAATATGAACAAGATTATTCAAATTATTCAAGTGACGAGGATGAGGGAAAATGTAGTAAGTTGAAAATCAGCACGTCTCAGCAATCCTCAGAACTAGTGCAGAAAAAAGAGGATGAAACTGATCATGAGAACAAAGATCCTAATGAAGAGGAAATTGATAATCAGCATTATTCCAGTGAATTGGAAAAGAAGCAAGAGATGGATAATGATGAAGCTCCTATCAGTGATGATGACGCAGAACATGGGGGAAGATACATTTCAAACACATTTGATACCTCAGAAAAACGAGGAGAAACAAATGACCTCTCTGAAATGTTTGATGATGAGGATGATGATGAGGATAAGGAGGGTACGTATGTTGTTAGAAACTCCCCACAGAGCATTCCTGAGACAAAAGAGAAAGATTACGATTCATTTCTGGAGTTAAACAAACCGGTTTTACCTGAGCTAGCTGACCAGGAAATGGAGATTAGACCAGGAAATGGAGAGGTCACCAAGAAAGGGACAGAGGACATCGCTGAGACTCAGAAGGACACAGATGTTGTGGAGCCCAAGGAGGACTGGGAAACAGAACGGAAAGTACTGGAAGACGCAGTGACCCCATCTCATGAGACAGACCCAGCTGATGACACCCCAGGGCACATGCCAGAGGGAGAACTGAAGGACACCATGGACCCTGAAAGCAAGACGGGTGACGAGGTAAGAGGTAGTAATAAACCCAGTGTCGCAATGTGTTTTATTCATCCAGCGCCACTCTGGAGTTTTGGACTAGGTTTGAATGGTTCTGTGCGTCAAAAGCACAATACATTTTTCGGGCGATTCATACCATAGAAATGTGACACAGTTGGCCTGCTCTATAAATGTACTGTTATTGGAAATAGATGGAGCCATATTTTCTAAAATACAGTATAGGGTTGAAGAAGGTAAGCAGATTCTTTGCCTGGTTCAGAGATAAACCTTTTGCCTGCTCCCATTCTCTTTCCAAGTAGCCAGTATTAAAAATAAACCTTAAAGGACATCTCTGATCAACCACATGGCTCTGAACCTCTCCACCAAGGGTCTCCAGAGAGAGGTGATTGAAAATGCCCCAAAAATAGTTCACCTTCCTTGATGACGTGTAGGGACTTTGAATGTCATCTTGATGTACACAGCGACCATTAATCTTAAACCGACAAATCTGCATTTTCAGTGCTAAATTCTTCTTGCTCTTGGTAATTCCAATCGAAATGATCAATTAGCCCATTACAATATTTCTGAGCTTACGTGGGCCGTTGTGGTCTCAGGCTGGTAAGAAGAGGATGGTTTTGAAGAATGTTACCATGGAAACTTGCACGATCCTTTTATTGCTTGTTTTTATATGGGAACGTCTGGACGGTGGACATGCAGATGATGAACTACCAACAGATTGTTTCTAGACAATGTGAATGTGTGCATGTTTGTGAGCTTGAGGTAAACTGGAGAAAAATGTAGACGGTTTGTTTTCATTCAGTCAAGCAAAGCACTATCCAACTTTACCAAGTGCAGTTTATCTGCGCTATCAGTTTCAGGTCACCTTTCTCTTTTTCTCTTTTAAATGTAGGCCAACTTCTTTGACCTTTATCGTTTCTTGTCTAGTAAGTGACTAGTTTTTTTTGCTCTTTTTTATAAAGTGCAGTAATTCACCTTTTACTGTACACTTCCAATTTAGTTTTGATTGAATAACATGGTGGCAATTAATGTGCAATTACTATGTCACATATAGTGAAAGTCAGACACACACACACAGAAATCCCCAGCCAAACACAATGTTACATTTCTATCCATTTTCATTGATTTGATAAGGACATACTACGTGAAAATATACTGACATTACTTTTCCTGTGTTTCTTGAGAAGGCGAAACAATGCATGACCAAGTGGTTTTCTGAAAGACAATAAATGTACGTAACGAGGTGGAACTGGGCAGGCCATCATGTCAGAGAGTAACACAGGCAAATGGATGTCTGCCATTTCTCCCTCTCCTTCTGGTCTCAGAGGCAATGAGCGGGGGCGCTGGTGGCAGCTGGGATCTAAACGATGAAAAGGGTTGTTAGTTCTCTCTCTAATCAATTTCTAGCAGTTTGTTCCTGTGTAAAACTGAGCAAAGATTTCGCTGTTTTCTCTCGACGAAACCTGGGTTACATGAAATGTGCCTGTTATCTCCAATTAAGATTGTGCCTGTGCATGGTGTGTGTGGGATTTGTTACACTTTGGATAAAGGTTATGTGAATTGGCAACTACAATATCTGGCATGTGTTAATGTAGACTATTTCTGCAGAGATTTATATAACTTGTATTCTTTGAGGTGGGGTTATGCCTGTTGAGGTGTGTATAGTATATCTGTAGAAGCACAGCAGGTTGTCAGGTTAATGAGACTCTGGCCATAGATCACATTGTTTGTGTTTGCGGGAGCTTCTCTCTCTCTCTCTCCCTCTCTCTCTCTCTCACCCTCCCTCTCTCCCTCACCCTCCCACCCACCCTCTCTCGCGCTCTACCAGCTTATACTAGTGAGCATACAGTGCCTGTTACTGGGAGCTAGACGTCTCTAGTGGAGGTATATTTCCCAGTCAAAACTGGGTGAAGGGGAAAAGATATATTAGACCACTTCACACGAAGACTGTCATCTGTCAGATTGCTCATCATGGACTGCCATGTTGTGAGTACATTATTTAAATCAATTGTACTGGTGGTGGAAATGTAATACCTCTTATCTAACCAGTAACTAGCCTATTCAAACCTAGTCCCTTGCTACCACTTCTACAGCATTTTTCTAAAAATGTCCTACCATTGTAATTCAGTAATTGATTCTTACAAACTGTTGTTGAACGAGCTTTTATGTCGTAGGAAACATCCTGAATGTGTTTCCTTGTTTATGGCTCTTTGGCTTGTTTGTTTGGTCAGTTTAGTTTTGCCTGTTTGGCTTCAGACTCTTGCAGCGCTAGTGCTCTGTGATCTCCCAGGTGTCCACTGCGCCTGCTTTAGGCCACTTTCTGGCAAATGGGTGCTACATTTGGGTATTCTATAAGTTACTAAAGTACTAATATATCTTTATTTATTCTTTTGAGCTTATTGACCTACCACATTTAAAGCCTTTTGACTGAATGGAATGTGTGTACGGTACCTGTTGTCTTTTTGCTCCTGTAAGATATGCAAATGTTGGCATTCTACTCCACCATTAGAGCTGGACTAATGAATGCTATCTGTAATGCTAGCTGTAAAGTGGGTGGTCACACTCCTACACTGAGGGGTTTTACTGAGGACACACTCATGCTCAAATCTCCTTACTGTGCAGTGGGTTGTCGTTTCTGTCGCCCAAGCACCAAATTGTTTAGAGAGGGGATGAGCAACTGGTGGGCTGCAGTGGACGTGTTTGGATGATGGCTGACAACTGTCACTGTTCCATAACCACATGCATACCAGAAGAGTTCTACCCCTACCCACCACTCAGTAACTCGAGAGCTTTGTGTGAGCTACATTCATTACATTATAGGATGGGATATATTTTTGTATAATATTTTCAGAGAGAGCATCAGGTTCTCATCTCGTTGAATTCACATTTCTCCCACTGGATAGGCTGCCTTGCTGACTGTCTGATATTTGACATTAATGTGGGACAGTGTCGCGTCGGATTTCTATGGGAAGATGTATGTTTTTCTTTGAGATTTCGGATTATTTTACAATTATCATACATGTTTCATTTCAGGACTGGATTTGATTTAAATGGTACCTCATACCAGCATGGCAGTGTTTATTAGTAATCATTAACATAGAAAAAGTAATAGGAAACACTGCTGACATCTGACAATTTCTTGTCAAGCATTTTTAGGGTTAGCCAACTACATCAAATTTTATTGGGTAACTGAAAAGATTGTCAGATCAAATCCCAAAGCCAGCAAGGTGAAAAATCTGTTGTTCTATATTTGAGCAAGACAAATTAACTATTTACTCCTTGGAGGCCCAATGTGAATAACTCCCCGCATCCAATTTAAAGGTTTTGGTTAAAAGTGGGAGTTCCATTTTATTTGGACCTTATGTTCAATTGGCAGCTAAATGCGTTGAATCCCACACTCCCAAACTGGAATATTATTATAGTTTTCATGTGTATTTCATCAGCAGCAAAAGTCAAACAAAACAGTCAGATTTCAGCCGCACCTTTTATCAATGTTCTGGGAAAAATAGGCATTCATCCACATTTATTAATAAGAAGATAAGCTGACACATCAATGGCCACATTTTGAGGTTACTATATCAAAAATGTTTCTTATGTAATTAAGATTTGAAAAAAATTACTGATCTTGATTTTCCCTTTAGAAATTGGTAAAACATAGCGATTCTGAAGTTGGGAATTCAGCTTCGGCTGTTTATTTGATTGGGTAAATTGAGCTTAAACTTTCTTTGATCAACGTCTTAGGTCAGTTAAGGCAATCAATCAAATGTATTTATAAAGCCCTTTTTACAACAGCAGTTGTCACAAAGTGCTTTTACAGAAACACTCGGCCTTAAACCCCAAGGACCAAACAACAGTAGTGTTGAATTTCAGACCCAAAGCACACATAAGTAATACCAAAATGTTGAAATGATCTGGTGTGACGTGTGGGACTGTTGTCAGGCAGATGTTATGATTTTGGAGCTCTGGCAAGGGTTAACCCAGGAACCCTCCTCATACCACACTACCCCAATCATATATACAATGGATATAAAAAGTCTACACACCCATATTAAAATGCCAGGTTCTTGTGATGTCAAAGAATGAGACAAAGAGAAATCATGTCAGAACTTTTTCCACCTTAAATGTGACCCATAATGTGAACAATTCAATTGAAAAACAAACTGAAATCTTTGAGGGAAAAAATGATAAACCCACAATAACCTTTGTTGCACACCCTTAAACTAATACTTTGTTGAAGCACCTTTTGATTTTATTACAGCACTCAGTCTTTTGGGTAGGAGTCTATTAGCATGGCACATCTTGACATGGCAATATTTGCCCACTCTTCTTTGCAAAAGGGTTCCAAATCTGCCAGATTGCGAAGACATCTCCTGTGCACAGCCCTCTACAGATTACCCCATAGATGTACAATTGGATTCAGGTCTGGGCTCTGGCTGGGCCATTCCAAAACATTAATCTTCTTCTGGTGAAGCCATGCTTTTGTGGATTTCGATGTGTACTTTGGGTCGTTGTCGTCCTGAAAGGTGAACTTCATCTTCAGCTTTCTAAAGGACGCCTGAAGGTTTTGTGCCAAAATTGCCTGGTGTGCTCACTTATGCAACCAGTTTATTGTAAGGTTTTAATTTTTTATTTTCCCCCCTCGAAGATTTCAGTTTGTTTTTCAATTGACTTGTTCATTATGAGTCACATTAAAAGTGGAAAAAGTTCTGACATGATTTCTCTTTGTCTCATTTTTTACATCACAAGAATCTGGCATTTTAACAGGGGTGTGTAGACTTTTTATATCCACTTATATTTATAAATCCTACTACAGGAAAATTGCAGCCAACCCCAGGAGGAGGAGGACATCATGGACATTCCTCTGGACGACCCTGAGGCCAACAAGGCAGCCGCCAAGATCCAGGCCGGCTTCCGCGGTCACATGACCAGGAAGAAGATTAAGCCCGCAGACAAGCCTGAGGGGGAGCAGGAGGAGGAAGAGGAGGTGAGCAGCAGTGGGGAGGCACTCAACGGCAACCCGGGGGACCCAGGTCAGTGAGGGAGACAGGTCCCTGAGGGGGACCCAGGTCAGTTTAGGGGACAGGTCCGTGAGGGGGACCCAGGTCAGTTTAGGGGACAGGTCCGTGAGGGGGACCCAGGTCAGTTTAGGGGACAGGTCCGTGACCTCCACATGCAGACAGACTTTGGGCTAGATTATCAGCAGGCATCATACACGTAAACTATTACAATGTATTACGTCAGCTGGGAGCATCTCCTTGGACAGCGGCTGAGGAGCCTGTTATTATGCATCGTGTGTAAATGCGTACATTGTTTTTGTTTTCAAAACATAAAATGCATAATGCACATGAAGGACCACCTCAGCTTAAAACCCATTTGAAAGCCATGCATTATTAACTAGGTCTATTAAATGTCCCTAATTGGTTGTCCCACTGTAAGTAATGTGGCACGCATCATCACATTCTTTAATCACTCCAGAAGGTCTGCAGTGGCTGATTGATAACTTGAGTTAATGTCTATGAGGTGATTATAAATGACAGCTCTATCAGTTATATTATCAAATAGATGGATGCATTTAGAATCAGTAATTCTATCGCAACAGGCGTTGCTGTCTGAAAGCCGGCCAGGTCTTGCCAAGAGCTTCTGAGAAAGTGTTTGAAAGTTAATGACTACCTGTCTAATCAGCACCTTTGCGGGTGAAAATATATTCAGGGCAAAACTTTTTCCATTTGCACAAATACATGTTGCATTATTTTATTATTCATCGAAAGGCTCCAGAGACATCGTTTGTTATTTGGTGTTTTAATACACGTGTCAGCTACTGAAATGTTAGGTTTGCGGGGCTTTGAGAATCCTTACTGAGGCTTTTAGTGGGTAAGTAAAATGGTAATAAGGGTTCAAATATGTTCCACCTAGAGTTGCTAGACCTCTATAGTGCTTGAATCTGTACAGCACCATTACAAACTACTTTCCAGTTTAGTTTTTTTCGGAGCCTTTTCCGACCCCCAGCCCAGTTATTAGTTGCCAAGCTTCTTTATGTAGGTGTTGAGGGGTTATTTTTAACACCAGGTGCCTCATACCTCTGGGACAGGGGAGAATGAATGTTCCTTGTCATAGAGGCATTGGCCAGCTAAATCCTGCTGCTTTTTATTTGGGTTACTGCTAAAACTTATAATGAACACACAGCCTGAATGCAGTTTTTATTAGCTTATTTATATCACTTTTTTCTTTCTATGCATAATGCATTGTAAGTTGGGTATTCATAGTAAGTGTTTCAAAGTGGATTATAACACCAATTGTGTGATTACAGTATACTTTTAGTACTTTAATGCTTATCCCAGAGTTTTCTGAGAAATCTCAGTCAGTTGTCATTATACTGTAACCTTGATGCCTGTCTTCATCATTATGCAGTGTGAGCTAGTGATGGTAACATGAATTCATCATTCCAGGTGTGGACTTCCCACATGAAGCAACTGCCTCAACCCTCACATTTATTTTCATCAAAGGCCTGGTGAATATTGTGTCATTACAATAATAGATATATATTCTTTTTATCACTTGAAGCCCTGAAATACTCTTCTTGAGGTCTTTCCACCACAAACATAATTTGCTACTGCTCAGCTCCCTGCTCTCGATCTGTGTGGCTTTCATGCAGGTAGGAATGTGAGGTTTGCAAGCCACTCTTTCTACACACTCGAGAGCCATGGTAATTTTTTTTCCAAGTGACTGTTTAGCAAGAGGCTGTTGTGGCCACAAAATGACCTGTTTTCAAAGTTGGAAATATTGGTTAGTTCCATTATACTGTAGGAAGAAAAAGAACTGTGTGAGTGAAGAACAGATGTGCTACAACTCAACTGAGTTTTCCGTAACATATTTCCCCACATGATTGGTTGTATGAGTTTAATTGTGTTTTACTTCTTATGTTATTTAATTTGTCGAATATCTTTTCATGCCTTTTATTGGATATAAAGTAGACAGTGGGGAAAGATAGTGCAAATTTTTGGCTGAAAGAAATGCTGCAGAATTATAGGTGCATTGGAGGCAGCAGCTTACATCACAGGACCACCACATGCCACTGTGTTTATCAACTTTGACAAGGTGTTTTAATTAAGGCAAGTTTTTTGCAATTCTTAAGATATTGATGGTTGGTTAAGTGAGTCATCGTTAGAAGGGTGGTTATGCAAGCAATAAGGAGCAAGGGGGTGTGGTTATATGACCAATAGACCATGACTATGAGCTGTTCTTAGTCATGATGCAAACAACTGTGTTGGGATACAGGACTTATCAGTGGTACAGTGGGAAAATATCACAAACGTCAACTGGTCTTTTTGCTGTTTTAAATTAGCTAGCGCTATCACACCGATGAACGAGTGGGGACCCAAATGCGGACACAGAGGCAGAGGAGGGCGGTCCAAAGTATTTATTGAACAACCAGGCAGTGGGCAGGCTCGTAGTGGTGGACAGGCAGGGTTCGTTATCGGACGATCAGATGGTCGAAGGTACAGGAGGGCAGGCAGGCTCGTAATTCGAAAGACAGGCAAGGGTCGTAACCGGGGAATGGAAGGACAGGTAGACTGGATGATGCACACATAGAACGCTGGAAACGACTGTACGGGACAAGACGACCTGGCAACTGCCAAACAGAGAACAGGGTTTAAATACACGGGGCTAATAGGGAACCGGGAACACCTGGTGAGGGGCGGGGACAAAACAACAGGTGAAACACATCAGGGTGTGACAAGCGCAATTAGAACATAATACAAACGCTTTCAGACAGTCAGGGTTTGAACCACCCTTTTATAAGGATCCGTACTGAGGTCACACTCCAATGTTGGAGTATTCTATACATCCTCTTGGTCCGAGAACCAATACTTCTCTCTCTATGGTAAACCAGGGGTGTGAAACACGTGGGGTCAGTGCTGTGGGGGCCTCAGTCTGAAATATGCCTCAGGCCTCCGAATCACTAAGTCCACCTCTGCATTCCATCTGCTGTGTTTAATATGCTATTCTTTCTGTTTTCAGCATCAGGAGGATCAGAGGGAATAGAGAGAGATGACACATCGGTGCCGGAACAGTGAAGCTTCTGACCCCGATGGAGAGAAGATGAAGAAGCATGGCTGTGGCTCAACCTTTTTTTTTTTTCCAGAGGAGCAACTTTTAAGTTACACAAAAAAAGCAGTGTACTCACCAGATTTTGCAATGCGTCATCAGATTTGTGAACTCAAACACTTTTCCTGCTTTCGGCACCAATCCGTGTGGATAATTTTTGACCTAAATGTGCAACTTTCACTGCATGTACTTGTGAAACTTCTGGTGGTGTGCTAGTCTAGAAGATTTATGTGAAGCTGATAATTAAAGTTTTCTCATGCTAAACAGGGCTAATTTGAATTGAATATGAAGGTTGTGTACAATTATGCATTATGAATACACATCGGCCACTGGAATGCTTTCTGTGTTGTTTAAAGTTATTGTATAATTACTGGGGCTTGTGTAGCAAGAGGCCACAGGTTCAGTCATCCACATAATGTTATGTTTATTAGTTATGATTATTATTATTATTTGGACCGTGACTCCTCCCACAGCATTTAACCTAGAGACAGCATACGAATCTGGTATAGTGAGCTTCTATTTAACTTATTCATATATTTTATACTTTGAAATATCTAACATTTCCTACACTTTTAAGGCTTTCATTGACTTGAATCAGATTTCTTCAATGTGATTTTTTTCATTGACTTTAATGGTATACTAACAGTATCTCTTTCTCTTGAAACGTTCAAGCTTCAGAAACCGAACCAACATAGATTCACATATTTTGGCTATCCTATTTTAAAATGCTTAACTGTGTGTCGCTTATGATAATTTACATTTGCATAATTTACCTAAATTCACCCTAAAACAGATCAGTTTTGTTTCACATATATAGGTTTTCCCAACTAAAAATACTTAAACATGTATCAACTATGAGAGGAAACATTTGCTTACATTTGCATACTTAGTGTTAGTTAACCTTAAACCAAACCAACTTTGTTTCACATGTTGAGGCTATCTCAGTTTAAAATACTTTTTGATCATTTGTAACACTATACATTTGCTTGTATTTGCAAAATGAGTGTTAATTAATCCTAAAACTGCAAAACATACAATTCTTAAATGTGTATCGATTATGGCAATATTAATTTGCATACATTTAAATAGAGATAGTTAACCCACTCACAACAAATCTTAATCCATTGAAGCTAGAGTGACCAAAACTGCTTTGTTTTACATTTTTAGGTAATCCCAGTTAATTTTCTTAAACACCTTCATTGTTTATAGTTACCTGAATTTCCATAAATGTGCATCATTAGCATTAATTGAGCCTAAAACAATATTTACTAAAACGTTTAATGTGTAGGGACCTGTTAGGTCATACCAACTTATAATTCTCAAATTGTTAAAAATAAGTTCAAGCAAGCCCCAGTATCTTTACTTATTCAAATCTAGTTCACAGTTTATTATGTCTTACGTACACTGTCGCCAATGGAGCTAGATACATCTGATGGTTATTTTACAGCATATTAATAATAGGTTGATTGTAAAAAAAAAAAAAAATATGTATGTACATTTACATTTTATGTGTTGAAGTGTTTTGCACCTTAATGAATAAAGGATATTATTTTCCCATAGTAGTTACCATCACCATTTTCTACAAATCAGATCTTCCAACACAGTAAGCATGCAGTTAAATTTACTCTAGTTTATTTTGCACATAGCATTACTCATGTACAGCTTCATCCATAGAGAAAATGAGTCATTTCCTCGTGTCCAGCATTATTTTTATGGGTACAGAATGTGTGTTTTATATAAACTGTTGACCTACTGTATATCAGGCAAATGAAAATGTTGTTGAATGTTCAAACTTAATATCCTCCATTAATTCATTGTACAAGAATAAAAGTTGTAAATCATCAATAAATCTTAAAACAAATGTCTGTGTAGGACAAATCATTTCCCAGCAGCTCAAATTTTGATAGTTTTAAACATCAAATCTGACAATAGGAGGTTAAACAAACAGGTTTAACCTCCTATTGTCCCTCCTCTCGGGGGAACCCATGGCGGCTGCTGTTGAAGCCCGAGCTGCTCTCTCAGGCTCTGTGGACAGTGTGCCTCCAGCTTCGGGGCTTGGCCTCTGAGAAGCATAATCGGACTGTTCTCGGCTTCCGGTGCAATGTGATGATCAAATTGCAGAATGCCGGGGCTTCCTGAAGCTACTGATCATACCAAACGCAGTGGAGACGTTTCCGTGCTCGGCATTAAGGCCGTACCGAGCTCTGTGATCTGTATACGCTCCTGCTGTTTTTGTAGCCACTGCTCCACACTGACAGAGCGGCATCCGATATGAAAGTGTACCTGGCCGTCCATATCTGAGCCAACAAGATGACGGCCATAGAGACCCCTGATGGCCACCCTTTGCTCCCAGAGTTCATGACGGGAGTACGACGTCTGCGCCAATGAAGGCCCCGGTTAGTGTCGCTGTTAGCACTTTTAAGCCAAATTGTTGGTTCTGCTGTGGTGAGCTTCCACCACATGAATGAGCGCCAGTGGCGTAACCTTCGGGTTTGCAGGAGGTGCACGAGGGTTTTCTGTAATATATCATGAGGTATCTAGTGGCCCTTTGTACTTCAGATTATCACATGTATTTTCCGCGGTCTTAGCGCATGTTATGAAATGATGACATAAGATAGATGGCAAAGCTTGAAAACATCCTAAATATGAAAATGAAACATTGTGAATTGTTTTCAACATTAAATAGAATTGTTTTATTTTTTACGTACTTGATTTGATTGAAGTGGTTATTAATTAGTCATTAAAAATAGTGCAATTGTTCATTATATGCATTTTTGTTTCAAAACTATTTCTACATTTAATTTTACAGTCTATCAACTAGAAACTCTTGGAAAATGTCAAATGAATGCTTGTTTTAATTATTCAACTATAAATTACAAAGTATTTTTAAAAGAATGAAAGAAGATTCCATAAATTGACAACAGCTTTGCAAACCTACCCAGAACACATTTTTATCTGAATTCTCCCTTTAAGAGTTTAATGGATTCCCAGAGTAATGAGATAAATGCTGTCGCAAGACAAATGATATGCAGCATTTGCAAAGATGTTAATTGGAAAGTGTCCCCACCACTGCAAAGCTGAAACAAATGACTTGTCTTCTGTGAAATGTTGCCTCTGTAGTGGAACTTCAGGAATAACTCATACACATGTATAGTAGAGGTTTTTGGTTAGATGAGTAACAAATTAGATGAGTAACAAAACTAGCTAAATACGACCTATTCTCTCAGCTTTAAGTGAAATACGTCCTTAAAAAAAAACCGAATTCTGTGTTGCACATTTTAAGGCTTCACCTGTAAACTCCTCTAAACTATCTTATAAATGGTTGTGTCAGGCATGTCCTTTACAGAGTATTTGTACGGACACTTCCTGTTGCCTTTTTCTCTCCATATGAAAGAAGTCCAGGTTTCAGATATGGAAGGAGAAAGCATCTGCTTCACACACAGCTCACCCACACAGCTCACCCACACTCCCACACACATCTGAGCTCAGCTAGCCCAGCCACACAGAAGCAGTGAAGGAATCTCTCTCTGAATGGGTTCTGTCACCAGCTGCTGAGAGATGGGACATTAAAGCAATTCTACGGGTTTTCCATGGCAACACAAACCCACAGAAGACAGCACTAGTTTCTCAGCTCGACAGTACCTTGGCCATATATGTCAGTAACTATTCCCACAGGTATTTAGACAGTGTTGTGTAATGACTCAGGGAGCCGAATCCATATGTCTGACAGACACATCCAAACATAGAACGTCTAAATGCAGAGAGCTGTAACATACATAAAAAGAGTTTGATGGATGGTTTAGAGTTCAACATCTCTTTTGTGTATTTCACTGGGGAAAGATGAACAGTTCTCGGATACATCTGTTTCTTTATCTCAAAAAAGATAGCTGCAACATGAGCTAATGCTAACTTTTCATGCAAGACAGAAATTACGTTTAAATAAATATGGGGTGTTGTTCAGTCTTCTAAGATCTGGGGTTAGGTGTAGTCCTCTAAAATACTAATGAATTTTGTTAGGCGTTTTAAATCCTCCACACAGTTTGTCGGTGGATACATTGTTTTCTCCTGGGCAGAAATTAGTGGCCAGCAGAGGGCGCTTCTCTTCTAGTCATTATGTACATCCCCTTGTCTGTAACCTTAATATTCAGGACAGGGCACAGACTTATAAAGTGTTTCAAAGTGGAGTACTCTGGATATAGAATCAGGTCCCTCATGTACATGTAACTGACACAATAATGTTAAAGGCCAGTGTGATCTTAAATCAGCACTCCTCGGGATGCTTGGTACCGAAGACAGCTCCAGATTGTTTGGTTATTCAAACTGTGGGTTATTTAGGGTATGAATGAAAATAATATATGCTGGATCTCTCAACCCACACTGACAGGTCAGATTAGACCTACTGGAAGCTAGCTTTCAGGGCAAGGAACAGACGTAGCATATGTGTACTGTAGCTGTCACATAGTCACTCAAGCATGCATCTAACAGCCTCGTTTACACAGGCAGACAAAATCTGAGCGTCTTACACCAATGTCTTCTGACCATTTAGATCAGGTGACCATTTAGATCCAATAATTAATTCCGCACATGCTCGGACCTTGTCTGTATCAGAGCTGCCTTGGAAAAGCCTGGCTCCGTGATTTAACAGCGGTCTGATTGACAGTCTTGCTGTGTTTGTGCTCTGATATCCAGACAGTGTGACTCATGCATGAGCGGAAGAGGTGCCTTCGTACCCTCTGTTCTATATTGACAGCAAGTGTTTCTCTTGATTTAGGAGCCGTTAGAAGATGAGAGGGAGGGGCGCTTTCACCCAGGGCACAGACAGACAGAGTGAGTGTCTCAGTCCTGCAGGCTTTGATGGCTGCCTACAGAGGAGTTTAAATCCTTGGGCCCTGGGAGAGTTCTTCGACGGGTATAAAATGACAGAATCTGCTGTGTTGTCTAGCGCCTGTTGAATGAATGAGTGGGAAAGGCTATGAACGGACAAGAGTTTTGATGCAAATGTACGCATCAACCTTGGACTGATATTTCGTGTTTCGGCGAGTGGAAAGCCGAGAGGTTATGTCATGAACCGTGTACACAAGCTAATGTTTGTTTGATCTGACGTGTGTGAATGGGATATCATCAGGTGTGCTTATTACAGGTGTACAGATGTGAGCGTTAAGTGATGAGCTGGACACATTGTGATGACAGTAACAGCCGTCATGGGAAGATTGTTGTACTGGTTTGTTGATTAGTGATTCATCAGTTGGTTGTGTTGGAGAGAACATAGTTCAGCAGCACTCTAATGGCCCCTGTGGCCACCACCGAAAATGCCTACAATGGGCACGCGAGCGTTGGAAAACAAGGTTGCCTGCTCCGCTGAATCCCATTGTCTTCTACGTCTTGTACATATGTACATATGTGTATTCATACAAAACAGTTTGGGGGATCATCTGCAAGTACAGATATACGGTACAAGGGCAAATTTAATACAGGGTTAATCTCCCGGTATTAAATGCTATCCCCAGGTAAACGGTGACATTACAGAAAAAATATATATTTCTGTGTCATGGATTTCACATCATTATTGCACCATCTAGTGGTCACAGTGGTTGTATTTGTGTATGTTTTTCTGAGTCCTTTGGTCCCCTTCTTACATCTGGGGTGTATTCACTAGGAACAAAACAGACTCAAATAGACAGGGAGGGACTAACCTGAATTTGTTTGTTTTATTTCCAAAACATTTTAATAAAGACTGTAATTGAATGCACTCGTGTGTTTTTTTTTATTTATTTAGAAATGTGTAGAAACTATGTATCTATTTTTGAAAAGTATACTCCAGAAACATACGGTCACAATGTTGAAAATAAAGGAAAACAATGTGTCCTCTTTGTCCAACTGTTGTGAAAGTAAAAACAGTGCATTTCTAAATATCTACCCAAAACTCTGGTCCCACACAGCCGCACACACACACGCAGCACTCTTGTTCATGCTGGGGTCCTGAGTGCTGGGGTTCAGAAGAGGCAGGCAGCTGAGCCCGGTCTTGCAGGCAGGACCCTCACTGTGCATTCTCAGGGACGTGACTAGAGTGGACAAACTATGCCGGTCGGATGGTGGATGGACACCTTATAAGCGCCGTACCCAAGATGAAGAGAGAGGAGAGGAGGAAGACTTCCTGGAATGAAGCCTCAGTCAGATCAGCACTATTTACACTGTTTGGCCTCCTCCTCTTCCAGGCAGGTAAGGGAACAGTCCACCGTTCAACTTCATGATTCGTTTTATGGGAAATACAGTGCGTTAAAGAACTGAGGGCTGAATCGGCACTCAAGTGTAAAGTCAACACCACTTTTGGTTCACACTTTCTTTGTAGGTGAATTTGTTACAAAATATTTTTGTTTTTGCAATACATTATTTCACTTTCAACAATTGTTCCACTATAAAATGTATCAACTCATTAACTACTATGCCTAAGGGTGTGAGCTTTGTTATGTCCTGGACTGATGTTTCGTCTGCGTAGATTATCCTTACAAATGCATTTTCTGTTTTAAAACTGCACTTTCAAAAAGTTTTTTAAATTAGCGGAACTGTGATATTTTGGATGCAGTAATCGCCTGATGCAGCAGGATTATTTAACTTTTTTTGCTGTGCGGGTAGCTCCAGGACACTGGTCTATTCCGCAACGAGGCTGTAGTTAGAGGGGCCAGGGTGAATTGAGCTGTTGTTGTGATTTAAGTGGGGAGAGCATAGGTTACGTACTAGGATATTATGAGCAGAGGTTTTGGGGGAATTTGAACTTTCTCAGCCCTGCCAGTGGCGGAGGTGGTGATGGGGTCTCTAGCATCGGTTGACCGGCTCAGCCTGCCGTGGCTGTGTGGCGATGTGTTCTGTCATTGTGGCCATCCACTATTAGTAGAATCACTGAACCCTTGTGTCTCATGCTTTCACAATCACAAAGAGCGTGTCTCTCCCAGTGGCTTGTTCTACCACGGGAGGAAATCAGTCCAACAATACCGGCCTTTGTCTAACTCTCCTTGGCAACCCGCCCTGGCAACTCCCGTCAGGCTGAAAATTGTTGCCACGGCGATCGAGCAATGCCATACAGACTGGCTACAGGGAGCAGGGCTGCGTCCGAGGAGGTCGGTGCCAGACGCTCTCTCTCTCCCCCCCCCCTCTCTTGCTCCTGGATGACACACCACAACCCATTTGTTAGGCCCTAATGTTACAGCTTCCACCAGAGACAAGCCTCTGGCTACATGTGGTGGAGGATGTGATGATTTATAAGAAACTCCACTGGGAGTACATTGGCTTCTGTGTGGGGTTTCCAAGTCAGAATGGGGCTGTAAAGGATGATATGTGGATTGTGTTGTAGAGTGTCATGCTCTTGGCTTTAGGGGGATCATTAGTGCTAAACAAATCAAAGCATATATTAGGAGCTGGGCTAAAACAGACATAATAGGCCAGTAGGGTGTACAGTACCAGACATTGTAAGTTGGGCTTGTTTGGAGAGAGGGTCTTGCATGGTGCTGAGTTTGCTCTGACCTATTGATTATGGTCACAACTTGGTCAACAACCTTTCACAGTGTTTTTGTTTCTACAGGGGGATGTGATGAAATGCTACTATATCCTATATATAAAGCCTTTCGTGATTATTCAGTACAGGATATTATACTGCTATTGAATCATCCCAGATTATTCAATGCAGGACATTATACTGCTATATGTGATGACATAAACCACTACAGCAATAATTTTACAATGTACCACAATATAAATGTACACAATATCGTCTAGCACAATGCTCATGTTCCCCAAACAGTCTGCCACAATGCTCATGTTCCCCAAACAGTCTGCCACAATGCTCATGTTCCCCAAACAGTCTGCCACAATGCTCATGTTCCCCAAACAGTCTGCCACAATGCTCATGTTCCCCAAACAGTCTGCCACAATGCTCATGTTCCCCAAACAGTCTGCCACAATGCTCATGTTCCTCAAACAGTCTGCCACAATGCTCATGTTCCCCAAACAGTCCTCCACAATGCTCACGTTCCCCAAACAGTCTGCCACAATGCTCACGTTCCCCAAACAGTCTGCCACAATGCTCATGTTCCCCAAACAGTCTGCCACAATGCTCATGTTCCCCAAACAGTCTGCCACAATGCTCATGTTCCCCAAACAGTCTGCCAGAATGCTCACGTTCCCCAAACAGTCTGCCAAAATGTTCACGTTCCCCAAACAGTCTGCCACAATGTTCACATCTCTTGGCTGTTGGACATACTGAGTAATGTGTTGGGCATGCTGAGTAATGTGTTGGGCATGCTGAGTAATGTGTTGGGCATGCTGAGTAATGTGTTGGGCATACTGAGTAATGTGTTGGGCATACTGAGTAATGTGTTGGGCATACTGAGTAATGTGTTGGGCATGCTGTGTAATGTGTTGGGCATACTGAGTAATGTGTTGGGCATGCTGAGTAATGTGTTGGGCATGCTGTGTAATGTGTTGGGCATACTGAGTAATGTGTTGGGCATGCTGAGTAATGTGTTGGGCATGCTGAGTAATGTGTTGGGCATGCTGTGTAATGTGTTGGGCATGCTGAGTAATGTGTTGGGCATGCTGAGTAATGTGTTGGGCATACTGAGTAATGTGTTGGGCATACTGAGTAATGTGTTGGGCATACTGAGTAATGTGTTGGGCATGCTGAGTAATGTGTTGGGCATGCTGTGTAATGTGTTGGGCATACTGAGTAATGTGTTGGGCATGCTGAGTAATGTGTTGGGCATGCTGAGTAATGTGTTGGGCATGCTGTGTAATGTGTTGGGCATGCTGAGTAATGTGTTGGGCATGCTGAGTAATGTGTTGGGCATGCTGTGTAATGTGTTGGGCATGCTGAGTAATGTGTTGGGCATGCTGAGTAATGTGTTGGGCATGCTGAGTAATGTGTTGGGCATACTGAGTAATGTGTTGGGCATACTGAGTAATGTGTTGGGCTATGTACATGCAGCCAGTGTGGTCGGAGTGAACATCACCAGTCAGACTCCTCTGGTACGAGGCACGCTGGGCGGCGAGGCCCTCCTCTCCGTCAGGTACACCAGCAGTAGCTCCGATCAACCTGTCATCAAGTGGCAGCTGAAGAGGGACAAGCAGCAGCCTATCACAGTGGTCCAGTCCCTGGGCACCAGTATCATCGGGAACCTTCGTCCTGAGTACAGAGACCGCATCCTGGTGTACGAGAACGGCACCCTGCATCTCCACAACCTGCAACTGTCTGACGAAGGTGGCTACGAAGTGGAGATCTCCATTACGGACGACGCGTTCACCGCGGAGCGCAACATCAACCTCACTGTAGACGGTAGGAACGTCGATTACATTTAAGTGCTTTGTATTGAAACACTGAAACCGGTTAAGCTGCCGCCAACTAGCAACCTTTGCTGTAAGTAATTGTCCTTAATGACCTTAGGGTTTTTTTTATCAAGGCTATTTCTAAAAATCTGTGGGAACACTATCAACAGCCAATTATGAAGTTTTTTATAAGATGCTACTGGTATAATATGCTAACTGGTATGAGACGATGTCGTACTATATAAAGAGGTAATCTGTCAAGAATCTGTTAAACCTGTTGTGTATTGTCTTTACAGTACCTCTTTCCAGACCATATATCCAGATGATAGCCTCCTCAGTCCTCGAGTTAAGTGAACTTTTCACCTTACACTGTTCCCACGACAATGGGACCAAACCCACCTACGGCTGGCTGAAAGGAGGCCAGGTGCTGACCAATGACTCACGCCTACTCCTGTCACATGACCAGAAGTACCTGACCATTGCCCGGGTGCTCATGTCAGATGATGACATCTACAGCTGTACTGTGGAGAACCCAATCAGTAGCATGAGAAGTGTGCCTGTCAAGCTCACCGTCTACAGTATGTAAAACGTTCCTTTCGGCATATTTCTCTGGCTGCGTCTCAGCAGGTTACTGACATTCAGTAAATTGCTTTAAGATGCAGGCTGCCTGTCAGGGAAAGGGTGAGATACAAGTAACTTATATCACTTTATCGTCTGTAAATGTTATTATAGTTAGAATGGACATTTTGGAAAAAATTGTAAATGCATCAAAATGAATAAATATCGAATTACAGGCAGTTAAAATCATTTTCAGCTGTATGTTGTTCCCATTTAAACTATGAGACAATCACCCTGTCCCTAATAACTGGCACCTTTAATGAATATTAGCAGAAAAAGGGGTAAACATTTTCTCACCTCCAGTATAGTGTATTACTCCCAGGACTCTCCCAGAGAAGACTAAACTATTCCCAGGACTGTCCCAGAGAAGACTAAACTATTCCCAAGACTGTCCCAGATTTTATTAAATGATAGCAATGACTGGTGGGAAAATGTCAGATGTTGGCTTCATCAATGTACCATGCTTTGCCAATGTTTTAGATTTGTTCTGGATGTAAGATAATTGCCTATAACAGTGTAGCTTTCAAACTGACCACAGGAATGATGTGCCGCTGCTAAGAAAGTTGTTTACACAAAAGTACAGATCCAAGCTTATAATAAATGTGTTATCTCCCGTGTCCAGGCTGGAAACTTCCTGAAGTGGTGGTGCGTGTGATTTGATCCATGTGATGGATATAAAAGATGAAAGCTTATCAGCATTAACTGATGTTTGAGACAGAGCTCCTGACGCACATGAAGTTGTGAAATAGCAGATACCCAGTGTGAGCCCATATCCAAAACCCACTGCAGGGCCAAAATTGCAAAAGGTCTGATGAAAGACAATGGTCTGGCGACCGTGGTGAGACATATGCACCTGACTTCTAAGACGGCCGTCAGAGGGGGTCGTCATTTGCAGCAGCACGGATCAGGGCTATCAAACAGGTTCTGAGGCGGCGCCCCAAGCTGAAGGAGCGAGTTGAGATGGAGAGGAAATGGAAGTGAAAGCCCCTTTGCATTCTGAGAAAGTGGTTAATGAAATGAAAGATATGGAAATACAGATTGTTCAGGGAGTGTGTTTCATTGGGTTTATCCTACAGGTAATACGAAATAGAATCCAAACATTCTTTTGAAGGGTAGTTCGTCCCGTATCCCCACAGAAAGCGGAAGGGAAAAAAACACAGCCTGATGATGATGACTCCTGGTAGTCATCAGACTGTAGATTCAACCCCCGGATCCTTCATCTGAATCCTCCTGTCCTATTGTGATTCCTCTTCCTGAATCCTCCTGTCCTATTGTGATTCCCCTTCCTGAATCCTCCTGTCCTATTGTCATTCTTATTCCTGAATCCTCCTGTCATTTATTTTCTCCAGAATCCACATCCATTCTGGTTTGTTATTCCCCTTCTAAGAAGACACCCTATTCCCTTTATAGTCCCCTACTTTTCTCCATTGTCCACAGGGCTCTGGTCAAAAGTACTGCACAATTCAGTGAAGGTGTGGGGATAGACCAGCCTGCCAAGTTAGGGTCCTGAATTCCCCCAGTACATACAGCCCTGTACAATGCCTCATAGCAACCCCTTTCAATAACCAGCTTTCACACTTAGAGTTGGCTTCCACACAGTCTTGCCAACTCGTGCCAATAGTTGGGATTGTCAAGCTAAACGTTGCCAGCAGAGTAAACAGACCTAGGCTAGGGAAACCTAGCTCGTTTAACACATTGTGGGATGTTTTTTTTTTGTTGCCTGCACTAAAGGTCATACAGTACAATGAGGACTATCACAGAGAAAGAGGAAAGTGTATCTACAGTCCTTTCCCAGGCCTGAGGGGTGACATCCTTATTTATTGCTAGGAGTGCTCTTCGCTTGTACAGCGGCAGAGTGTTTTCGTTGTCAAAGAAGGAGCTAGTCTGTTGACCACAGGCTTCCTTGTTTTTCCAGGACGGAGTTCCCTGTATATCATTCTTTCCACTGGAGGGATTTTCCTCCTCATCACCCTGGTGACGGTGTGTGCTTGCTGGACACCCTCGAAAAAGTAAGAGCTCGGCATTGTTACCCCCCCCCCCCCCCCCCCCCCACATTCGCTTTGAAACGTCTCAGAGACTAGAGCACCAGGCGAGGAGCAGGCGGTTTGAATTTGAACGCCGTGGCCAAGCTCTCCGCTCTGCCGGCCTGCAGGCTCATAGCCAATGTTCCACTGGGGTTTTGGCACTGACAGCACCGTGGGGGATGGGGAACATCTCTTGTTTCAAATGCAGTGATAAGAGTATACCAGTAGGCTGGTGCCGGCACTGTTTGTGCGGTATAGAATAGTGCTAGGGTTGTTGTCCATGTGGCAGCTATACAGCACAAGACAACTATGTTTACATTTTCCTGAGGAGACAGAAACACAATATAAGCTACATGAGCACAAGAGTGTAATTCATGAGAAACTCTTATCTTATGTTCCTCTCATTGGGCTTAAGAAAGAAGCGACAAGGTGCCATGGCGGCCATGTTGCCGAGATCTCCTGAATATGTAGAGCCAGGAGACATCCGTTACGATGGTAAGGGACAATTTGGGTGTGATTTTGACAGTTGGATATGTGGTATTACTTTTTATATTCTAGTGCCGATTTTTCTCTAACACTTCTAGTTATTGAGATGAACAGAGAGTTAAATGAACCCGTTGTGTTGCTTATGAACCAAAACCACACCAGTCATTTGTCATATTTCCCAGCATGGCCTTTGACAGGTTGTTTTAAAATGTTCCTTATTGATGTTTTTTTATTGTGCTGTGGTATGTAATGCATTCACACAGAGGCCTTTGAGCCATTCAGTGAGTGTTTGTTTATATTTTTTAATTGGCCAAACAAGTGAATGAAGTTACTTTGAGTGTGGATGATCATCAGTTGCAGCTAATGCGGCTTGTAAACTGCTACTTAGGCGTACACACGGCTAGGTATTTACAGATGTTCACATGTTTTGTTTAATTTACAGTTGATGTGGTGCCAAAAACAATTACCCATGGGACCCATGGAACCCATGGAACCCTAGGAACCCTTGGTCGTAGGAGCCCAATGGCTCTTTATGTAGTCAATGAAGATGTAAGTCACTTATTTTCAAACAACAAAAAAAGTCACCAACGTTGCAAATTTTCCCATGTATTTTTCCTGCTAAATTAATATACCTTCATTTGTGTTGACCTAGGAGAGTGTTGAAGGTGAGGACGAGGGTTCAGCCAGCTCCATCAGCCCCTCGGATTTCAACGCGCCCGGTTACCCCAGCCCCATCACACGTTCCTCCTGCTCACCTGATGCACCTCTTCGGCCCGTCCACAAATACCCCCGTAACCCTTTGTCCTCACCTCCAGCCACCCCACTAAGGCCCCCTTGCCAGCCACCTGCCTCAGCTCCATCTTCTGGTTCACCTCAACATTTTCTGAGTTTGGGGCGTAATTTCAGCCCCCTCATGGGCCTCCCCATCAGTCGGCAGACAAAGGAGTCCACGGCCACTCCGGTGGCCAGCTCCCAAGAGTAACGACTGAATGACCACCTACGCTCACATATGTTGCTTTTTTCACTCCAAAGCCGTGGAGTCATTATATGTACATATGTAAATAGCGTATGTTTTGGGAACCTTTTACCTCGAAATACATTTTCACTTAACATGTCATCATAAAATAGTTTTTCTATAACATATATAAACGTATGACATTTTATAACCTGAAGAATAAAGGCTATGTTGGAAAATTCCTCTAGTTTAAAAGGGTCTCTTGTTTTTTTAAATGTTCCTCCCTGTTTTTCATTTTGTACATCACAATAAGTTATGCAGTGCTTTCATTTAAGTTTTGGAAACTTTGAAACTGTACTTGTGAACCAAGGGTGCTGAACACAGATGCTTTAAAATACATGAAAGATTTGCAAGATAATATGTTTTTAAACCATGTAACCCCTCCCCCGCTCCTTTTTATTAACATTTTATTATTAGCATATTTTCTTTTACTTCTAGCACATTGACAGCTACTCCACTGACAAAGTTTTCTTACTACCCCTGGAGTATGACAGCCACACCGACACTGCATGAAAAGGCCTGTTTCGGAGTGTGTCCATAAGTAAAGATCTCTGTAATGGTGACAGGTAAAAGGCCAGCGCAGAGAAGATGCGATGTAAAACTATTTTAACCAGTCGTAAGAAGTCAGCTCTTGACATTTCTGGAAACTCCTCGAACTTTGAACATGCAAATTAGTTCTTAACACTTGTCTTTTGTCCTCATTCTAATTTCAACAGTGTACACTCAGCAGGCAACCTGAAGTAAAAAGCAGTACACTTAAAAAAAAAATTGTATTTACAACTTTACAACATCCAAGTGAAAGATATAATACACATTTTTTTTAAATTTTAAAACAGAATCACTGAGTTGGAAAAAGAATCCAAACTGGATGAAAGAGCCAGGAGGAAACTGGTCAGAAAGGCTACTAAGAGGCCTACAGCAACTCTGAAGTAGTTGCAGGAATTCATGACAAAGAGTGGTCATTGTATGCATGTGACAACAATATCACAAATTCTCCACAAATGTGGCTTATATGGGAGGGTTGCAAGAAAAAAGCCACTCCTCAAGAAAGGCCACATGCAGTCACGACTGAGCTTTTCCAAAACGCACCTTGAAGATTCTAAGGCCACGTGGAAAAAGGTGTTATGGTCAGATGAGAATAACATTTAATTATTTGGCCTCAACGCCAAACGATATGTCTGGCGAAGATCCAATACAGCTTACCATCCAAATAACACCATTCCTACAGTAAAGCATGGAGGTGGTAATATCATGTTATGGGGTTGTTTCTCTGCAGCAGGGACTGGAGCACTTGTCAGGATAGAAGGAAAAAAGGATGGGGCAAAATACTGTCAAATTCTTGAGGAAAATCTGCTGTTCTATGCCAGAAAGTTGTCAATGGGAAGAAGATTTCCCTTCCAACCACTTCCAAAGCACACAGCAAAACTGACCACACAGTGGTTGAAGGAGAAAAAGGTGAATGTCCTTGCATGGCCTAGTCAGAGCCTGGACTTAAACCCCATTGAAAATCTGTGGAATGATTTGAAGACAGCAGTCCACAAACGGTCACCATCAAATTTAACTGAACTTGAGCAGTTCTGCAAAGAACGCCTAGATGTGCAAAGTTAGTAGAGACATATCCCAACAGACTAAAGGCTGTAATTAAAGCAAAAGGTGGTTCAACAAAATACTGACACAAGGGGGTGATCCTTTTTCCAACTCAATGATTGTTTTTAAAAAACATTCTGACATGTTGGTGTTATATCTTTCACTTGGATGTTATAACATAAAAGTTATGAATTTGAATCCCCAACCAGCCTACAGTCAATCAATCAATCAATCAATCAAATGTATTTTTAAAGCCCAATGTGAATAACTCCCCGAATCCAATTTAAAGGTTTTGATTAAAAGTGGGAGTTCCATTTTATTTGGACCTTATGATCAATTGGCAGCTAAATCCATTGAATCCCACACTTCCAAACTGAAATATTATTATAGTTTTCATATTTAGTAGGTTTCAAAAGTCAAACAAAACAAACAGATTTCAGCCACACCTTTTATCAGTGTTCTGGGAAAAATAGGCATTCATCCACATTTATTAATAAGAAGATAAGCTGACACATCAATGGCCACATTTTGATGTTACCATATCAAAATGTTTTCTTATGTAATTAAGATTTTAATATTTTTTTACTGATTTTGATTTTCCCTTTAGAAATTGGTAAAACATAGCAAGTTGGGAATTCAGCTTCGGCTGTTTATTTGAGTGGGTGAATTGAGCTTAAATCTTCACTGATCAACGTCTTAGTCAGCTAAGTCAATCAATCAAATGTATTTATAAAGCCCTTTTTACAACAGCAGTTGTCACAAAGTGCTTTTACAGAGACACCCGGCCTTAAACCCCAAGGAGCAAACAAAAGTAGTGTTGAATTTCAGTGGCTAGGAAAAACTCCCTAAGTTTATACAGTGGGTATAGAAAAGAATCACCCCCCCCCCCTTTAAAATAATCACATTTGTTGCTTTGCAGCCTGAAATAAAGAGAGACACCGTTTTTGTTTCATTCATTTGTATTTACTCAGTGCACACTTGTGCAACCAGGTTATTGTAAGGTTTGTATTTTTCATTTTCGAAGATTTCAGCTTGTTTTTCAACTTAATTGTTCACATTATAGGTCACATTAAAATTGGAAAAAAGTTCTGACATGATTTCTCTTTGTCTCATTCTTTTACATCACAAAAACCTGGCATTTTCACAGGGGTGTGTAGACTTTATATCCACTGTACATACCTAGCAAATTAACCAGACTATTGACTTTATTTCAACAGAAGGCCCGGGGCCTGGTCTTCTCGGGCAAAACTAAATATATTATCTGAACGTTTAACAACAGTACCTACTATGTTAGATTTGTGCAGTTTGTAATTTGATTTGAATTTTTATCATTTGCCGATTGCCAGGATTTACCCCATTTTCGTAGATTGCGATTGGGGACCTACACAATACTGCTGGCAAGGATGAAAAGTATAGGCCGCATGAAATGTGAATGTGAATTTATATTACTACAAATATTAAAATGAAATAGTCAAAAGAAATAAACCAGAAAGTGTGTGGTGGCTACGTGAAATGGAACATTTATCATGCAAATGTATTAAACAAGATTAGTCTTAGATTAATGACTTGTTAATTACCATTTGTCTATAGACATATTTATTTGTTAAGTGTAGAAGCAGCATGGCAGAAGATTTTCACATGTATTGCTTTACTGCATTGGTTTACACATTGGTGTACATCATCTGCTGTAGATGGCTCCAATACTGTACTGAAAAAGGGATGTTTTGTCTTTCATATCTCAGGCAGAACAGTCGACACAACACTGGTGTGCTGGGATTAGTGGTAAATCAGATTAGTCTAAAATGTATTGATGAAGAATGGAGCGGGACTGACTTTGAAGATAAGAAATAGCCTCACTGCAAAATCTAACATTGAATTAAGGGTTATAAAACATATTATAATTGCTAAAACACCACACATGACTTCTCAGATGGTGCTGCAAGTCGATACTGGACACAAAGGGAGAAACATTGTTCGATGGACAACCTGGACAAAAGCAGCAAAAAGAAACATCAAACAGTGGACACGGCGCCACAAGCGACAGGTTTGTTTATAAATGTGTATTAAGAAAAAACATGTTTTGAGAATGTCTGTTTTATATTTGATTGGAAGTTATGACTAATTCATCTTCAAAATAAATAAAATAAGACCACATCTAAAATGGGTGTATATAGATTTTTATATGAAGTTAAAACAGGGGATTTCGTAAGATATATTACGTGCAGTAAAATAACGTTAGGGTCGGGAATGAAGAAAAAGAAAAATCAGTAACAATGCTTCAAACCAGCAACCTTCCACATCTTACCCAGGCACACTACCCAGTGCTCCACTGGGGAACCTGGAACTAGGCCTGGCGCGTGGTGTTGTCACAACATAAGTTTTTCTTTGTAATCCTAACCCAAACCTTAGCCCTAGTGCTGTGATAGCTAACCTTAACCCAAACCCTACCCTAACCCTCAGAGCTGTGAGAAGTAACCTTAAACTAACCTTTCCGTTCAGTTCATTGTAAGAAAAGGTATGGCCTGCCAATCAGAGTCCTCATGGGTATATCCACTTGCAAACACTGTGAAACTACTGCAGACTGTGATTTCCATATAAAAACTATTTTATCATAGTTCTAGCAAGATTTCAGTGACAAAACTCTGAGTGTCCATGTTTTACGTTGGCAAGTGTTATTAATGATTCCAAATATCAAGTTGGTTACAAGTATGTACATTTTTTATACAACTACAAAAGTACCAACTACAACTTTTTTACATGTGTGCAACATATTTTACAAACAAAAAACGTATGTCTCTGTTTTCTCATAGTTATAATATGTAAATAAATGTATCCTAACACCTTTAGCTTCCTTAATTAAATGTGAAGTGTATGACTTGCTGTAATGTTTGGACCGCTCTAGATTGTTACAGTATGACATTGTACTGTTTTGGCATTGTCAGTATATTGTCTACTGTACTTTCACAGGCTTTGGCTAGTTGGCTGAAAGACCTCTTGGCTGAAGAGAAGTTGCAGTTTGCCAGGGCAACTGAGGACATAATTTCTTATATGTAGTCTGAACCTGGTGGATTTCTGGTTTCCTCTCCTAGCTGACGCTCTGCTGAGTTTGAGAAAAGCAGAACAAATATTAAGTTCTGCTTTTCTGATGTATCAAATACTTGTGTCATGCAATAAAATGCAAATTAATTACTTAAAAATCATAAAATGTGATTTTCCGGATTTTTGTTTTAGATTCCATCACTCACAGTTGAAGAGTACCTATGATAAAAATTACAGACCTGTACATGCTTTGTAAGTGGGAAAAACTGCAAAATCTGCAGTGTATCAAATACTTGTTCTCCCCACTGTAGTTTTTAGTATCTTTATTAGGGTGTAGTTATTATGTTGTCCATTACATCAAATGTTTTGCTACTTGTTTTTAGCATTTCTATTGGTACATTGCTGTGAGGTTAGTATTGCATAAAGGTTTTATTCACATTGACAATTTATTTTCTATTGTTACTCCTCAAAATCTGTACATTATTCCAAGCTTTTGGCCGCCAGTGTCCTTTTGACAACTTTATATTCTTGTATTGCTGTGTGGGAACCTACAAGCAAGCATTTCCACTTTAAATGTAACTATTTGCACTATGTTTAATTACATTGCTGTTTTTAGTAATGTGTCCCAATATTTATTAGATTTGAATTAATATTCGTACCACATTTTCTTGTAATCCTGTTAAATTGTTTGTATACAAATAAGAATGTTCTGTTGCTGCATGGCTGTGAGGGTACAGACAAGTATTTTCTTGTCAAACTTGTTTACACTACTTTGACAATTCAACATCTGTTTATTTGTACACATTCATTGTGAAATACTGTATTTTTTGCACTTAAAAAAGAAAAGCATTTCACTGGTATACATAAACATGGGGGGGTAGGGAAAAGTACTGGGGGATAAGGGGGGGGGGTTGTGAAATATCCAAATGTCTTTACTGGTGGACACTCGTTAAAAGTCAAGGTCTGGAATCATTGGCAGTCACAATCTGTCCTACACTGATATGTTAATACCTCACAGCAGGGGGTGGGGTTTTAATAACGGTGAGGTTTGTGAGTTGCGATACGTCCTAATGTGGTGGGTGTTTCCTTAAAAGTAGGGACAAGTAGAAGAATGTCCCCCATGATGGAGCTGTTGCCAGTCAGGATTCTAACTGTTCTTGACTGTCGATAGTTCCTTTGCGGTTCCTCTTCGTGAAAAGTCGCAACATAAACCGGCTTTGGAGTGTTGAGTAATTAAAGACTAGTTCTCACGACTGGCCTGCAATTGGCAACATTTGTGAGAGGTGTCAAGATAACTAGGACTACGAAACGGGTATTTGGTGCAGTGCTAGATACAGCACCTTAAGATGGACGCACTTAGTGTGACAAAAATAAAATAATATGTTGCAAATACATAAAATGGACTCTCCTCCAAGTGTGTTGGTTTCAGCTGACTTCCCGGGTGAATTAGCAGTGTAACAGGAAGCACAACTGCCTAGCGGGTGCGCATCCACATTTTCCAGAGCCGGCTGAGCTACGCGGCGACGAGGCAAGGTCACGATCATGAGTCGTGCACCATGGACATGTTTTCTTTGCATGTAAGTGCTGCCAAGTTTCCAGGTAACTTCCTAAGTATGTGATATCAGAGTGTGTGACAGTCGGTGCATCATCTTGACTCCATAAGATATGGTGGTCAAATTTCGAACTATTTCTGTTTGGACCTTGCCTGTGTGTTGTAAGATGTGGCATGCGTCAGCTGCCTTTGAGTGGCGGAAAACGATTTGTTTCCACATTTCAGGAGCGTGCCATGCAAGTCCATCTGTGTCCAGCAGGGCCTGCACAAGCTCCACTGCTTGTTTATTAAGAAGCAACGCAACAGCCTGACATGAGCTAACCAAAGCTTCAAAAATTCTGCTCGATGACGTCATCGACAATGACATTGTCTATGTTATTTCTGAAACTGTCTAATTCAAATGTACGTATGATATCGTAGTCTAAAAATACAAGGGTGAAATAGTCCATGAGCAGGACGAGTGATAACATAACAGGCGTTATTCTAAAATCTAAAATCAATAATGTGTTTGATTCAAATTGAGTTGACTATAGTGTAAAGCCCACAGACATGCAGGTTGAGCTTGAGTAGTGGTTTAAGGACTTTCAGAGATTTAGATGAAGATTTTGGCCCAACCTCAAGCACTGTACTTCAGAACCTCACACAGCAGAATGGCATAGGCGTGTGATCCGCGGCTCCTTAAAGCCCGGAAAACACCATAACAACTGTATAACACATACAGTAAATTTACAGGTGTCTTTTGAGCTTGGTATGTAACAGATGAGACAATTACTGTAGCCCACTTGTTCTACGGAAGATTGACATATCAAGAACAATGCACAGTACAAGAACAGTACAGGTCTATTAGAAATGCAGCAGATGTCAAGAACATTCTAGAAGACTCTGGACCAGTCCACCAGAAACAAAGGTGTCTTCCTGCCCATGCAAAGGACCAATAAATAATGTCTGTATTCTTTCTTGCCCTCCCTGCATGACTACCTCCCTCACCCCTCAAGACATAGATTTTCTAATAACTGTCTCATGATTCTTTTAGTTTTTAAACAATGCTGTAACATCCACATCTGTTTTATTGTTGCTGTTTCACTAATGCCTCTGGTCTTTATATAAATGGCCCCTAGGCAAAAAAAATAATATAATATTTAAAGATGTACCATCTACAGGACACGGTGTGCTTGATGTAGTCGATAGCTGCATCCGAATAGGTAAATAAGGGTATTTCATCCTCCAGACTGATAACACAAAACATGAAGGTTGTGGGGAAAGAAGAAACAACATAAAAGGAGCTTCTGAACAGTTTTAAATATTCCTGAGCTGTATTGAGGTCCGAGCAATGGAGGAGGAGAGAGTAGGGTTAGAGAGAAGAGAAGAACGAGGGAGAGTGGAGGGAGGAGGCTGTCAGAGAGAAGAGCAGGGGGAGCAGAGAGATGAGAAGAAAGAGGGAGAGTGGAGGGAGGAGGCTGTTAGAGAGAAGAGCAGGGGGAGCAGAGAGATGAGAAGAAAGAGGGAGGAGTAAGTGAAAAACAGAGAGAGAGAGATTGATGCTCATGTTCCATCCTCATTATCAGGATGAAGTCTTCCCTCTCAGATCTTTTATCATGAAAATCCCACTGAGCGTTGCAAGCTGCTGCTTTTGTCCCTTTCAAATTACCTGATTATCCTAAAAGGTGTCATGCTCATTTCTTTCGAATTACATAAGCATTGGAGATGTATCTCTTTCTGATCCCAGCTCCATCATTTGGCCCAGGACCCATAGTGCGCTTGAGGCAGCTAGGCTGGAACCATATTCAAAGCGAAACGCAGACGAGTGGATCAGTTTGATGAAGTACAATTTCATGATAAATGGTCATTGATCAAGGGACCCATTCATAGTCTGTCCCTTTATTCCGAGCAATCGTTCAGCCTCTCTGACTCTCTTTCTCAGGTGATGTTGACAGTACTTCCTGAGCGCTGTGACTATGCCTCAGGGACTGGTCGGCCACAGCAACTCTATTTGCGCGGCTCGGTCTGGTGATGTGATGAGGATCCGCTCTGTGAGTGGCGTATCAGCTCCGTTAACTAATGTGGGAGAGGCTTAGCCGCAGTCCCCAGGGCAATGAATTATAGCAGCCATGTGGTTGGAACAGGCCCTCTCACACCTTATGTGAAGCTGCAACACACACACAAATACCCAGTTAGCACCACATGTTCTGAAAACCACGTTCTGAGGGCATTGTTGTCCTAGTGTTAAGTCACCAAGTTAAAACCTGGTTGCGTTTGATGTAATATTGATGATGTTCATTAATAGGTTTAACATTGGCAATCTTTTAAAATACATTAGTTAAGAGAATGTAAAGATACAGTTCTTTGGTTTGTGCACTAGGTTATGTGCAATACACATAATATTTCCTACAGGTTTGCTTACAGTTCTATTTAAAAGCCTTGGTCCACGGCGTCATAGCTGGTAATAAATGACAGGTTCGTTCCACGATTAAACCACTGAAAAAAGGGTTTGTATGCCCGACATTGTAATCAAAATAACATTTTATTTGTTGAAAGTGATGTTCAAAGTCTTATTGAAACACTCACTGACAGAATTATTCTTAAAAGATTTAATTGTACAATTTAAAAATGTTCACTTGTGGTTGTCAGAACAAAAAGCATGTCTTTGTTCCCCTCCCAAATCCAATGTAACACTAAAAACATACATTCCCATTACTTCTAGCTAGTTACACACAAACAGGAAATAGATTATGACAGAGGAGGTGAGTCTGAGACACTGTTGTTAAATAGTAGCCTACATTGTTTTATAAAAGGTGCCTTTGTAGGTCAGTGGGTCATAGTTGGTACATAGTCATCCAGGCAGGAGATAATTAAGAATATATACTTGATAATATACCCTGAGAAATTAAATGCACATGTATACCCAAAATAGAAATGTTTTACGTATTGTTATAGCAATGGCCAATTGACTGGTTCCCAGCTCGCACATTTGGAAGTTTCCAAATATTTGAACGTTTATTAAATTGGCCCTGATAACATTGTGATGGCCGCCTTATCATTACAAGCCTTAATGTTACTTAATGTTTGCAATCAATTTTGTATGAACAAGTCGCTCAGGATAGAAGTGTCAGCTAAGTGATAAAAATGCCATTGAAAATGTTGTTTTTTGGGTGCAGGGATACATTTTACACGGGTTCCATAAACATTTTACTGGAACTAAAGCTTTTTTATTGCACTTTTTTAATAACTTTCTAAAACTTTCATTACATCTTTTAATAACACTGCTTATTTCGAGTCAGGAGGGTGCTGGAAAGACTAGAAGATAATTTCAAGTTCTCTACTGCTGAGCTTGTCTGCCTTCACCATCTGTTATTCTCATTTTCAGCACACAGCAGAGGAGAGGGTGTATGTGAGGACCAGTAGCACTGCATTCACCTCCAAGGCTGTCTACTTTTAGTTTGATTGATTTGTAGCCACTAACTGTTCTATTAACACACAGTTCAGCACATATTGTCGTATATGTTGTATCATCTCAGCTCTATTATTACATTTAGTAATGTGGATTATGTTGAAACAAATATGAAATATATCCATTTAGCTTCAACATATATTTATATATGTAAGTTACTTTAGAATTGTTATCTCCAATGATTAGTCCAATGTTTGTACTGTAAACAAGGTATATGTAAAGGAACACTATATCGTTTCAAAGCCTGTTTTTAAAATGATGACGGTCAGCCATTGCATCCATAGCTGTCCACATATTTGTGTAGTTACATTTTCCTCAGTCTTTTAGCATAAACGTGGCACACTTTGTTCTTGTTTATAGCCACTCTCGCAAGCATTCATTTATTAAGACACTTAAATCATCCCAGGCGTACATAAATCCGATCACCTTGATAAATCAGACATACCGCACACACAAATAAGTGTGGAAGATTTACTTCAGTAAGCAACATCCTTACTGAAGTCATTATGTAGAAAGAGGAGGGTGGACTCACTGTAGTAACAGTTCCCTGGCAACGGACGAGAGTTCCAATTATCACCCAAGTCCTTCAGTGCCCCCCCCCCCCCACGCCCCCACCCAGGTCACCCGGTCTCCCCTTTGAATTAGAATTAGTAGTCAAGGGTCTTCTATACTCTAGGCATGCGAAAACATGTGGACGCTTGTCTGCTTTTGGACTGTAGATTAAATGAGTAAAATCGGGATAAATGTAGTTGATTGATTATTGTTCAGTCACAGTTCCAGTGTGCGCCTGTTGTTGTATTTCAGTGCTGCGGTCGTAGAATCTTTTTTTCCAAGGGCTCTGACGATTTCCATGCAGGCTCCGGGGGTTTTCTCTGCAGGAGGACGGGGGCTACAAACCTACTTCCTTCTGCATTAGAGAGAAAGAGAGAGAAGCACAGAAGGGGACAGCATGGGGTCCAGCTCCTCATCGTACGTCCCTAGAACCATCTATCTGGATGTGGACGGAAAAGTTCAAAAGGTAGGTCCTCCTGTATATCTTTTTTTGAAGTATAAAAACAAATACTTCCCGAGAACAATTGTCTCAGGATCACCAGCGTTTGAAACGCCAATAATTCCTCTCTAAGTATGTTTCAATGAGCTCCATCTCATTTCAGCAGACTGCATCCAGGAAATGAGATCCACAGACAGATTGACCACATCTGCCTGTTTTAGCGGAGATGTCTTCCAGGCTAGACTCTAAATCAGGCTAGACTCTAAATCATATCATTTAGAGCAGAGGTCTCAAACCGGTTCCACGGAGGGCCGAGTGTCTGCAGGTTTTTGCTCTCACCTTGTACTTAACTGACTAATTAGGTCACTCATTGGTTTGTTTCTACCCCCACCTGGTTGTTTAGGTCTGAACTGGGAACCAATTTAAAGGAAAACCCAAAAACCTGCAGACACATGGCCCTCCGTGGAACCGGTTTGAGACCTCTGATTTAGAGTATTATCATAGATGGCATCCAAATTACCTAGTATGATCACATCATCTCAACAAGCCTAAAATAAGGCTTGGTGGGGACTTCTATATGGATCGACTGACCAAACCAAAAGGATACTAGAGCTCATTTCAACTCCCAAGGTGACTGAAGATACTGACAAAGTGGGTTAATTATTACTCCACAATTTGTGTTGGTTACCACACATCTAACCTTGTGCAGTAGTCATTGGATGTCTCTTGTTGCCATCAGCTGTGTTCATCAGGGGTACATCACTCTGTTAAAGACTGTGTGGGCAAATGGTTTCTCAACATAAAATTGCAAAGAGTTTGGGGATCTCATCTATCGTACATAACATCATTAACAGATTCAGAGAATCCGGAGAATTCTATATATGCAAGGGACAAGGCTGAAAACTAAAATTGGCTTGCCTGATCTTCTGGCCCTCTGGTGGCACTGCATTAAAACAGACATGATCCTGTAGTGGATATCACTGCATGGGCCCAGGAACACTTTCAAAAACCTTTGTCTGTGAACTCAGTATGTTGCTGCATCCACAAATGCAAGTCAAAACTCCACCATGCAAAGAAGAAACTGTATATAAACAAGATCCAGAAATGCTGTCGCCTTCTCTGGCCCCGAGCTCATTTAAGATGGACTGAAGCGAAGTGGAAAACTGTGGTCTGACGAGACCATCTGGCTTCTTAGCAGCACACAGTTCAAAAGCCAGCATCCATGATGGTATGGGGGTGCATTAGTGCACATGGAATGGGTGACTTGCACATATGTGAAGGCACCATTAATGCTGAACAATATATACAGGTTTTGGAGCAACATATGCTTCCATCCACACTACGTCTTTTTCAGGGAAGGCCTTGCTTATTTCAGCAAGACAATGCAAAACCACATTCTGAGCATATTACAACAGCTTGGCTCCGTAGTAAAAGAGTCTGGGTGCTAAACTAACCTGCCAGGACTCCAGACCTGTCACCCATTGTAAACATTTGGCACATTATGAAACGAAAAATATGACAAAGGAGAACCTGAACTGTTAAGCACTATGTCAAGCAAGAATAGGAAAAATGTCCTTCAGTTTCAGATTGGCATCACCTTTGCTCATGATATTGTGACTCCATTCAGGGATAGACATTTTCATTGGCCTTAGACCAGTTAATCCACTTACAAATACATCTACCCACTTGTGTTTCTTTGGTACACAGACTAATCTATTACTACAATTTCTGCTTTGATTTTGGATTCATAGGGCCAGGCACTTTGGAAATCCAGAATACTTATAAAGGGACAAAGCCCTCTCTGTTCTTATGGAGGCATATAGTGGGTCAGGTCGGACCTGAAAGTCACACCTAACCTCTATGACATCTGTGCTGTTATAGAATCTCAGAACACAGAATGCACAATTGATAAAAATTGCTTTGATACGACATGGGATGATATCACCACTCACTGGGCTGATGGCCCACTTTTTTGACTCTTCTATGTTGTTATGGTGACCAACTGTTTAAGACAGGGATATTTGAAATCTGGGGTCCGACTAAAACATATTTAGGGGCCCAACAGTTGCCCTTGCTCAGACAGCTTATGAAACATAACATGAACTGTGATAAAATGTGCGGAATTAGCAGAAATACCCTTAGTTGCAATTGAGCAGCTTGTGTGCATGTGGCTTTCAAGAGCTTGTGAAAATATATTTGGTAGTGGGGGTCCTCACCCATTAAACCAAACCCCTGATTTAAAACATTGGTCTGGTCCCTGGCCACACATTTCCAACTGCATTCCTTTGTGGTTTAGTGCTCAACGCTCCAAGTCATAGTACACAGGACTCACTTGGAGAAGATCTCAGTGTGACATCCCTTGAATAGAAAAATAACATTTTAAAACAATACACGTGTTTCCTTCCCCTACCCTTTGTAAAGCCAGTGTTGTCGTTCTCACCAGTGCCAGAGAGCTTATGGTTTTCATGTGGCTGTACGTAAGGAGACACAGATGACTTTCACAGTGCATCTGCCGTCTTTCAGGTGGTTTTCAGTCGGCACTGCAGCCCGTGTGACATCAAGGAGCTTCTTTGTTCGTCATCCAACATCCCCAGGTCAGTGACATTTCAGCTGCAGCCGTCTCCTCCTTTCATCAGTGGATAAGTATGCAGCGAACTTGTTACAGGGCAAACCCTTTGTTGTGTTTTTATACAAACGGTCGGCAATGCCTCCAATGGCACTTCCTGAATTATACATTATTTAGGGTCGTAAACCCTAGTAAACCAGAAACCAGAGCTTAGTTTGTGATTTCAAGCATGTCAGGAAGACACCTACTCTAGGACATGTTCCAAACGACTCCCTATTTACAATATATTCCACTGCATTTCCATTGCTTCTGACAAGCAGCTGATCTACAGTGAACTGCATAAGAATATTGACGGTGACACATTCATTGTTTACAGCACTATGGATCTTGAAATGATACTGCACTCTAGTCTGTTTTGTCCTGAGAGTCTACACTTTAACCCCATTTTCAAAGTATTGGAATACAGAGCCCCCCCCCAAAAAAAGAAATGACACTGTTTAAATAGTTTCAGAGCTTGGTGTACACTGAGAATAGGGTTCCGTCTTGTATGCGTTCTCATGGGTTCATTCCTTGTCTTGCTCCCCCTCCACAGGAATACTGCAATAATGCTGGTTGATCCTGAAGGGGCCCTTGTCTCTATAGACCCAACCATGCCCACCAACAGCCCACAGTGAGACTCATAACAGTCCTTGCCAAATAGCTGTGACAACTGCTGTTGATCTTAGTCACTGACATTCCTGACGTTTGTTCATCCTGAAGTACACATCCTTTGTACTAAGTGTAAAAATAGACACATATTGTTGTTTTGCGATTTGGACATGAACCTGATGAATGATGCCGGAATGTCACTGGTTTGTTTTTCACAGCTCTTTGTACAAAGTGATTTCTTTGGCCACCAGCCAGCTAGAAGGTGAAGTACCAGCATGCTATTTCATCTCACTGTTTAATTAGTTCTTACTCAGATCACACAAGCAAAGCTAGCAACTTAAAATATAAAAGAATGTAGAAACAACGGTGTTACCAAACTGTTCTTCATATTTACAGGCGCGATTTAATGTGTTTGTTTGCACCCACAGAGAAAGAAGACATGTTTCAAAACATATTATCTCATGTGGCAGAGCAGTTCAGCAGGTCATTTGGGTATTTATGTCGCACTGCGGACAGAAACATTCTGCTTAAGTTCTTCCTCTCCAATGAAACACCTATGTGCCACAAAAGCTTTTTAAAACCATTGAACTTACTTTTGCAGGGCTTTCCAAATCAATGAACTGAAAATTGAGGTGACCAACAGACTGTCCATGTTGGAGAAAAGAGTGCAGTGTAGGTGCTTTTTCATGTGTGTGTGTGTTTCTGTGTGTTTGTGCGTGCCACGTGTGTGTCTGTGTTTTGGTTTGTCTGTGTTCATGGATTTTGTTTCAGTATTGCTGTTTTACCCAAATCCGACACTATACTAACTGTCCGGTTCCTGTAACAGTAGAGGGCCTGAAGGTTGTTGAACTTGAGAAGTGCAAGAACGACCTAAAGAAGCTACGAGATGAGATGACCTCCAGAGGTCTAGGAAAGTGAGATGACCTTTGACATAAACAAGATGACCTTTGCCTTAGATTTCCTAGGCTATTCTGTAGAATTACTTTACCGATGGTTTCAAATAAGTGAACTGTAGATTCTTGATACAAATATGATGTGTTTGCTCCAATCTAATCAGAGTCGGGATTTGCCCCTGCAAATACAACTTCTCAGACAACGGGATGAAGCTGTCTCCCAGAATTGACATTCCAAGTTATCCAAAGGTACGGAAATGGGGGATTCCAGTCACAGGGGCAAACTGACAGAAATTATCCTAGGACAGATGCTGGGATTGTTTTCCATCTCTACAGTATACCTTATCACAGGAGACCATTGAAGCACTGAAGAAGCCAACGTTTGACGTCTGGCATTGGGAACACAATGAGGTTAGCAATTCAATTGTCACCTTTTCAAGAGAAAGTCGTTGCCATATCTTCATGTAGTGTTTAACTGTGTTTTCGACGTGGGGTTTAGATGCTGAGTTGTTTGGAGTACATGTACCACGACCTGGGACTGGTGAATGAATTCAGCATGAACCCCATCACTCTAAAACGCTGGCTGGTAAAAGTCTAAATGTATATAGACAATTATCTGAATGAGTAAGTGATATGGAATGACTGAAATAACCAAAATACTATTTGAATGGTTTGATGGACAGCTATGTCTCTCTCGCAGCTGGGCATTCAGGAGAACTACCGCAGCAACCCGTTCCATAACTTCCGCCACTGTTTCTGTGTCAGTCAGATGATGTACGGTATGATTAATCTGTGTAACCTGCCGGTAAGGGACAACTCTGGCTAATAATATCCCTATCACATGAAAAACCTCTTGGCACTTGGTGCTAGAAATGTAAGAGTATACAAAGAAGATGCAGTGCTGTGTCTCCCCAGGAGAAAATGACTCTGACGGACATTGGCATTCTCATGACAGCTGCAGTGTGCCACGACCTAGACCACCCTGGCTACAACAATACGTAAGCACCCAAAGGTTCCTACTCGGCACCTCAGTTCCCCATGCCCTATACTGTAACTAACTACATCTCTCAACAGGTCATGACATAAGACCCAACCAAGGTGTTCATTCATAAAGAAATGTTTTGAAAATCTTGAAATAGTCTAATGACAATCTTTCCTTTTACGTCAGATTAAAGACTAGAAGTTAATTCCTGTCTGTGTGACATGACCGGGCTAATAGCCTCTGGTCTCTAGGGATTATAGGCTGACCTGGGCCCGGTTTCCCAAAGCACTAAGATGATCGTAAGATGCACGTAATTGCCACGCAATACCATCAGAGAGTTTGCCGAAAGCATTGTTACTTAAGTGCCACGTTACATCGCTCGTTAATTAATGAGTGCACCGGACCACGTTAGTCCATCGTAAGAGGTACTTAACTATTTTTGTGAAAAAGTGCCTCCCTAAACATGCGAGGAGCGATCGCAGTTCATTGCAGGCAATAGAACGAAATAAAAGTAACAAAACAGTTTTGATTTAGAACAATTTATTTTGAAAAATTATATAACAAGTGCGTGAGTGGATGTCAATATAATTGAATGCAAATGATCAACTGAGGAAAAAGAAAAACGCATGTAAAACAAGAAATAATGAAGAAAAAGTGTTCAGAACGTTTACGAGTCTGAAACCCGCATTGTACTGGTACTGTCTTTGCTGGTGCCTCTACCTCGTCAAGAAAAACACTGATATATTCAGCTCTGAATGCTAGTTTTCTCTTGCGTTCCATTTTTATATCAAACAATTAGAATGGATTTACCCCACTGATTTATATTACCAGTTAGCCAATCATGTGTTGATTGTTATGACTTAAGTAACACATTCTATGGCTACCGGAGAAAAATTTGATGTCACGTGATCAATCTCCGGAGATATGCTTTTGATTGGCTAAAGTCCACCCCATGGTTGAATACAACCGTTTCGTCCATCCAACATTTCACTACTTCTTCGAGTTTTGCATTTTCTTGTTGATGCATAAATATCATTCCATTCCAAACCACAAAAATTGCCTAATTCTATTCCAAACGGCAGTAACGTGGCTCTTACGATGCACTTTATAAAGAGCGACGTACGTGGTGGTTCGGGAAATAGGCGTAGGTCCCTGGTAACAATGTCCATCTTAAGGCTACATGCCACGTTATCTGGAAACCGGGCCCTGGTCAGGTCATGCAGTCTTGGAAGAATCCTGCTCTAAGGTAGAAATAAAAGGGGATTAAATTCCACTGAGATTCATTTTGTTGGTCAGGTACCAGATCAACGCGCGCACGGAGCTGGCCGTGCGCTACAACGACATCTCCCCCCTGGAGAACCACCACTGCGCTGTGGCGTTCCAGATCCTCTCCATGCCTGAGTGCAACATCTTTGCCAATGTTGAGCCAGAGGCCTTCAAGCAGATCAGACAGGTAGACGCCTGGCTGTGTACCAACATGGCAAGGGCTTGTGCAGTGGTTTACTTCTGATCCATGTACTTATGGCCCCTACGGGCACGAGGGCTACCTTTTTGCATTTCCTCCTCTCCGACAATCTAATGTGTGGGACAGGAACATAGATACATTGGATGATTCCATCTGCTTTCACAGGCCATCATCATCCTGATCTTGGCCACAGATATGGCACGGCACGGAGAAATACTAGAATCCTTCAAGCAGAAATTGGACAACTTTGACTTCACCAATGAGGAGCATGTGACATGCGTAAGTACTGACAACAGCCTATGTACACTGTAGATCCAGAGGTGCCCAGTGAGCTGACATGCTCCTCTGTTCATGAATGACCCCTAACTGAGTGAACAACACAAAGTAAGAGCGCTGCTCAGTAAATAAAAAGATAGTTGAGTTTAGGAAGGGACCAGTGACATACAGGAATGCAATCAGCTCATGGTCAAACATAACCTCTATTCAAAATTCATCATTGGGCAATGGATTTCAATGGAATGTTTATTTTAGCTAGCAGTCCCTCTTTAGTCTAAACGAAGCAGCCAAGGCTACTGGTTGCATTGAAGAGCAGTTATGTTTCTTATATTTACACAGGAGGCCCAATTCCTATCCAGCAATATTGACCAGCAGCCAATCAGATCAGCTACTTTACCCAAATTAGTTTGCCCGAGATCCATTCTAAGCGCAGCCAGAGTAGCCTGTAATTTAAGTAAATTCAGGCCATTCCAGAACCTCCCTTCCTTCTCTAGATCCTGTTGGCTTTGAGATATTGCTCATATCCATCTGCCCGAGCCAGCAGGGCATCATTATCCACGCTGTTCAGTCTACAATCACAACAACACTACATGATAGAACAATAACATTTCTGACACTAGCAGACCCAGACCTCATCGCACCTCATCGCATCTGACAATAATTCTTCTGACTAAAAGCATTGGGGCACGTGTTATGTAAAGTCACCCAGCCTGTGTGATCCTTTACACACGTCATTCTTTGCAGTCTAATTTGTACCAGACTCATTTCAGTGATATCATGTTGCCCAAGTGGACCTTTGTTTGGTTCATGGGATTGGACTAAGTGAAACTCGATGAGTAGTGCTGCAGTGTTTCCACAGCCTAAGCCGCTGCCCCTGGAGAACTTAGTGTTCTTCTGCAGCGCTGGTTCAAATCCAACCTGCTGCTCTTTCAGCAAAAAAAACCCCAACTCTTCTCTATCTTTTGCCACATTCCTGCCCATTAAAGCATGAAAACAAATTAAAAACATGTCGTACTGGCTAGCTGATGATAAACGCTATGAATACGTTCACAAAATGCATGGTGAGGAGGTCTGTTCATTCCTTCTCCATATTTGTGCAGCTGAAGATGGTTTTAATCAAATGCTGTGACATATCCAACGAGGTTAGGCCTACAGAGGTGGCTGAGCCTTGGGTGGACTGTCTTCTAGAGGAGTATTTCATGCAGGTAATCTCAATCAAATGTAATAATTTACAATAGTTATTAAGTCTTATGATAATAAAAAAAAAAAACTCTGGCTATTTGTTGGGATTGTCCAGTGTAGAGCTCTGTGATTACTCTTGAACAATGCAGAAGTTTTAGTTGGAAGTGGTGTGAAACGTTAGAAGTTTCGTCCATCACAGGGCTTCATTAGGAGTGTGTTGATAGGGAATGATGTCATCATAGAGTGGAGTGACATCCACGCAGTGCTTTTTCTCTGGAATGGATAGAGTGACCGGGAGAAGACTGAGGGGCTGCCGGTGGCTCCGTTCATGGACAGAGACAAAGTGACCAAGCCCACTGCCCAGATTGGATTCATCAAGTTTGTCCTCATTCCAATGTTTGAGACAGTCATGAAGGTAGGTGTGTGTGTGTGTGTGTGTGTGTGTGTGTCTGAACTCTAAAGAACTGTTACTATAAAAGAGTGGCATTGTGTCTGAATTCCTACAACCACACTCACCCAGGGTGAATACCTACCCCGATCCTGACCAACCCCCACCCCTACGTCCATGTGTATTCTAGCTCTTCCCCCAGATTGAGGAGATCATGGTGCAGCCTCTGAGAGACTCCAGAGATCACTACGAGGAGCTGAAGCAGATTGATGATGCCATGACAGAGGTAGGATATCTGTTTAAAGACACCTTGAGGGCACTGGCCTTTGGGTTGATGTCAATTCCGGTTTAATTCCGGTAAATTCAGAACCGGTAATTCCGGTAATTCCACAATTTTCTAATTCAAAAACATTGAAGACCACAAATGTTAGTTTCTCATCGCCCACGTTTAACCAGAGTATTTGTAGCAAGCATGTGGGATAATGTGTCGAGCCAGTTGCTAACAAGAAAGTGTCTTTTGTTCAATGAGGTTCAGAAGAAAGGAGGAAAAATAAAATCTTTGTCCTGTAGTGTTAGACCTGAGGGCTGCATATCTTCTGACTCTCTTCAGGCTGCACAGCTCCAGTGAAATGGCTGCAGTAGAAGTCTTCTTATCTTTTTTTTTTTTTTTATAACTACAGCCGCACAATATTTTAATCGATTTGAATTTGCTATAAAATAATAATGATTGTATGAACAAAAGGGAAAACTGCTGAACATCCTGAATTTTACATTTTACCAAAGCAGCATCAAGACACTAGCACCAGAAGGTTCTTAGTTCTATGGTATCCCCCTCCGGTTAGCACTAATACTCTGCGTCATGGTCCTTGGGAGTGAGGGCATTCACCTTGGACATCAAAAACAAATCTGGTGAATTTTATAGGCCTGCAGGCAGTGGAAAAATTGTGAAAACATTGTGCTACGTATAGTGTCTACATTACATCAATGTGTGGGGAAATATTACTTTCCTCTGTAATTTGATTCTGCATCTCGTTCGAGGCAGATGTTTCGCCAATTCCAATTTTGTCCTGTGATATTTTGACCTGTGATATTATATTGCTCTTTAGCACGACCTTGGCAATACATGCTACAATCAGCTGTCTTGAATACATAAAGACCTTGTTGTTTACTTCAACACCCCAAAGTGGTCAATTAAAATTATGTAAAATTTATGGAATGAGATCCCTAGAAACTAAATTGTTCACTCCTATTCTCCGAGGCGAGCACATGATATGCAATCCCAGCGCTGTGCGTTCTGCCCAACACCCAGAACATAGTAGTAGGCAACTAAATAGCGTATTTGTAACAATATTTTTTTAACGTACCTATTTCTATAGAATCCAGATGTACTTTGTTTTCCTTTTAGGGCTCCGGTACTCATTTCATGCTCCAGAAATTCAAAAAGTAATGAACTCACCGTTTCTTTGATGCATGGCATTGGGTTGTCCTGAACTGCATCCTTCAAGACAACATGGAGGCTAAAGACGCTCCTCAACCAACCTTAGACTACATACAATTCTCGGTGCAATTCCATTGTTTTGTGAATTTCTATGAAACAAGGACTCTGGTTCAGTGTCCACACGTGAATAGTAGGAAATGTAGAGCACTTTGTGTATTTTGTATTTTATTCAAAGTTGTACTATAATTTCTACAAGCTAATTGTCATTATTTTCTAATTCATTTAGATTAGCTGCACTTGTTGATGTTATCTAATATATTGAATGCCAACTAAGTTGTCCAATTACAACCCCATTTCCTAAAAGTTGGGACGCTGCGTACAATAAAAAAAAAAAAAGAATATGCAAATCATTTAAACCCTATACTCAATAGAAAATATTACAAAGACAACGTCACATGTTGAAACTGAGACATTTTATTGTCTCTTGAAAAATACAGCTCTGGAAGAAATGAAGAGACCACTGCAAAATTATCAGTTTCTCTGGTTTTACTATTCATAGGTACAGTGGATATAAAAAGTCTACACACCCCAGTGAAAATGCCAGGTTTTTGTGATGTAAAAGAATGAGACAAATTATGTTCAAAACTTTTTCCACTTTTAATGTGACCTATAATGTGAACAATTCAATTGAAAAACAAACTGAAATCTTCGAGGGGGAAAAATGAAAAATAAAAACCTTACAATAACCTGGTTGCATAAGTGTGCAGACCCTCTTATAACTGGGGGTGTGGCTGTGTTCAGAATTAACCAATCACATTCAAACTCATGTTAAATAGAAGTCATTACACGCTTGCCATTCTTTAAAGTGACTTTGATTAATCACAAATAAAGTTCAGCTGTTCTAGGAGGATTTTCCTGACATTTTCTTAGTTGCATCTCAGATCAAAAGCCACGGTCCGCAGAGAGCTTCCAAAGCATCAGAGGGATCTCATTGTTGAAAGATATCAGTCAGAAGAAGGGTACAAAATTATTTCCAAAGCATTAGATATACCACAGAACACAGTGAAGACAGTCATCATCAAGTGGAGAAAATATGGCACAACAGAGACATTACCAAGAACTGGACGTCCCTCCAAAAGAACGTGGGAAAATGTGTTATGGTCTGATGAAACCAAGGTTGAACTTTTTGGCCATAATTCCGAAAGGTATGTTTGGCGCAAAGACAACACTGCAAATCACCCAAAGAACACCATACCCACAGTGAAGCATGGTGGAGGCAGCATCATGCTTTGGGGCTGTTTTTCTTCTGCTGGAACCGGGGCCTTAGTCAATGTGGAGGGAATTATGAAAAGTTCCAAATACCAAGCAATTTTGGCACAAAACCTTCAGGCGTTCGTTAGAAAGCTGAAGATGAGGAGGAAGTTCACCTTTCAGCACGACAATGATCCAAAGCACGCATCCAAATCCACAAAAGCATGGCTTCACCAGAAGAAGATGAACGTTTTGGAATGGCCCAGCCAGAGCCCAGACCTGAATCCAATTGAGGGGTGGGGTGATCTGAACAGGGCTGTGCACAGGAAATGTCGTTGCAATCTGACAGATTTGCTCGCTTTTGCAAAGAAAAAGGGCAAATATTGCCACGTCAAGATGCTAATAGACATTCTAATAGACTGAGCGCTGTAATAAAATCAAAAGGTGCTTCGACAAAGTATTAGTTTAAGGGTGTGCACACTTATGCAACCAGGTTATGCAACCATTTTTTATTTTCCCCCCTTAAATATTTCAGTTTGTTTTTCAATTGAATTGTTCACGTTATAGGTCACATTAAAGGTGGAAAAAGTTCTGACGTGATTTATCTTTGTGTCCTTTTACATCACAAGAACCTGGCATTTTAAGAGAGGTGTGTAGACTTTATATCCACTATATGTGTTTGAGTAAAATGAACAGTTTTGTTTTATTCTATAAACTACTGACAACGTTACTCCCAAATTCCAAATAAAAATATTGTCATTTAGAGTATGTATTTGTAGAAAATAACAAGGGGTCAAAATTACCAAAAAGATATGCATTGTTTTTAGACTCAAATCTAATTCATATTCATTTTTCAACAACAAAATACTGATGTCTTAACTTAAGAAAAGTTCAGAAATCAATATTTGGTGGAATAACCCTGATTTTTAATCACAGCTTTCATGCATCTTGACATGCTCTCCACTAGTCAGTCACATTGCTGTTGGGTGACTTTATGCCACTCCTGGCACAAAGATTCAAGTAGCTTGGCTTTGTTTGATGGCTTGTGACCATCCATCTTCCTCTTGATCAAATTCCAGAGGCTTTCAATGGTGTTCAGGTCTGGAGATTGGGCTTGAAAAATACAACAAGGGAGGCCCCTGAATTGTTGAGCAACTGAAATTTTATATCAAGTAAGAATGAGAAAACATTTCACTTTCAGAACTTCAGCAATTGTTCTCCTCTGTTCCCAAACGCTTACAGATTATTGTTAAAAGAAAAGGTGATGCAACACATTGGTAAACATGCCCCTGTCCCAGCTTTTTTGAAAAGGGTTGCCGGCATCAAATTCAAAATGGGCATGTATTTTTATAAAACAATTACATTTCTCAGTTTCAACATTTGATATGTTGTCTTTTTACCAAATATAAGTATAAATTATTTTCACATGATTGTATTCTAACTTTATTTGCATTTTACACAGCGTACCAACTTTTTTGGAAATGGGATTGTAATATAACAACTAAGTCAAACTGTCCTCTCATGCATTTAATTCATTTTTATGAATTTATATGTTGTGCTCTCTTTAATAGTAAAATAAATTCTAATGACAAAATATGTATATTGATTGCAAAATTGTTCAATTACAATTGAAAATGTGATACTTGCATTGTATTTCCTTTTCAATAGTAAACTGTGGTAAATAAATATATTAAGGCAAATTTAAACGGAATATGTCAATAGTCTGTTTATTGCTCTCACCCCACTGTGAGTGTGCCCTGAAAAAAGACATACCACTGGTTGGGGCAAGGTCACCAAGCACACCAGACTGTCCTATTGCCCACCCCACACGATCCCATTAAGGACAGCACACGCTTACGCTTGGATTTCCTGCTCATTGTCATTTATGATTTTCAGACCAAGGTATAGCGTCATGCCTTGAAGGGGTATGTGTTGAAACAGGACTAGTTTGCCTGTTTTGATGCCCCCCCCAAAGCTCCCCCATTCTCATAAGTTCCCCTCCACAAAACAGGTGGGTGGTATTCAACAGGTAGATTTCCTTTTGACTGTTTTATTTTATAATCTCTTCATTACTACTTCCACATTTCCCAGACTCATAATATAGGTCACACTCTTTAGTACATACATTAGTGTTATTGGGTGATAAAGTCTACTGCATCAAACACATACATACTGTGTCAACATTGCCTGTAATGTTGCCTGTAATTGTTACAGGTCTGCTGTCAACCTATAATGTTTGTTGCAGGTCTGCTTGTCAACCTGTAATGTTTGTTGCAAGTCTGCTGTCAGGCCGTAATGTTTGTTTGCAGGTCTGCTGTCAACCTGTAATGTTTGTTTGCAGGTCTGCTGTCAACCTGTAATGTTTGTTGCAAGTCTGCTGTCAACCTGTAATGTTTGTTTGCAGGTCTGCTGTCAACCTGTAATGTTTGTTGCAAGTCTGCTGTCAGGCCGTAATGTTTGTTTGCAGGTCTGCTGTCAACCTGTAATGTTTGTTGCAGGTCTGCTGTCAACCTGTAATGTTTGTTGCAGGTCTGCTGTGAACCTGTAATGTTTGTTTGCAGGTCTGCTGCTAGCCTGTAATGTTAGTAGCAGGTCTGCTGTTACCCATACGGAAATCTAATATATGACTATTTACATTAAAAGATATTTTAAAATACATGATCATATATGTTAATTACATATTTAAATCTGACATATATAAAACATCCAGTTCTTGTGTATTTTGACATATAGGTACAGGTAAATTTTTACAACATACAGGTGCTGGTCATAAAATTAGAATATCATCAAAAAGTTGATTTATTTCAGTAATTCCATTCAAAAAGCGAAACATGTATAATGTATACATTCATTCCACACAGACTGATATATTTCAAGTGTTTATTTCTTTTAATTTTGATGATTATAACTGACTAATGAAAACCCCAAATTCAGTATCTCAGAAAATTTGAATATTGTCAAAAGGTTCAATACTGAAGACACCTGGTGCCACACTCAAATCAGCTAATTAACCCAAAACACCTGAAAAGGCCTTTAAATGGTCTCTCAGTCTAGTTCTGTAGGCTACACAATCATGGGGAAGACGGCTGACTTTACAGCTGTCCAAAAGACGACCATTGACACCTTGCACAAGGAGGGCAAGACACAAAAGGTCAAAGCTAAAGAGGCTGGCTGTTCACAGAGCTCTGTGTCCAAGCATATTAATAGAGAGGCGAAGGGAAGGAAAAGATGTGGTAGAAAAAAGTGTACAAGCAATAGGGATAACCGCACCCTGGAGAGGATTGTGAAACAAAACCCATTCAAAAATGTGGGGGAGATTCACAAAGAGTGGACTGCAACTGGAGTCAGTGCTTCAAGAACCACCACGCACAGACGTATGCAAGACATGGGTTTCAGCTGTATTGTGAAGAGGAACTTTTTGACCAGCACCTATAAGGAGCATACATATATTACCATATTTCAGATTTCCTTTGGGGTAACCTCTAATATTTGTTAGAAGTGTGCTTTTAACCTCTTATGTTTGTAGCAGGTCTCCTGCTCGCCTCTAATGTTAGTTTCTGTTCTGCTGTTAACCTCTATTGTTTGTTGCAGGTCTGTTGCTAGCTTCTATTGTTTGTTCTCCTTTCATTTTCATTTGTCATAAATGCCCCTCAAATATGTTTTAAATGTTGATAGTGATAAAACTGGATAAAGATATCTAACGTTTAGAATGTATGATTCAGAAATTGTTTTCCTTTCAGAACATTAAGAAAGCGTTATATATGCAATAATTGGTAACCCTATACACCTCCTAAAAATATATTTTACTCACATAACATGAAGACAGTATTGAGGCAGTTACCTGTAAACAACAATGTATATCACCTTTATGATTCTTTCAGTATCTAATGTTTATAAGACGTTTTATTTGATATAATTTGAGACCAGAATCTCTTGACTCAAAGTATGGTCAGATAACTGTTAACTCCAAGCAGGTAGTTCCCATTGATCTAGAGTTTGTCTCTTTGTATTTATATTGTATAAGGCTGTTGTCGGTGTTGGAAGAAGTTAATAAGACTGCATGAGTCTTAAGAGATAATGGGGGAGAAAGAATGGCTACTCTTAAACACACACTACATCATGGGACCTCCTTTTCTACCCAGAAGATTTTTCTCTAAACAAAGCCAAAGGCTACCTCCATTTTAAGGTATTAGCTCCTGCTTCTTTGAGTTGGTTTACAAACCGAATACTGCCCCCTGGAGATTTTGGGGGGGTTGAAGCGGAATGGGAGGCAAATAATCACCCCATTCAAATGGCCCAGCCCTTCTAACAACAAACTGTTCTAAATAGGTGATCTGACTTTGTCTAAAAGTCACCACAGCCTGTTTTAGAAATATCCCAAATCACAGTCTAATTGAGATTCTGGGGCAGGTTGTTCTGAGAGTTGAAATGGCCTGTCTGGTAAAATTAGCCAGAATTGGTTCCCACTGTTATTTTGTCTTCTTAACCAAGGATTATCACCTTGATAAATGAAAATGTGATCTTTAAATGCATATATAGCTATACTTTGTGATTTACTGCCACCAGTAATGTTTGCTGACAAATAAAATTAATTAGCTGAACCCCCCTGGTGACCTGGATTCTGATCCTCTATCTGATTTTAACTACTTAAAAATTCTTAAATAGCCCCTGGTCAAGATTAAACAACACTAAAGCTACTTATTTATGGTGAGTCTGTATTGTTTATGTGTATATATGTTCATATATATTAAAGTTCCAGAATGAAAGAGGTGTGAAATGGCTTCCCTAGCAACAGTAACTCAGGAGGGGACAAAATACCTCTCAGTAAAAAAGGATCAGTGGTAATCTGACACCAGTAGAAGCTCTGTACAGTCCGCTTTCATGGCTTATCTTGTTCTGCATTTGTTAGGGAAAGTGTGTTGAGATAAGTTCCTGGAATGTTCATCATAAGAGATTCAATCTGCCTTCACGTAATGGCTGAAATTCAGAGCAAAAGAAATGCATCAAGTTACATTCCTAGTCATAGCTTTTTTTTTTATACGTAACAATTATGTGGCAATTTGATTGGCAAACATTTTTTTTGTTCTAAATTGCAGATGTGCTTTTGTGGGAAAAAAGCTCAGCATCCCTCATCCTTGTTTCCTCTCTCCTTCACTCTCCCTAGACAAGACTATCCCCGGTCTGTTTTTCTGTGGGGTCAGAGGTTAGTGTGTGGGCTGGATGACAGCCCTGTTGCTTTAAACCCCTCCATCAGCAGCCAGGGGAATGTCTGCTGCAGCTGCAGGCCCTGTCATGACCCATGGACCCATGGACTTCACACCCGCATTCTCCCAACCTACAGAGCAGCGACATGGCAACTCACATGCCTGGTATATATCGACTTCTACTTCAGAGAAGATTGCATTCAAGATTACCCGTGTTTTATGTGTGGAGTGCTTGACTGTGTGTGACTTTACTTTACTACAATACAAAAAAAGCTAAAAAAAATTGCAAAAATGTTGAATGTTGTATGCCCACATTACTGAAAGTCGCTCTGTAATTGCGCGTCTGCTAAATTACTCAAATGGGAACTTATGTAAATGTAGTTCGACTAGTAAATTCATAACATCTTGCAGTAGGCTGTGGTAGCTTAATTCAGTTAAAATGCAGGTAGTGTTTTAAGTAGTTCAGTATCTTTTTTACTAAATAGGTGAACTCAGACCTGTATAATCATCACTTGAAACATACAGTTGATGTTGTGTTTGATGATGGTTTAAATGAGACATTCTTTTACCATATCACCCTAAAGTTTTCTGTAGTTGCAATTTATAGACTATGTATTTTCAGATTTACATATAATGAAATAGAAAGTAATGTATTTAAGTGAATTATAGGGTCAAAAAATAGTTATAGTTGAGTTTAAATAACTTCTGTGTATCTCTGGAGTCACTCCTTTAAATTGCTGACCAGGCAGACAGCCACGAAACAGTGCTTATCTGCGACTGTAAACCGACAAAGGCCATGTTTTTTATGAGACCGTGATACGTTCCATGGTAATTTTCTATTCTTGACAAATACACTAACACATTTCATTCCTATTGATTTCTGGGTAGGGGTTAAGGAAGCGTTCATGACAAGACACGTACATATAAAAGAAGCACACCCCTCTTCCTTTAAAGCTTGGAATAGACGCTTCAGGGCCATTATCTGGCCTAATAATGGCAGCATCAAAACGTGTTGAAATTTTACACTTTTACATGTTAGACTAAACAGGAGGACCTCACACATCTAAGACAGGACAAGTTATTTAACAAGGAAGCTTTTAACCATCGGATACCTTTACTGCATTGTGTATAGTTTTGTTTGAGTATGCCTTTTGTAACTTTGTGTTGTCTTGCACTGTTTTGCCTATATCCCATACAAGCCCTGAGAAGTACAGTTAAGCCCAAAAGTATTCATACCCATGCCAAACATTGAGCCATAGTGACATTTTATTTGACCAATAGGTTTCTTCTGGCTGGAAATGACATAAACCAGTGACAAAACACGGTAAGACATTTTGCTGGAGATACAAATGAATAACTGAACTATATATACAAAAAAAAAAAACATTCAGAGTTAAAAAAAGAAGGGACTGCAATTTAGTGGTGGCTTTTGGAAGCACAATATGACAGAATAAGTTCAGTGACCTCATGGGCATTTTCAATGATTATCAGAATTAGCGAGAAGAAAAAGGATGTGGATGACAGTCAATTTCTTTTTCATATTATTATTTTATAAATTCTAAACCTTTGTTATTCTGAACCCCTGTGGGTATCCAAATGTAATGTAAAACAGGCTACTATTTTATTTAAATATAAAACCAAAATATGTGCACTACATTTTTCAGGCAATTTCATATTATTACTCATGTACAGTGGGTAGAACAAGTTGCCGATTTTGCAGGTTTTCCTACTTACAAAGCATGTAGAGGTCTGTCATTTTTATCATAGGTACACTTCAACTGTGAGATGTGACACTGTATGATTTTTAAATAATTAATTAGCATTTTATTGCATGACATAAGTATTTGATCACCTACCAACCAGTAAGAATTCTGGCTCTCACAGACCTGTTAGTTTTTCTTTAAGAAGCCCTCCTGTTCTCTACTCATTACCTGTATTAACTGCACCTGTTTGAACTTGTTACCTGTATAAAAGACACCTGTCCACACATTCAATCAAACACTCCAACCTCTCCACGGTGGCCAAGACCAGATACCTGTGTAAGGACATCAGGGATAAAATTGTAAACCTGCACAAGCCTGGGATGGGATACAGAACAATAGGAAAGCAGCTCGGTGAGAACGCAACAACTGTTGGCGCAATTATTAGAAAATGGAAGAAGTTCAAGATGACGGTCAATCTCCCTCGGTCTGGGGCTCCATTCAAGATCTCATCTCGTGGGGCATCTATGATCATGAGGAAGGTGAGGGATCAGCCCAGAACCACACGGCAGGACCTGGTCAATGACCTGAAGAGAGCTGGGACTAATGATGAGACAAAAATAGACATTTTAAGTGTCTCATAAAATGTGTTTTCAATACATCCTTCGTGTAGCTGTGCGTTTTCAGAATCCCTGAATATAAAGCCCTTCCTTCTACTGTAAAGGATGACCATTTTAGAAGCCAAAATGTCAAGATAGTGACCGGCAGATATTAAAACCCTAGCTGTCAGAGGGTTGAGCTGTGCATAGCCTCAAACAGAGGGTCAAGCTGTGCATAGCCTCAAACAGAGGGTCAAGCATGTATAGTGTTTATATGACACATCTGTGTCTTTTAAATCGACTTCAAACTTCTCACACAATTTAAGGTCTTAAGTAGTCTACACTACTTAGAGAAAAAAGCTACATATGATCTTTGCCATGTGATATGTGTTTACCATTGGAAGACACACTCTCCTGGTAAATAGCAAACACTGTAAACATCTGGCATCCTCTGATTTCCTAGCGGACAAAGTGGCCTTATTATAAATGTACATCAAATTAAAATGAATATTAAAATGTATGCTGTTCAGTTTGATGTTGCATCTGTGTTCCTCTTCACGGTAGCAGTATGGGCTCTGAGGAGGGCTGAGAAGGATAGGCCGAGGGGTGGATGTTATCCGGGACGATGCAGGGTTGATGGTGGGAAGACGGGAGTGAGAGGTTGCTGGGTGGGTTGGCTGGGGGGTCTTCCTGGGTTGTTTGTATGTGTTCTTGCAGGAATAAAAATAAGAGCACATTGTTTATTTACTGTTTTCATTTTTGATGGATGGCTTTATGATAAATCATATTTTACACCATTGTATTGTGTCCGAATCTTACCCTTGAGAGCAGTTATTCGGCATTAACACTATTGCCTACAGTCTGTGTTTGATCAATAAGGCTGTATCTCAAAGGGAACATTCACATTTCCAAAAGAGCTCTGGTGACAATGGAGGCTAACTCCTCGAGTATACATTTCCTTCATACCAGCATTAACCATTGTTGTGTACACAATCTCCGATTGCATACCATCACACATGCTGGCCAAACATGTCTCAGTCCTGCTTGGTTCCATTTTGGTGACACTGTAGATGTTTTCACAAAATCGTGTTATTGCATACAAAGTTATTTTTCTTTTCCCCTTGACATCTTTCTTTAGTTAGTAAAAGGGAAGGAACCGATTGTAAATGGTTGTAATACTGGAAACTGAATGTTCTTGTCTAAACTTTTAGACTTGATTAAGGGTCTTATGTAACATAACTTGAAAAGGTTGCAGGACCATTCAGTGTGCCCACCTGTTTTTAAATAGAGATATTGAACCAGTCGATTACTGTCAGGAAGACACTCACGGTATTGAGAAAAACAACATCAAACAGTTCATATTGTGAGTTGATTTGGATGTCATGTAGTGAATGGTTATGCAATTCCATTTGTTTTCATTATTTGGCCCATAGCCGGAAAAACATTAGGGAATGGTTATTTCACTATTTCACTGCCTTTTAATGGCATATATATGGTATATTACCACAAAATATAACTACCCTCAAGCAGTTATAAATTTTTCACTTCAACGATATACATATACAGTACTTGCCTATAGTCATTCAGCTTGCTTTTGAAATATGTTAGACATACACTACCAGCAATAACAAGCGTCATCTTCAAAAGCATGCTGTCACACTCATCAACAACATCATGAAAACAAACGTTTTTTTTATGTCAGCTGCTGTAGATGGTTTAATTGTGATGGTTTAAGATTCTGCTTAATCCTGCTCAGAACCAAAAGTCAGGTTGCTGAAGAAATCAACCAGACAGATTTGTTTACTCTGTGATAATCTCATTCAGTCATCTTGATTGTGTGTTGGCAGAACATCAGCAACAGCACAGCGAATGTTGGCCCAGACAGCCGTTACCCTGTGCTCTTATCTGAATGAATAGCAGGACTGTAGTCAGCCGGGCCTAACTGCTGGCAACCATAATATACACCTTTCTTTCTGGGCTGTCTTGTCTTTATTATTCACCTCTCACTGGGATATCCTGTCTTTATTATACACCTCCCTCTCTGGGCTGTTCTGTGTCTATTAAACATATCTGTCTCTCTGGGCTATTCTGTCTCTGTTATACAATTATCTCTCTGGGATGTCCTGTCTCTATTAAACACATCACTTTCTCTGAACCAGATCATACTCTTTCACTCTACTCTCTCTCCCTCATACTCTCTTTGACCCAGGTCATATCTGTCTGTACTGTCACCAGCCATGACCACTGTCTCTGGGGACAATGAAAGGCCAGAGGGGTTTGGGGATCTACAGTGCAGTGGAGACTTATACAATCTCCTCATCTCTGAGTTCCTTGCAATTGTTTTTACATTATAACTACTGTTTCTGTGGAAATTCCCCCCCCCAAAAAACAACAGCACAAAAACGATGACAGAAAAACAGCACTCCTTGGCACGAGTTCAACACAACGAGCACAACACCACAAGCCCAACACAAACAAGCCCAACACAACGAGCCCAACACCACAAGCCCGACACCACGAGCCCAACACAACGAGCCCAACACCACAAGCCCAACACCACAAGCCCAACACCACGAGCCCAACACAACGAGCCAAACACCACGAGCCCAACACAGCGGTAACGTCTTCCAGATCAGTGGTCACTTCCTTTGTTAACGATTCCTTTGACCATTTCCTTGTCCACCACAAAACGCTGCTCATCCTGACATCCACAGCAGATGGGTCAGAGTTCACCGCCACCCTGGTGTAACGGGCAATAGCCGGTAGTTTGCCCGGAGACTCGCGGTGGACCCGGCCTGCATTGCAGCACTGTACTTCTTTTCCTCTGGTTAGGAAATGACTAGGTTCCGTGCATCAGACTTCACGTGCAACCCTCCTGTTGGCTGTTCGTTCAAGCCACACTATGAGCTGTAACTCAGAACTTTGGATGTCTGTGGATATAATCGTCGTGAGGACAGATGGATCAAGGGCTTTCTGATGTGTACACCCAAGTGTATGACAGGCTCTACTCGTTCTGTAATTATGAAGATGTAGACGGGAGCAGCCGAAGACAAAGTCTTCCTACGCACGGCTGAAATCTAAAGATAGACTGTCGGGAGGGGTACTAGCTGCTATTACCTTATAACAGCTTTGACCTCATATAATGGGGAGAGATAAATGATACCCTTCACTCGCCCTGTTTAAAGTGAGATAGTCTTTCATCTCGTGTTGGGGTCTGCCTGGAAAGATGTTCCCTGGGGTTTAATTCTCCACCCAGTGAGCCTGAACATGTTTGTTTATTGTAATAATTCTAAAGATTTTTATTTTTTTTGCTCTTTCTTAAACTTCGGGAATTTCCAAGGAATTGTTTTTAGGATTCCTTAAATTGGGTTATGTGTTGTGTGCGTTGAGGCGGGCGCTTGTGTGTTTTGTTTGCCTTAACACACAGAGTTAGATTCTGTCTGGAACTTTTCCCCCTATATGTGCTGCTGCTGGAAGGATCCCATCTGGAGGCCACTTGTCTAGGCTGTTAGCTCAATGACAGGCAGGCGCAGAAATGTTGCACGTGAGTCGAACAAATTGATTTCTGGAGTTTCAACAGTTGTTTCTATCCGGTCACTCAACTTGCCATGAATTTAGTCAACATTTGGCATTTTCCATAAGCTATTATGTTAACTCTTTCAAAATGCCATAACGTTATCATCACCATTGCCTTCGTAAGAGTTTGTCACTTTTTGCGTTACATTATCTACTGTCGCCGCTTTGTGAAGGGGAATGCAAACACAGAAAAAATTTACATTTGAGTAAGTTACCTCAGACTATTAACTACTTGTGACCTCGGGTGGTCGATTCATAATGCTGCGTTTGACTTTTTGCTGTTCTCCTCTTCGCCATTAGCTCCATGAGCCTGTGCTGCTGTAGGTACCGCGAGCTAGCTAAAGAAAGTGAGCTCCTTGGTACGGCGCTGCCATCAGATGCACGTGTAAGAGGATATCCCCCCAAAGCCCACAGTGGTGAACACTCTGACGGTTGACTGCAGGCAACCGAGCCAGGGAACTGGGAGACAGGAAAGCAACATAATCCGAGCCCCTACAGTCCTTATATAAATAAGACAGTCAGCGCCCCCCCCCCGAATCCTCTCACATCTGTCTGGGATAGAGATCAAGCTGCATAGCTCTCTCACCCTCCACTGGTTCTCCCCCATCTCTCACCCTCCCACACTGCAGTGGAAGACGACTGACTGACTCATGGGGCCAGAGGTAAACAGCCCCTCGCCAATCGTTCTGGGAGACATGTTGGAAAATAATATACAAGTTAAAGGCTGTAAAAGAAAAGAAAAAAGACTGGATCCGGTGTTATGTGGTCATGGTTTCCCCAATGTTTTTTCTAGAGAGTATGAGACGTTTGGTTATACGTTGTTGGCTGTATATTACATTTTACACAATTATAAAAATGTATAAAGACACTTTTTTTTTTTTGTATTCAAGGCTATCATTAGCCTTCAACAGAGGAATGTGTAGAAGGGGCTTGGAGAACGATCTGGGCCCCATGTCATTTTCTAAAACCCCCAAGTTAAATACTTACTCAAGGAATCTTCCAGTGGCTGCTTGCTTCTCGCATGCTGTGCTCTGTGAAAATGGCTGATCCATAGGCAGAGTTTGAAATGTGCTCACCATATCGGAGAACATCGTTAACCAATGTCTGACTGTAAGTGATTGTTAATAGCATGCTAAATCACATTTAAGATGAATTGCTCTAACTACCCATTGTCCCTATTATTTGATGTACGCCTTAAAATATTCCATCCTTTGATCGGTATGATTTGCAGTTTAAATACCAGTAGGTTTTCTCTTTCATACTTTACCTTATGGAACACTGCATTGACACCCTAGTTTGAACCCAAATACCCAACCAGTAGGCCTAATTGTCCTTAATTAAACACCAGTGCACCAATGAATGTGTGAATGTGTCACTTAAATAAATAGTTGAGGATCTACAAGCCTCTTACTACACTAAGGTTTTTCCCGATTTCTAACAAGCATCGGTCAATACTGAAAACACAATTGCAAAACACTTCACAATCTGCATTTCTAACATGCATCTTGGCCAAACAGTTAATATCACCTCCAAAACTCACTAAAACCACCAAAACACAAGCTTGTTTAACAATAACACTGGCAACAGTTCTCACTCAGAAACACACATTGTCACTCATAACACACTGACCTAAAAAACACATTACATTAAAAAACAAATTACATAAAGGACAAACTTTTATCTTGTATGTTTTTTTAAATGATTTTTTACATAAATCTGTATTTGATTATAGAATAAGAAAAACATCTCGTTATATTGTCTGTACTAATGTATATGGAACAAGAATGAATCAGAAATGCAGTAATTTGAAGGAATATCCTTTATTTTTAAATTATACAAAAAACGAATTTCCCAAAATTCCAGGGCTACAATAATAACAAACAAACATCAACAAGTATAGTATAATCACTAGCCTCTGTATTCTAGGGGCCAATGAGTGGTTTGTGGCTCTTTGACCAATCACATTTCTTCCCCTGCGGCGTGTTTTTGTCAGGTTGAATCCAGCTTCATCCACTTTTTCCAAGTCCCACTTTTCAAAATACTTTTTTAGGCTTATAGGTTAGGTTTCCAGTTTGGGGTTAGGGTTAATGGTGTGTGTGTGTGTGCGTGTGTGTGCGTGCTTGTGTGTGTTTGTCACTGCTCTTACTTGCATACAGGCATTGCACAAGTATGTTAGGCAGTGCATGTGTGTGTGTGTGTGTTTGTGCAGGGGAGAGAAGTTGGGTTCCACACACTCCCCCTGAGGCTGAAACATGGAGGCAATAATGAAATACAAACAGTACTGAGGCCAGTCTCTGCTTGTCCTGCCCACTGTATTTCTACTATATATATATCAAAGTGGGTTGTACGTAATCAACACACATACAGTCCAAATCACCTGAATAGATCTCTGCCATGTTCAGCATACAGTAGACTATAGTATGTAGAATCCAGTCTAGACCAGTCCAGTAAAGAGTTGTATGGAATCATTTTTCATTCATCTGGTGTGGTCTTAAGTGTTGCGTCCAACCTGTGTTGCTGTGATGTGACAGTACAAAACATTTACAAAATTACCATTAATCATAATTTCAATTATAACGACTCCCGGTTAAGTATCTGGCTTTAGTGGTGATGTTTGTTGGTACCTACAGTGGGTTTTATTTAATTTTTTGCATAGCGTACAATACAATTACCTACCGTGTCCTGCCTCAGAGCAAACAGAACAATTTCTCTCCTATTGCCCTGGTCAACAATACTTACTACAAAAACCTCCTCTGTAATTTCTGAGAAATTGGAGAAACTAGACAAATGGTCTGCTTTCATGAACATATGTCACAACCAGTCAGTGACACATACACAATGCTTCTATTTGCTACATTGAAACAGCGTAAGAAAAACATGCAGAATATGCAGGAAGGGGACAGAGCCAAATTTCAATGTACCTGCTTTTTACTAGACACGCTTGAAATCAAAGCACATTTAACAGCTTGCGATTTCGCAAACCCAGTATTTAAAAGGCTGTTGTTCTTGGTTTTCCTGTCAACCGGAGGATGAAAGTTGAATGACCCAAGTGTTCCTGCCTGATGCCCGCATTGGTCTAACCACAAACTAATAATTCAACACTTTAGTGAGTCTGAAAGCATTGTTATTGGATAAGGAGGTCCTTTGCAGTAGAGAGTATGTTATACAAATGGCAAGATGCCCATTTGTCCATAAACAGACAGGCCTTTGTTCTCTTTTGATAGCTAGAATACTGAATGCTTAGTTAATCATGAACACCTTTTGTACATGGCGTTAAAAAACATGCGTCTTCTGCACAGCTAAGTCAAGCAGTGCTAAACGAGCAGTGCCCTTTGGACTGAGATGATATGAATATATAATATGGAAACTGAGCAAATGGGAACAACATGCCAGGCAAGGCAAACAGGCCTGTCTGATAAAAGGAAATGGAGCATAACACTCAATCCCTCAAGCTATATTCCGGGAAAGTGAGAGGTTATTATTCGGACTAAAACTTTTGTTCAGTCTGATATATAACATTGTAAGTATATCTAGACTTTTGTTTAATCTGGTATGTACCTTTGTAAGTCTATATAGATTTAGCTATATTGGCATAATGAACAATGTGCGAAATCCGGAGCTTGTTTGGAAATGTTAAAGAGAATTTCACTCGGAATGAGTGTCCTTTTGTAGAGTCATTAGCGTTAGAATCATCCAAGCAAAATTATATTACTGCAATGGTACCATAGGCACAAAAATAAATGATCCCATCACACAAAGATCATCATTAGATTTAAGGCAATTCTGTTCCATGAGGCTCTGTGCTAAGCCCAAAAAACATTTGAGCTTTGCTCGCACCACAAAAGATCTGTTTGCTTGACCTCCTTGGCTCTTCCAATTCATCATGAGTGCAGCCTGATGTGCCTACCCAGCTGACACTGTTTACTCAGGTTTGGAGCCCTGGCTATTTGTTTTCCCCTTCAATGGAGCAGGCGACCACTTGGTTGCAGCAGTGCGTAAGTGCTCCGCGCTGGGGTCACCAACATGGGGGCCACCCAGTAGGCATTGAATCACCTGGGAGATAAGAGATCTGATGCTGAGATCTGGCTGTGGAACATTACTGCCTTCAGAGGTAATCTACCATTTAAGAGCCACAGATCTCCAGATGTTGCTCTCTGTGTGTGGCACTTCCATTACAAATATATTGTTAAAGTTCCCCCCTTAAGGACATAATAAAAGTACAATAATAATAGGAGTAAGTAGGAAAGAGGAGTGAGTTTCTCAAGGATATCAGTAAAGTGGTTTGACAACTGGTAATTATCTTAAGCTTGCGTGCTAGTACATAGCTATGCACTGCTCACCTGTCTAACGTTGTTAACAACAAGAAAACTTTTGGATAATCCAATTATTTTCCCATAGCTGAACTGTAAACAAGCCAAAAATAGCAGATTTTGACACTAACAATCGGCTAAATTGGAATTACAGTAATTTGTGCCATACTGTACATGATGCCAGAGCTCAATGTTTCATCTATGAAAGACGAGACATTGAGGATTATAATAAATACTACATTGATATCATACTATCAAGCCTAAGTGACAACATACAGTTGATTTCAGAGTCAATTCATCACATTGTTTGATGTACACTTATATGATGACATGGTGCAACGGACTGGGTTGTTCTGAATGGGATAAGCACATGTTTGTCTGTTGGGAAAAGTTGCTGAATATACACATAATTGCACTCATTTGCCAATCCAATCTATGTACGCCGAAACGACAATCTGTTTCTCTGAAAACCCTTGGGAAAGCCTTACATTGAAAAATCATATTTTGTATCCTAGCTATAGTCATGTTGGCAATGAAAAATGTATTCTGATTATGCCAACATGATGCAGATGGCAATTTAAATTGGTCTTGTTTTAAACTGCGTACACAACAACAGTAATTACTGGATGGTGGGGAAAAGCTAGGAGAGCAAAAAATAAGTCACCTTATAACTCAATGCTCTTCTTATCATCTACCAGTGAATTGAATTTGACATTGCTCACCTTAGAGAAGAGCGTGGCCATTTCAAGACACCAGTTACTCTTCTCATTGTTGAATTACTAATATTTATATTATTAGTAGCATTACTAGCAATATTCTATGTTACGGAATGCCTTTCAATGGCTGTCCAATTTGCATTACTGTTTTTCCCTGCACTCAGGGGGCATTCATCAGGTAAAAACAGGATGATTGTAGATAGCAAGTAGGAGTGACCTTATCTTAAGCTTTTTGCAGAGCTGGGCATAAGCAATGCACATCTGGAACTCTTACTAGAACTAGAGGGAGGCAAAGCAAACATACAGCAATGCATAGACAAAGGCCACCATGCTATTATGCTAGAACTGGAACTTGATAGAATTCAACATATAACGACTGTGAGGTTTTTTCTGTTGAGGTTTTCAGCTAGCATTTGTGGACGCGATTAAACTGAAGAATCAGATAACATCTATTTGGGGAACTTGATGATTTTGAGGCATCACTATAAAGCACAATGAATGACCACTTAAACGTGGCTACAGAGTTTAAAGGCACATCCAAAACCATACCAAACGGAGGTCCTGGGTTGTTTGCCCACCACAATGCCAGCAAATAACTCGAAGTGTACCATCCAGAGTTTTGAGAAGTAAGCAGCCTTCAACTGAAAAACGGTTGTCCCTGTCATTAAACTGATTAGTATACGCTTAGGCACGCTATTATTGAAAGCAATACTGCTCCTCAACCAATCAGGAGTTGCCAATACTGAAAGGCTTCAATATGTGCTTGTTTCTTCTGAATTTGCAAGTAAAGATTCCAGAAAGTAATCGTGTAGGTTTTCCAAAAAATATCTGCAATCTGATTACATGTTTACATAATAACATTATATGTTTGCTGATAACATAGCTGATTACAGTTCAAATTGTTTTCTAATCAAATCCCCAATCCTGACTATGTATTAGTATTTTTTATATCATAACAATTTGTCCCACACATTAATTTCATAGAAACAATTATAGCAACAGCAACAGGCTTTCTTGTGCTATTATTTCTGGCAGAATTATTAGTAACACTAAACTTTTGTATAATTCAGCATTATATATTCTGTTTTATATTGTTTAGAGGCCTAAATCTTATTGTACATTATTGAACATTATAATTGTTATGCAAGCTTGGATTTTCTCGTTGGACCACAACCAAGCCATCGCGTGTGGCATAAGTGGAAGCTTATATTTCGAGAGTACGGTGCCTTTAAGAATATACTCATTCAATTCACAGCGCCGTCGCTGAAAGTTTTCAGGCCACGCTAGTAGCAACTCTGTCTGCTGCGGTAGTTTGGAGACCGAAGGAAGTGACGGGAGTGAATGAGAAGCGAAAAAAAATAAAAATAAGAGGATAAAAACAGAACGCCAAATACGAAGCAACGTGTAGCGTTAAGTGCTGTGTTGAGATCAAGAGATAGTGTCAGGATACTAATTACGCATAATTCCAATATGCATATTAGTCGCTCAGGACGCAGTTTTTCAATGGATACAAAGAAGTAGTGGAATGAAAGGCTGAGATTGAGGTCTTTGATCGGCGTCAGTTTACCTATGCCGATGACAATTCACCTCTCGATTCGCGTTAATGTTCTGGCAAATTACATCAAGAACGGCATGAATTCTAGTTTAAAAATATGGAAGAGGAACAATTGCTTGAATTTATTTTTTTGTTTTTTACAACGAATGGGATATCTTTTGAAACTGAAATGCATCAATAATTAGCTAGTAATATTGAATATAAACGGTTGGATTTCGATTGAACTTTCGTTTTTCATCTGTCAAGTTCAGTTCTGCATCTTTTGGAATGTTTGCGAGTTGTATAAAACCGGTTTCAGTTCCGATAAAAGCATTTTTCTTGGCACTGATATTTTTAACAGCGTTTGGACTTTGTTCTGAGTTGAAGGTTCGTGTTCGTTTAGCTGACGGACAAATCACAGAAGAAGTTCTTGAAGCAGACAGCGAAAAAGACTCCATCACACTTGAGTTCAAACAGGGAGATGGAGCACTCATAACATTTGTCGCTGACTTTAAACAGGTGAGCGGCTACGATAGGTGTATTTTCTATCCTGTATATATTTGAGACACTTTGGTTATTGCTGAATGGCCACGTATGTGGCCAAGCTGAGGAGCTGTCATGATGATTTTGAAAGCACAAATGATGTAACCTTTAACCCATTTTAGAAAACAGTATTCCACAATAAGCTACAAGTGTTAGGCTATTTAGACCAAAACATTTCCCTGCTTATGAGTCGACTCCCTGACCAAAGGCACTCCACTCCTCATTCTGGTGAATTCCTTAGCATGCATGAGTTGATGTGAGGTGGCACAACACGCTGACAATTTAATTAGTCTCTCACTTGTAAAGATCACTTTAGGAATTCCAATTCAACTTTTCTGCATTAGGACTTGACTTTACTCTGAGCCTTCTAACCCCTGTAATCACAGAGGTAGTCCGAAAGCCAAGACATCTGTCTCCTCCAACGCATTCTGGACACAGAATTTCTAATAACAGTGACAAGGGAAAACCTTGTAAAAGATTGTGTTCAAATATGTGGCTACATTAGAAATTGCACAAAGGAAACGGACTTAACCTAAACCAGACTGAGCTAGTCATTTAAAGACTGATATGCAAGACCTAAGGGACTGGTGCTTGTCTCTTAGGCAGAGGTTGAGAACCACTGTGACAGTTTGTGTGACCAGTGAACCAACTTGAAGCTGGCTGCCCCTTGCCACTGTGCACCAGACTCTGAGACAAACCAAAGGCATTCATCTGGGATTGTTGCAGTCCCACCAAAATTGACAGCCTGGCAATAAGTAATGGGGGAGCTTTTCTAGGGATTAAAGTGGGCGTATCTGACCTTTTTCATCTGGAGTCTAGTTCCCAAACCAAATGGCTAATTTAGAGATGAAAAGAGGGGCCCGGCCCGTCGCCAAATCAGTAATGACACATCTGAGCACATCACACTGTGGTGGTTCACAGCACACAGCTGAGCAAAACGAGCTCTAGACTCAAGGCTCTGTTTCCTCTCTGTTTCCTCTTTGTTTTATCAGGTCCACTTGGAGCCCTGCCTGTCCATTCCGTGTCCATGTGGTTCTAATCTGAATCTTTCAGTATCTAAAGGATTTATGGAAAGTTGGATCAACTGTGACTTCCAGCTGCCATGCAGAATTTACTGAACTTAGCTGCGTTTGGAAAGTGCTTAAACTGGGGATATTAAACAATCTGGATTAATAAAGGCAGAAAAAAAATTAAGAGTAGATACAGTGCAGTGAACAAGAACACTGTCTGAATTTCTTGGATTTTTGAATTTTTTGGGCTCTGCATGTTATCAGATCTTTAACCCAAACGTAATATTAGATAGAAGGGCTGAGTGAACAAACAAAATATTTATAGTTATTTCATTTATTTAAATATTTTTTAGAGGAAGTTCTGCAAGACCCAATGCCTTCGTGTGAAAAAGGCATTGCAATGACTGCACCCAGATGCTTCCTGTAGCTATTGATCAGTCTGTCACAGCACTGTGGAGAGATTTTGTCCCACTCCTCTACACTTTAATATTGTGACATTTGTGGATTTTCAAACATGAACAGCCCGTTTCAGTTCCTGCCATGGGACTAGGCTGTCCCAAAACTTTACATGTATTCTTCTGATATACATTTGCTTGTGTTTTGAAGCATTTCAACTTCTGCTTGAATGATCTGATTACAAAACAGAATTTGTAGTTCATTCAGTGATGGCAAGTTGTTGATGGCATGCTTGACTTTTGGTATGAGGTTTTTAATGTGTAATGCAGTGTTTCATTTCCACTAGACATAACAGGGCCCATGTTGCCCATAAAGTTCTACTTTTACTTATGTGTCCATAGAACAAGTGCTTTCTGAGTCTTTGAGATGTGCATTAATATTAACTGAGACAAGAAAGGTCTGCAGATCCCTGGATGTGTTTCTAGGGATCTCTGTTACTTGCTGGATGATTGAACATCTCACTGTTGGAGAGAATTTATGGGTTGCCACTCCTGGAAAGATTCACTTCTGTCACAAACGGTTTCCTATTGGGCAATGTGTATCTGTTGTTTGGTGGAGGCCAGGGGCCTTAGAAATGGCTTTGTGATCCTTTCAGACTGATAGGCAAGAACAACTCTCTTTTTTTCTGAAAGTGTTCAGGATTTCTTTTGATTGTGGCATTATGTGGTTTTGTTAACCTGTGTGCTGACAACTGCAATCTGATGTCAAGAGCCAACCTTAGTCCAATTTATGTTGGGCAGGAATTCCCCACATCAAGACAGATTATTTACTATGATATTCAAACCCCTGATCATAATAACTCATTTTTATTAGGAGGAATTAACTAACAAATGAAGAACGCCTGACTTTGGTTCAATGTGAAAAATGTGCAGAAATGCAAGAAATAAGACTGAGGGCAAATACCTTTTCATGGCAATGTGTGAATTAATCTGTTGCTGCAATTACTGTCTACTGGACCATGAGTTAGGTCTGGTTCTGGGAACATGTGTAGCATAATCTATGGATCATTCTATGATAGAGTGGTAAGTAGAGTGTTATTTACTAAATATTCACTTAAATCAAAATGATATTGTTACCTATGAAACCACACCTCAATCTGTGGGAATGTAATACAGTTATAACCATTGGAATACTAAACAATATAGCCGGAATCCTTTTTAGCAAATAAGAGAGATGGAATTGCCGAAGTTGCTATACTAAAATCAAAAGACCATGCCCTTAAAATGAACCCCATTGTTATGGCACAAGACGCACATTCCAGAAATCCTCGTTAGATTCAAAATTACTCAGACGTAGTGGTTAAGATAACAGAACTAAACCCATAATAATAGTACTTTAATGAGAGCTTTAAACAACCTGATATGGTTACGTGGAACCAAGAAGGGCATACTCTTAATCTTTTGTTTTTAAGTCTTTAGAATAACGTAATGACATGAAAACAGGTACCATTACCTTGAATGAAAAGCGAAACCTTCCCGGAATTTCATTGAGTCACAACCTCCCTCGTTCCTCCCATAATAATGGTGGGATAGTTGGAGTATCAAATGTGAAGCATAAAGTAAATGCAGTATATCTCCCAGTTGGGATAAAAACAAGGGAGGAGGAGGACTGCTGGGATAATGCCGTAGAACCTTGTAGGTAGAAGGTGCGCTTTGGTAATCGAGATAAGTAGTCATCAAGAAACGAGACGATAGCACTCTCTGCATAATTACTTAAAAAACCTTTGGTTATGAAATCTTCAGTGTAGTTTACATACACTTTATAGTGCCATATGAATTGGTGGAGGAAACAACATTTATAACTAGTAATGAAATAAGGAAAATGTAATGAAATGTCCACTAGATGACAGTAAAGTGACCACTAAGGTGGTGAGAAATCCTTGTCTTCATAAACACCCTGGGTACTTATTGGCCTTCAGTTTCTAAATCCCAAAAGCTGTTGGCTGTTTAATGCTTCTCTAATTAGGGCTGGAGCATGATAAATATTCATAACTTGTATCAAGACATAAAAACTTTTAATGCCTTTCCATTGGGTAGTCTTTGGGCCTATTCAGACAACATTAAATAAACTAGACTATTTGCAGGATAAAGCTAGGTTCCCGCTATAATGTTTGCTGTAACTTGAGGCAACAGGGCTAGGTTATTGGCTTGCTTGTACAATTAATATATTAAATGAACTGAAGTTGATTTTCATTAAACATCTTGTGACTGCGTCTCATTTGGTCTACTACATAATTGCTAAGAATATTGAAAATGACTCTAGTTTCTGGTCATTGTTTTCAGACTGGTCCCAAATTTAACATACAAAACCTTCTATAGTAGATCTTCATTTCAAAAGTCAGTTCAAGTGTTTTTTTTGACCATTTAAATTATTTGACATGTTAATTTTGACATGGAAAGACGCAGTTAGGTTATCCATAGCTAGTTAGGTTATCTAGCTACCTCTTCTGGCAACACCAGCTTTCTTAACCTATTTCATAAAGTTTTATACACAGTGCATCAGGCAGTTACTTGAAAACTAAGTTGGTTACTAACTCAGCAACAGTAGCAGCCAGCTTTTGATGGAATATGCAGCGCCTTCTCAAAGTTTTCAGACAACTTCTGTTCATCAGCGTTTTATGTTGTATGATTTAATTTGTAATTATTTAAGCATGTATGTATGTGACATCAATTTACACACGTTACCCCTTAATAACAAAGAGAAAATCTAATCTTTTAAAATTTGTGCCATTTTATAACAAAAATGAAATCTCATGTACGTAAGTATTTAGACGCTTTGCCATGACACACCAAAGTGGGCTCAAATGCAGCCTGTGGGAAGGTGAGAAGAGGATTAGGGAACTTGACCAAGAACCAAATAGCCAGTCTTATTAGGCCTTCAGAGATTCTCTGCAGAGATGGACTAGTTTGCCTGAAGGACAACCATCCAAAGCTATTCCTGAGTAAAAGGCACATGACATGCCATCGGAAGAACCCTGAGAGAATGATGAAAAAAAGGATTCTCTGGTCTGATTAGATCAAAATGGGACTATTACGCCTGATTTACAAGCACTACGTCTGGCGAAAACAAGGCGCAGCTCATACATTGTCCCTGCAGTGAGACGTGGCTAATATCGACCCTGCGGTGAAGCATGGTGGCGGCAACATCATGCTGTTAGGGTGATTTTCGGTGCCAGGGACTCTGTCTGATCAGGATTGAGGGAAGGATGAACCAAGGATAATACAGAGGTTCTTTGAGAACCTCATCCAGACCACACAGGACTTCAGACTGGGGCAAAGATTTGTCTATCTGCACAACAGCAACCTGAAGCACACAGCCAAGACAAAGGTGGAGTGGCTTTGCGACAAGTCTGCCCTTGAGGCTGTGGACTTGGACCCTTTTGAATGTCTGTGGAAACTACTAACATTTGCAGTTCACTGTTACTCCCCATCCAGACTGGCAGAGCTTTAGAGGCTCTACGAGGAAGTATGGGAGACTATGCCCAAATCCAGTTGTGTAAAGCTATAACAAAGTGTTCTGTGTATTTTCTGAAGGCAGTGTATTGGATTACATTTTATGTGCTGCGCTGGTTAGTAGCTGACTAGCTTCACTACCTTTGCTAGTCTAGCTGACATTTGCTAGCTGGTCAGTAATGCTCCACAAATCTCACAAACCATGCTTTGGCAGTGTATTCACACTGGAGGCAGTGGCTCGAACTTTTTGAAATTCAGTGGCCACTGTAGAATTTCTCAAGATTGATGTGCGCAAAAACCTGCGAAACCCAGTCATTTTCACTGATCTGAGTATCCAATCCTTGTCAACAAAGATGTCTATTCAGTCTGTAGGACAAGGAATTTTGTGGGAGGCACAGTACTCTCAGGCAGAAGTACTCCAGAAATGGTGCATAGCTGCCAATCCTTATTCATGTTCAATGGTGGTGTATAGACAATGCTGGTGTCAGGGTTGATTAAAAAGAAAGCTGTGCCTATGCTTGACTTCTTGATTTTGTTCAACGCGTGTTGTTTTGAATGTATGCAGGGAGTGACAGCAGGAAAGGTTTAATGAAGTAATCAATGTACTTGGAGATGGGTTCTGTCGGGCTTAGTGACTGGTCTGCCTGGGGGCTCTCTTCAGATTTTTGTGGTCTTTTGGGAGAAGATTAAAAAAGAAGCCATACTTGGACTGTCATTGGAAAATACTTGTCAACTCATTTTCTGAAATGTCGCCAATCGCCTTGGCTTCTGTTGGGATCCATGCCATTTTTGAAGGCATTTAGACGTCTCTGTCATTTTTAAAGCACAGTGCTCGTCTGATTGGCAATTACCCACACTTGTTAACCAGTGGCAGCTTGTTTCAGTGTCTGTCAGCGCTGTCTAAAAAACAAGGGTTAAAACATTATCGTGTGAACACACTTAAATACACACGTTTAGTAGTGTGTGTTTGTTTTGCTCTATGTACTTAACGTCTGCCACTTCTCAAAGCCATTGGACATGTAGTGTCTGTACAGCACTTTGTCTTTTCGCGGGTATCATCACTAAATGTGATGAGTAATATCACTACAGCTTTTTGGTCACAGACAGGCGCGCGCGCGCACGGTGAGATGAGCAACAGATGTTGGGATTCTTCGTGACACAGTCTTACACAATTACTCTAAATTACTAGGCCTCAACCGAAAATGCCACACTGATGGTAACAAGGACGTTTATCTGCATTCATCTCTGTTATGCATGTATTGTTTCCCAACTTGCTTAGCCCTCCGGGTGTCCATGATTCAGGACCTTATCTCTTCAAAGAAAAAGCACCCAAACAGTAAGCAGTTCTTAGGATGAATTGATTCATTTCTGCCACACACCCACATCTATGTTAAGAGCAACTAGGATGGTGGTTGGCGTTCATGAGCAAACTGCCATTGGGATGTACTGTATCTCTGACCCGTTTGGCATTTGGCCATGTCTTTTTATTTTCATAGCGGTCACCTATCTCCCAGTTGGAGATGGGAACAGGAACATCCACACTGTTGCAGCTAAATTACCATTATGCCATTGTCTCCAGCTTTTCTGAATTGTTTGGGTGGCTTACTTATCTCAGCTCACATTTTTCTGTTGGGCATGAAAACAGGAAGCGGGGTTTTGTTATCTTCAATATATGTTTAAGTTTCCTTAAATATTCCTTCACCAGATCTTCTGCTTGATTTGTACTCTTTGCAACTGCCTCGCCTTCAGGATTTTCGCCCTGAGAAGTTATTACACGTGGTAACTTTCACACGACTTTTATTTGGAATCGTGTTTTTTGCAACTTTCCAGGAAAGGTTAGGGTTTTTTGGAAAAGACGCCTTACGTTAGAACAATTGGATCCTTCTGAGCCATACACCCACTGAAAAGTTGTGTAACGTCTTAACCACTGCTCTGAGTCATGTGGGAAGGAGGTGGCCTCAGATGGTTCAGCGCAACACCTACACATAACATCCCACCATGCACTGATCCCTGTGTTAGAGATCTGCTCCACAGATAACCAATGGGTAGTTGCGCAATACGGTGAAGCAAGTAGTTCACAGGAACTGCAGTGTTTTTCCTCTGTATCTGTAATGTACAGCAGACTATCTGAATGCACGCTGAGAAGGGATGTGTGGAGGAGGCATGGCCATCTAGGAGGCGTGGGGGGGGGTCTGTGTGGAATCTGTGTTGAATCGATAGCATCACGCTATCCCTGTAGATTATTTGGCCACATTCATGCTTGTGAAACTCCTATTCCACCTAAGGTGCTCTGTTGGATTAGAGATCTGGTGTTTGGAGTGTATGGAACATGAAGTCACTGCCATGTTCATAGAACAAGGTTTGACTCGTGAATTCTGAGGTGCCCTTCTGCACACCAGTGTTGCAAATAGTGGTTATTTGAGTGTTTGTAGCCTTTGTGTCAGCTTCAATGAATCTGGCCATTCTCTTCTGGCTTCAGTCATTCAAAAATTCGCCTGCAGAACTGCTGCTCAATGGATGTTTTTTTTTGTAAATTCTTGAGTACACAAAAACCCCAGACTATTATGTGAAAGTCCCATGAGGTCTGCTCTTTCTGAGGTACTGGAACCACCTAATCTGGCACCAACTGCTATAGACAGAAAAAATGTATTCTTAATAAAACAAGAAAAGGAATCAGGCAAGCCTAGTTCAGCCGGCCTGTGATTAGAAGGGATGAATATTGTTTCCCTCATTGGATTCGAACTGGGGTCTCACATGTGACAGGCTGTGTTTTTAACCAATACGCTACAAAGCTATATGTGTGCTGAGTGTGTCAGTATAGCGTCTCGACATTAGATCACTTTGTCACATATTAGCATCACACCAAGTTTGCGTATTTCGCTAGACATCATTATGCATTGTGTTAAACTGACTAACGTTTCTTATTAAGTTTACTTCCACCACATGTAGCATTTATGAACTGCATGGCTTTGGCCACTGGGCGTTTTAACTGTTTATTAGTCCGTAATAGGGTTTTGTAGTATCTACCTACTACTTGGAATAGTCATAAGAATTGAGCAATTGCTAGGGAGACTGAAGATGAACTTTACACTGCCTAAGCTATTTCATTTCATGGCACAACAACATTTGTTTTTGTCGGACAGCGTAAGCGGAGCCGGCCAAGAGGAGTGAATATCTCTTACTGACTGACGGACGGAGTGACTGAAAATTCTCTAAAATGTTTAAAAATTTTAGATACTTCGAAAGTATCTTTCCAGTTATGTTTTTTTTTTGAGTTAATTTGTCATTAATGTCCACTGCAGATGTCCATGTCCATTGTTTCAGGATATTAAGAGACAATGGTGAAACTGAAGCTGTAGCTGTAGGTCAACCATTTAACTTAATCTCCTTATGACTCCCATCACCCCAGTCACTTTTCCTGGATGGGAAGTCCATATAGACTGACATCCAAGTTGGACGTAGTATGCAGAATTACTAGCTACTGTTATTGCCCATATGAAGAATATTGTATTTTGTGTCTTTGATATAAATGACATAATATAATGTAGATGTAATAAAATAGCTCAAAATTGCTTTGTTCTGAATGAAATGTGTAGTTAAATCATGAATACGAGTATACCATCTATACATTTGAGTGGTTTTATCGGGCTTAAAAACATAACCTTTCTGTTGTCTGTAGAATCCTACCAGGACTCCTTTCAACAGCCATAGCTCTGTTTTCATTCTGTTCTTTACAGCCAGCATTTGATATTACTCTTGATAAAACAGCCAGGTGTGACAAATCTGGATTCACATTCCTTTTAGTGCTCTTAGAATTAGTCTCAATTCAAGCATTTCTCAGCTTAACTCCTTTTTTCTCTGTTCACCCGCTGCTGCGTTTGTCTTTAATCTGAGCATAGGGGGCTTAATCCTCCTGTACACCTGGGCCAAATATATTTTCCATCACAAAATAAGCTAATCCCTGTTGTTTAATGGGGGAAATACCCTCCCTCTAAAAAGATGGACCGCAGGTATCTGAGCTGGCTTGTTGTATGACTTGCTAGTGCTAGTGCTAGTTTGCACTGTGTTTGGGTGCCTCAGGGAAAAAATATGCTGTGTGTGAAATCTAGTTGAAGCTTTGGTCTGGATCAGAAATGTTATTCAAAACAACGTATCCTATTTCTCTGTTAATAATAATACAATCTCTAATATGGAATGCTTTCTTTACACTTAAAGGAGCTGACAGTGCTTGTGAACAGAAGATTCTTGGCATTTTACTTTGACATGACTGCTAACATATGTATTAGTGGAATAATCAACTGTATAATTTTGTATTTATGTTCCCATACAACTAATAGGTAAAACGTGATTATGTTCAGTGTCATCCTATGTCACCACTGCAATTACGAACTAAATATTAAAATCTACTTTTTGATGTGAAACATACCTATCTAACACATTGAGACATGAGAATCTACGATGAAAATATATTTATTTTGGTGTTCAACAAACGTATACCTGCAGTTTAAGTTGTTGGTTTTAATGACTAAGACAGCTTTCTCACAGGTTCATGCCAATAACTATTTCATGCTCTCCCTCTCACTGGGCGAACCACTGATCCCAAATGTCTCATCAATCTGTGACTGCCGGGCCTCTCCAAACAGCAGCCTTATCAAACAGACAGGGTCTTAGAGGGGATTGGAAAACAGGAAGCGACAGGAACTCTGGGGATGGCCATTGGCACAGAACTTTACTGGCATTGAAATGTTCGGTAGCTGCCATAAAACTGCAGTAGTAGCCATAGTGACCAGTACAGTTTCAATGGATTTGTTCAATGTTACGGGTCTACAGAAGTTACTGATCTGTTTCACAGCCCTACAGCATATTCTCTCTCAAGGTGTGGTTGTAGCGTGGGTACAGCGCAACTACGGGAATGTTCATGGTAAATAGGACCCTTAAAGTGTGAAAAGGCTTTTGTGTGCCTCTTTAAATGAGCTTTCCACAAAAAGTAACCACCCATGAAATGTCCTCACCCCTATTGTAGATCCTCGTATGTACAAGCCTTTAACTGGAGTTGTGTTGGTAAACTAGCTTTTGGCTTTTGTCCTGATGCAGATAGTGGTTTGTTCCCAAACGGGCTATTTTGTTGGTCTGCTCTTTTTTGGTGTTGGCTATTAGAATGGCCAGGACTCCGAAGTTTATAAAATGTATTGAGTCAGATGAGATTCCATGTCTAGTCCTTTTAGGTATCAATGTAATGCACCCATTTTCTCAGATCTGTTGTATTGGGTAGAAAATACATTCGTATCGAATTTACCAACTATATATTCATGCTTCCAGCAGATGAACAAATTGTCTCATGATGATCCAACACTACTGTTGTTTGCTCCTTGGGGTTTAAGACCGGGTGTCTCTGTAAAGCACTTTGTGACAACTGCTGTTGTAAAAAGGGCTTTACATTGATTGATTGATGATCTCATCTAACAGAGTGTAATTGTAACTAACTTTGTCCTAGTGCTTGAAGCCTTTCAACTTTTCACAAAAATGCAGTCACAGGATTTCATAAAACAGGGCCCTGGTTTCCATAGAGAAACCTCTCTCTATCTTCAGTTTCTCCAGACTGGTGTGCACAACCCATTTCAGATGAAGGAATCTGGTTTTGTCGTGTATATGCCTGGATAGAAACCTCCACGTAACACTGCGGCACCTACCTGTGCTGTCTTTATAATTTGAGTGTCAACCGATTTGTTTGGTCAGCTGTGGTTGGGGTCTGTGAAGGCCAGCAGATGTCCACCAAGCACAGTTCCACACACACTCCTCACATCATCACACTCCCTTTCCACCTCACAAATGACTCTCATTCCATATACATATAGTGCATTACATTCAGTCAGGGCCATCATGGCCGTTCCCATGTATAAAATTGTTTTCCCCTCCTGTCCCGACACCTTTTCTTGTCAAAGGGGTCTACGGACGTGTCATACAGACGTCATGTTCGTAGGTATTTGTCGGAGTGTGTGAGGCTGGAGTTGGATTGGAGTAGTGTGATGACCTTGTGGCAGGAGAGCAATAGAAAGTTAACGTTTGGTGGAAAAACCTAACAGCTCCTAAATTCCACTTTGTAAAGAGTTAAAACAAAAAATGGATTACAATTGATGTAGCGTAGCAGGCGTTGCCCTTTCATGACCTCAAATAACACTGCATTTACATTCCTTGTATCTTGTCTCTGTGACGTGTCCTTTCTGTAAGTTCTGTCTGTCCATAGCAAATGTCTCTAGGCTTGGTACTAGGCTAGCTAGTACTCCCATAATAAGCAGCTACTACTCTCTGACTACCTAGTAGCTAGTAAACATATCTGCTGCAAAAACATTTGCCTTTGTCCACAAGTTGTTTTGCATAATGCACTGATAAAAAAAAATAAACATTACCAACCCACCTGGCAGATTTGTTGTAGGATCTATCTTTTGATCGCTCTGGCTTTAAAACTCCCTTGCACAGTGCATGCTTTTAATGTGACTTATTAACATTCTGTCATTATTTGCGCAGGTGTACTGCTTTTTTTGGTAACTTTTAAGCCTAACCTAATGTGTTTTGTCCTTTCTCCAACCCACAATGCTGCTGTGGTTTATAGAGTTTTGCATTTGTCTGTGTGTGGTGACTTTGCACTGAGCTTCCATTGCAGCCAGAATTCAGGACAAAACAAACAAGGCATGATCCTACTCGCACGGCTTCATTTACAGAACAAAAGGGTGTCATCTTATTTCGTTCAAGAAATGTCAGCCATTTCGCAATTAGCGAAACCACCACAAAAGTCCCATGACGTAATGTTGTATGTATTTTCTTTTATGTGAAAAGAGCCCTTATTGTCAGTTATTGTTTTTGCTTCTAAACATATTTTTGACCCAGATGTTGAATGTTATACTGATGTCACTGCGCCTGAACCGCAGTCATGACGACATAACACTGGTCTTTGAGAAGCGGTCGGTGCGACGAGCCCAGCCCTGGACACCGTACCAAATACCTCCCACCGCTCTCCGCTCTGGTTTCTCCTTTCTGTCGTGGGCTTTTAGGTCTGGTGTGGTTTCGGAGGAGAGGAGCGGTGCTGCTGGGAGCTTCCCTGTAATTACTCCAAGTGTGCCTGGGGCAGTCCTCCCCACCCCCTCCCTCAGCCCTTTTTGACAGGAATGGCCCCCCACTTTACACACACAGCTCTCTTCTTCCCACCCAATGCTGCCGCGCCATTTGTCTGCCGACTGGGAGGTTCTACAAGGCTGCTACTACTTCACCTCTAGGGGGAACAATATAATCGCTACATCCCCTTCTGTGTTTTCTAATCTCCCCTGCCACTGTTTATGCCGTGATTCCTTTATGTCTGGCTCTGGTTGCACTTTAATTATGTCTTGGGATTTTTTTTCACCAAAACGGCTCAGTTCAGTAACTAGTAACAGCGCACACTGACTAATTGGAGGAATATCTGAGTCTTTGAGAATAAGCTGCCCGCTTTTTTTTTTCTTCCCTAGGCTGTAATAGATTGCACTGAATCAATGAAGCTTCATAATAAGTGTCTCTAGAGACCAGATATTGTATATGGGACGCTCAAAAGTACACTTTCCCAAATGGGAGGGAGACGAATGAACTTTTAGGACAGAGGAAAGTGGGCTCTGAATAGGGCTTGTTTATCAGGGTTGTCCATGTGTTCTTCCTTATTCCCCAGGAGTGAAAGCTTTGAAGCTCGTTCTCCTCAACAGGCTGTCTGCTCTTAGGATGTCTGTGAGAAAAGCAGAGGAGGACTGTGCGTTTTGGGGGGGGAGGTGTGTGTGTGTGTGTGTGTGTGTGTGTGTGTGTGTGTGAGAGAGAGAGAGAGAGAAAGGGAGAGCCAAGAGGATGTCAGGAAAAGGATAGCTAATGAATGGTGGAGACAGGTCTGTGGCCTTGCTATCCACGCACACACACACAACTGTCTCATGCAACTCTTTATGGCCTTGTGGCCGCAGCCAGATCTCTGGCTTGGTTGCCAACAGCAACAAAGTTGTGGTAAAACCTCCAACATCTGATTCTTTCTGCTTTGTTCCACATAAAAAGTGTGACAAGATGATTCCTTTTTTTGAAATGATGGGTGTTTATATACTCGTATGTCAAGAAGATATCTGGGCACTGACTTGACTGCAAATAAGCAGTGATGTTAAAGAGAGGCTACAATCTTAGTTTTAAAATGTCTGATTCTGTGGATTTGGTGTGTCACAGTTATGTGTATGCAAAATGAAAGGTTCTATTCCGTAACTTGCAGTCTGACCTTTGTTTCAAGTATGAATTTTCAATCTACTTAATGCCATACCTTTGTTCACTGATTATACTGGTCAAGGTTGTGTGTTCGGTAGGGCTATGATATGGCTAATGAAATGGGAAATTATAATATTATGCTTTAGTTTGGTTCCCTGAACAGAACTCAGGACCTAGGCGTTGCCATCTTCCCGGGCTCACAGTCTGTCTCCCTCATACACAGGATGTGAAGGTTTTCCGAGCACTCATCCTTGGGGAGCTGGAGAGGGGCCAGAGTCAGTACCAGGCCCTGTGCTTCATCTCGCGACTCAACCACAACGAGATCATCCCCAGTGAGTCTATGGCCCGTCTCAGACAGGTATGTCACCAACCAAAGTTGAAAACACAGGTCCCAAGTGCTTAGGCCACTGGGTAACTCCTTTTTGAATATGTGCAAAACTTCTGTGGAAGTGTTCTACTTGGGGAAATCACTGATCCAACTCAACATCGTATGCGCATGCAAGAGGTTTGTTTATAGTTTCACTGTTTGGCTCCCACCAAGGGTCTCATGAGGGAAATTCCTCCGAACATGAAATTTGCATGAAAAGGACAGTCTGGTCCAACGAAAAGCTACAACCCCCAGAGTTCATTGCATTGGTCACAACTGATACATTTTGCAAATAAATATAATCAGGCTTTTCACGTTACAAACTATCAACATTTGGGCCAAGGTTTCACTAATGGTTAGGGTTAACGTTACTTGGAGTTCTGAGTTGTAGTATCTCTTAACTCGTACCTGCATCTCCGACAAATCCTAGTTTTTCATCCGAGTCTGTCATTTCTTGTGAATAGCGCATTTGGATAAAGTATGCGATTTCAGCATGAGATCACGTTCCTTCTACCTATTCAAATTCCGTTTGGCAGATCACCAATAACTCCAGAAGAACGATAAAAGGATGGATGCGAACCACATGGAGGCTGAGTGCCCTAGGTCTTGGAGTAGGAGAAGTGAATGAGCGTTGTCCCGTTTGATTATGTAACTTGTTAATATATTTTGTTCTGCTGGCCACCAGAAAAACCCTCATGCCATTCGCTCAGCGGAGGAGAGGCGGGGCCTGGACCAGCTCACCATGAACGTGGCAGTGAACCTGAGCCGCTCATGGCAATTGAGCAGCCACATCCACAACATGTGTAGCGAGGCCCAGGAGGCCATCTATACCCGGGAGACGGATGTCAAGCATTGGCTGGAGAGAGGTCAGAAGAATGAATGTGGCTGTGCTGACGTTAGACAAGCATTGATTGGGGAGAAGTCATTCGAATGAATGTGGCTGTGCTGACGTTAGACAAGCATTGACTGGGGAGAAGTCATTTGAATGAATGTGGCTGTGCTGACGTTAGACAAGCACTGACTGGGGAGAAGTCATTCGAATGAATGTGGCTGTGCTGACGTTAGACAAGCATTAACTGGGGAGAAGTCATTCGAATGAATGTGGCTGTGCTGACGTTAGACAAGCATTGACTGGGGAGAAGTCATTTGAATGAATGTGGCTGTGCTGACGTTAGACAAGCACTGACTGGGGAGAAGTCATTCGAATGAATGTGGCTGTGCTGACGTTACACAAGCATTAACTGGGGAGAAGTCATTCGAATGAATGTGGCTGTGCTGACGTTAGACAAGCATTGACTGGGGAGAAGTCATTCGAATGAATGTGGCTGTGCTGACGTTAGACAAGCATTGACTGGGGAGAAGTCATTCGAATGAATGTGGCTGTGCTGACGTTAGACAAGTACTGGTTGAGGGTAGGTCTGTAGAATGGATGTAGCTATACTGACAAAGTGCCTCACATTTCATAATCCAAAAACTATCAATCCAAATGACAAAGTGGAAGGTTATGTCCTGCTTAGTGGCCTTTATTTAAGTGACAGTTTGGATTTGCTAAAACCATCTTTGGACCTATATGTTCCTCATATTTCTCCATTGATTCTGGAAGTTTATAACTCTTAATGAGTTTAGTCGAACTGTGGGCCGTGGAGAAAGCTGTGTTATTGTTTCAACTCCTGCTCTGCTTTAAGACCAGATAGAGGACAGTTGTGTGGACATGGAATAAAAGATACAGATCAGATCACATTTCATGTTTGTCCAACCTGATCCTCTTTACTTTGGAAATAGGTCAGCCTGTTTTAAATATTTTCCTTCCTGCCAATATGCTCCTAAATTTAGTGGTGGGCTAGAATAAAAGCCTGCTAGCTAGACTTCCTGTAACAAAGTATCCAGCCTCTGTTCAGACCCTAACCATATTCAACCTAATGTAAATCAAACACTTACTCCTATGCATCAGGTTTGGCTTCACTTTAGGCAATCGCCAATCCTGAGTGCACAAAATACAATTTTAAAGTCGAAGAATGAAAAAGTCCCTGTGTCTTTTAGTTCATATAAAGTCCACAGGCTTAGATGAATGTACACTGCAGCTCTATTATACTGTAAACAATGTAGCCTAATATTCATTGTCTGCCATGCACACTGTACTGGGTCTGAGTGGGAGCAGCATTCTTTTACATGACAGAGTTCCTTATTACTAGCATGGGCGCGGTTTTCTAATATCAATGGAACTTAGGCTTAATACAATGGACGAAGTAGTAGTATATATGTCACAAAATACCCAGGCCGAGTGGGGTTTTGTAACAAAAACTACAGCATGAAAACAAAGGAAAATTAAAAGCAAATCCAGAATAAGTTTCATGAAAAGTGTTAATCACGGGTGGGCCATAATATTTCCAAGCCATTGAATACCCCCTAGAGCACAGTAAAGTGCATTATTAAGAAATGTAGAGAATATGGCACAACTGTGAATCTGTCTAGAACTGTCCGTCCTCAAAAAATGAGTATTTGTGCGAGAACAGCACATCAGAGAGGCCACCAAGAGGCGTAGGTTCTAAAAGAGTTGGTTGTGCTGGGAGACACTGTGAATACTGCAAAAATAGCCCAGCTTCCTCACAATAATGGCCTAAATAATGGAGAGTGGGGAAAAAGATTCTGTGGTCTGATGAGGCCAAAATAAAGCTTTTTGGCATCAATACTAATCACTAAGCCTAACGTAGCACATCCACCTGAGAACACCATCCCTACCGTAAATCATGGTGGTGGCAGCATCATACTATGGGGATGCTTCTCTGTGTCAGGACTTGGAAAGCTTGTAAAGTTGGAGGGCAAAATGGATGCAGCAAAGTACTGAGAAATCCTGGAAGAAAACCTGAAGTCTGAAAGTGACCTGGGACTTGGGAGAAGGTTAATCTTCCAGCAGGACAATAATCCCAAACATACAGCCAAAGCCACAAAAAAGTGGCTTAAATACAAAAAGGTCAATGTCCTGGAATGGCCAGTCAGAGCTGAGTCCTCAATCGGTGGAAAGAGTTGAGAATTGCTGAAAATCTAACTTGATGGAGCTTGAAAAATTTGGCAAAGAATGGGCAAGAATTGCTGTGTCCAGATGTGCACAGCTAGTAAAGACTTATCCAAATAGACTCATGGCTGTAATTGCTGTCAAAGGTGCCTCTACCAAATATGGACAGAGGCAGAATACTTCCTCTATCTGTCGTTTTCTGTTTTGTCATTGTAATTTATTTATAACAATTCATAGATTTAATTTATCACTTTTGCCACTGACTTTTTTGGGTTAATCAGTGGCAAAAACGCTTAATAAAATACATTTTTCAAATGGTATTGTGTTATGACATTAAATCAAAAGTCCAAGGGGGGTGAATACCTTTGTGAGTCACAAAATGTACCTACCGACAGACTTAGTTCTATGAGTGGTCTAGGGTAGTTGTTGAATAACAAGTGTTTTCAAGTACCACTTCTAGTAAGGATGGCTTTTAAAAACAAGACTCCAACAATGGTTCTAATGAGACTTAAAATGCTTTTAGGAAACTGGGAACTGGCCCAGAGTATGTCTGAGCTGTCTTGGCAAATCCTTGGGTCATTATGAGAGGGCTAGTTGACAAGACAGCACAGATGGACAAGTTCCCAGACTAGCTTGCTACTGCATTGATTAACAATGTGTTTCTGCACTTACAGGAGTAGAGGGTTCCATGTTTGAGATCCTGCCCCAAGCAGTGGACGTGGTCCCGCCCCTGCTACCGTGTCGCTCCACCAAGGCCCTGTGGCAGCCCTGCCTTTGCAGTTACAGCCTGCGTCTCGAGTGGTACCCCTGCCTTCTGAAGTACTGCCGCAACCGCGACACCACGGGCAAAGGCAGCCCCTACAAATGTGGCATCAAGAGCTGTAGCAAAGGCTACCACTTCACCTACTATGTGCCCCAGAAACAGCTCTGTCTATGGGACGAGGAGACCTAGGGATGAGACTGCTCTGAGTCGGATTCCTCCCAGAAGTGTGGGCCACGTCAGGTTGGGAGATGCATATTATTTTGATGCCTTACGTGGGAAAAGAGCTATACCCTCTCATTGATCCCTTTTGCCATATATCCATGGGACATTCCTAAAGTTGTGGTATGTTCAAGTGACCAACTGGGTGACCTTAAGTCACTCTCAAGCGTTTGTGCCAACATTGGGAAAGTTTCTGTTTGGCCTAGCTAATAAACAATGAAAAAAAAAAAGAAAACCTTTTCTAAAGACGTTTATGCATCCAGCTGGACACTGCAGCTTCTTTTGGATGTCTGGACTCATAGGATGACTGGCGAAGGAACAACGTTCCCATTATGTCACAGGAAATCGTGGGATGTAGGACTGGAACAATCTGTCTGACAATTACCGATATGACATCATTAACAACACAGCTTTAGCCAGCTCTCCTCCTGGTCGATAGCAACTCAGGTTGCCTAGCTAATGTTGCTCTTATGCTGGCATTATTTATTTGTTTGCAAGGTAAAATTATTGAAGATTCTCATGTATAAAATTACTCATCTTAAATTATGTTTCTTAACCTATCTCATTTTGCCTGTTTTGTTCTCCGAATGATAAGCTTTGTTGTTTGCCTCCTATTCTGCAACTGTTAGCAGTTACCCAGGTAGATCTGTAGCAACACAGATAACATATATCAGGGAAATGTGTGGAAATTGTATTCAGAAAACATTATGCATATTACTGCTTCTCTTTGGGGAACAAGTCATGAATCCCACTTCAAAACTGAAGATCACTGCTTACACCAGAGTATTTGTAAACTATCTGGGTTTGACAAAGACTCTCACTTGAACATCCTTCACAGCTCAATCACTGATGGTTATGATTCTTCTTTATCATTATATAATATAAAATGTAGACTAATGGCGTTGAGTTATATTCTAATATTGTTGCAAAGTTTGATGTCTCCAAGGATGGGCTAAAGTTGCAATTGATCAGATTATTTTATTTCCCTAGGCTGAGTTGGAGCTTGGTATTCAACTCCATGCCCACACACTTGTTTAATTAACCAGCTAACTATTTTCTAAGCAATACTGCCACCTCCTGGTAAAGCAATGTGTAGCATCCATTCAAAACCTGGTTCAAATGTCAGTTATTTTTATTCAACATCACTATGTCTTCACATCTTGTGATTATATTTCTGATTTTAATGAGCAGTCTGTTTAATTCTACAATATTAATTAAACTGTTCAATTCCTGTACCTCATCAAGTAATTTTACATCTTGAGTTAGATAACATTCAGTAGTAAGTCACAATTTGTTTTAGTTTAAGTCTTTTGTTACATTATTCTAAAGCCATGTTTGTTTAGGGGTATGTCCTGACTGACAAACCAAATGTCATTTTTTTTTGTAAAAGAAAAAACAAACAAAAAAGAAAGAAAAGAAAAACAACAAAAAAGAAATAAATCAAACTGGCCATTCTATGGTAACCTATGTGCCTTAAAACTGATATTTTTGCTATGTGAAACTAGTATAAATTCTTAATTATTTTTCTAAGAAACAGTTGTGTAAGTTTGCCAAGAACAATACCACAGAAAAATGAAGTAATTTACAATTCCAAAGTATATTTTGTCTAAAAGGCTTCAATAAAGGCACATCTTTGCACTGAATTTTTGTATGTGGGTTTATTCAGTGTGATGGGAAATGTACTTATACCTACCTTGACACAGCAAGTTATAATTTCTTATATTGTCCTCAGACAGTTCTGCCCAAATACTCATGGTCTGATGGTAGGGTGTCAAAAGGCTTCAAAATTAATCAAATTTGCATCAAAATGGCAAAGTGCTATGTTTGTATCACAGGAGCAAGCAATGTTTTTGAAACATCTCACGTTTTGTGAGCACAGATTAAACCTAGCCCTGGGCTAAAAAAATCAAGCTCAGTGGAGATTGCCTTTGAGTTAGATATTTTTAGTCCAGGACCAGACTTAATCTGGGTCTGTGAAACCATCCAATAATGTTTAGCCTTACATCAGGCTCCTGTTAATCAGAGCAGTCCTGTCTCACTGAGATTCACTTGGTTTATGGATGGATCAGCTTCTAGAAATATTTTTTTGTTGTGGCTCCAATATTTCTAGTGCTCTAGTGTATATTCTAGTGCTCACCCTATAAATAATAGTTATGCACTAAATCAAGATTTGACATATTGTGCTCTTCACACAGTGCTATTGTGAAAAATACGAAAATACATTAAATCCAGATTGGAACACTGCAAAATATACAAAAGTGCTTGCTTTATGAACATTTATTCGGTCCTCTACACAGAGATCCAGACCAAAAACAAATGACCATTGGAGCGAACAAACTAAATGTGTCTTCGGAACATTGCCTTCCCACTTCTGCCAAATGTTATGGAATTGCTGTAAGATGGTCATACAATGAATCATTTAGGAATACACCGATCAGCCATAACATTATGACCACCTACCTAATATTGTGTAGGTCCCCCTTTCGCCACCAAAACAGCCCTGACCTGTCGAGGCATGGACTCCACCAGACCTCTGAAGGTGTGCTGTGGTATCTGGCACCAAGACGAGGCAGCAGATCCTTTATGTCCTGTAAATTTTTTCCCAGCACATCCCACAGATGCTGGATTGGATTGACATCTGGGGAATTTGGAGGCCAAGTCAAGACCTTTAGCTTGTTGCTGTGTTCCTCAAACAATCCCTTAACCATTTTTGCTTTGTGGCAGGGCACTTCATCCTGCTCAAAAAGGCCAGTGCCATCAGGGTATACCGTTGCCATGAAAGGGTGCACATGGTCTGCAACAATGCTTATGTAGATGGTACGTGTCAAAGTAACATCCACATGAATGGCAGGAGTCAAGGTTTTCCAGCAGAACATTGCCCAAAGCATCACACTGCCTCGGTTAGCCTGCCTCCTTCCCATAATGCACCCTGGGGCAGTGTGTTCTCCAGGTAAGCGACGCACACACACCCGGCCATCCACGTCATCTAAAAGGAAATGTGACTCATCAGACCAGGCCACCTTCTTCCATTGCTCCGTGGTCCAGTTCTGATGCTCACGTGCCCGTTGTAGGCGCTTTCGGCAGTGGACAGGGCAGTATGCATGGGCGCCCTGACTGATCTGTGGCTACGAATCCCCATACACAACAAACTGCGATACACTGTGTTCTTACAACTTTCAATCAGTACCAGCATTACCTTTTTCAGCAATATGAGCTACAGTAGCTCGTCTGTTGGATCAGACCACATGGGCCAGCCTTCACTCCCCACGTGCATCAATGAGACTTGGCTGCCCATGACCCTGTTGACGGTTCACCGCTTTTCCTTCCTTGAACCACATCATAAACTTATGGCTGATCGGTATATATGAAATGTATATAAATATTAAATTATATAGGCCTAGACCTGTGATTCCCAAACTTTTTTCCCAAACCAACAGAATTTTTCACTGCCTAGAATACACCTGTAGGAGTCCCTCATGTTAATTTTAACAGTTTATGGTCCTATTACTCATGCTTCGAGAACCACTGGCCTAGCCCTAGACTACAAAAGTCTGCAAGCTATTTTAGCAACAGTGTAGGTTTGTATTTTATATTGGGGGGTCAGGGTCAATCTATTCCAGGATTTTCACTCTTTTCCAGGGGTGTCACATTGCCTTATCTGTTATATTGGAGGGTCATGACCCCTGTGCCCCCAATTTTACTAATGACGTTTTAAATTTTGTGATTTAAAATGTTATTATCCCTTGCTTGTTTGAAACAATTGCAAAGACAGGGAAGTTGTGTTTTAGTTTTTTGATTAAATGTTAGGTTTATATAGTTTTGTGTGAAGTGACTCGAAAAGGGCAGAAAGCTAAGGGTATGTTCTACAGCGGTCTCGTGGCGTTTCCCCATTGCGACTTAGAAACAGTGGCTTTGGGAAACAGCTCGAATATTTAACGAAGCTGCATCAAAGAGTATAATGATTAATTAGCCTTACAGTACATTTTGGGAAACCGGTAGCTGAACCAGTGAGAAAAAATACATAAGGCCTTTCATCTCCATTTACTGATACGCATTAACACCAGTGGATGGCGCCAAATCCATGCCCCGGATAATTATTATCCGATCAGACACAGACGGTCAAACTACTCCTACATACGGAATCAGGTTAGCAAAAGTATTTTTTCTATTATATCAATCTAGCTATTTAGGGTTGGAAAACTAATGTACGAATTTCGTTTAGGTTGGTCTGCTTAGCAATGTATGCAGCACTAGTTGCTGACCCAGCAAGGTTTGGCTGTTGAGATTTGATGTTGGAGCCGCTATTTGTTTTAGAGCTGAGTAACATGGACACAAATAATCAAAGATGAAGGGACTGTTTGTCAACCGTTGGACTATGCGTGCCTCAGTGCGACTGAAGACGGGATATCACCGACATGAACATGGCGCATAAATAAGGTGATTCAGCTATGTTTAGTTAGTAATAGCTAGCTACAGTATTTCTCTTGGTGTTGGTCGTCAACATTCGATAGCTTTTCGCAAGCATTATCAAAATTATTTTATGTCTATTCCAGACATGGGTCGCCCGGATTAATGTGTATCCGCTAATGTGTTTTAGCTTAAATATTATTATTTGTAAAAATTGCAGAAACTGCCTTTCCAGTATATTTTCTCTTTCCATTATATGACTAGCATTTAGCATCACAATTCCTGCTCCCTTCACATGGCTTGTGTTATCTTATCAGTTCGGATGGAGAAGCCACACCCATTGAGATGAAGTGTGCTGATCCACCTTGACTAAATCCTAGTAAAAGTTGAGGCAACTTACTTTCCATACCAACGTTGATTTAGTTATAATTGTCTTTTAGCCTATTCAAGAAAATAAGAATCTATTTAAAGGTCGGTTAAAGCACTACATACAGCCTCAACATTGTTCGTTAAAATTCTGGTTTCACTTTAGGAAATAAAATGTCCATTCTTATGATTGCTTTAAAAATGTCAGACTGATATTAGCAAATATTAAGTTCATATTTCATAACATAAGTAATAAGCATCTGCAAAGGTTATCATGACAATCGGAGGTGAGACAGGTAAAAGGTTGAAGATTTGAAGAATAATACCCTACATTTCCATATAATAAAAACAAATAAAAATAGAATATATTATTAACATTTATTAGTTATCCTTATTGGACATTGCAGGTCATCTTGAACAAGAATCATAAAAACATTGTGTGACTAATATAACTTTTTTCTATACAAAACATTGAAACGCTATTATAGCGCTTTCATTACAGCCTTACTCTACACCTTTTTGTTAAAAAGAATACCAGGTAAGTTGACTAAGAACATATTTTTATTTACAGCAATGTCCTAGGTGCAATTCAAGTGACATGCTTAGGGACTGAACAACAGTTTTTTCATTTGACCGGTTCGAGGATTAAATCCAACCACCTTTTGACTGTTTATCATGTTCTGTCCTCTATATGCTACCTGCTAGTATCTTAACAGCTACTGGACATATGAAAATACTTGGCCTACCTGTTTACACCCCAGAGGATGGGTTCCCAATCTTGCCATCCCACTGTAAAGTCCATTATTCAAACCTTTTGCACTCTCCATACAGTTTAAAGGATTTTGTAGTCATTACTTATGTGTCACTGTGACCCAGTAGGAGGTCCAGATTTGAATTATCAACTTAAAAACCTTTTGAGTTGCCAAACACACCAACTTAACCTGACATCCTAAAATGTCTTAGTAGAACATGCATTTCTGAGTGTACTATAGTTAGCCACAATGACTGTTTGTCATTGGCAGGATGTTGAATTCGTACATGTTCAGTACTTTGGCCTTCACACAGTAAGATCCCAGGTGAACTTCATGATTATAAACCAGGTGGTTCATATCCGTAATGCTGATTGGCTTAAAGCTGTGGTATATTAAACCATATTCCACTGGTATAACATAGCACCACTTTTTCTGTTATAATTGTGTGGGTGACCGGCTATTATAAATAACAATAGGGCATCTCATGGGTTTGTGTTACATTGCCAATATGCCATATTTTATGGATTGCCCTTTTTACGTCAAACCAGAGGTTTCCATTGGGATGCAAGTCTCGAGGCAAATGGAAAACGTTCATTTTATGGTCAATTAGCCATTTCGTGTATATTTTGTGGCGTGCTTGAAGTCAATGACTTGATAGAAGACCCTGTCTGTGGATCTTTGTAGGTCAGCCAGGTTTTTGGCTCAAATGTACTTGTACATGGTAGAGTTCATGATGCCATTGACCTTAACAAGAGCCCAATGCCCAGTTCAAGCAAAACACACCCATTTAATGAAAGATCCATCCCCATATTTCACAGTAGGTATAAGGTTATTTTCCTCATACAAAGTATATCCTTCTAATACCAAACCCACTGCCAAACCCACTGATGGTATGTGGCCAAAGAGCTCTATTTTAGTTTCCTCTCGCCATAGAATCCAAGTACCATTACTTCTAGCAAACTCCAGAAGCGTACACGTTTTTCGTCGCTCCCCATTATGTTATTGTCATGAAATAAAAGAATGTGGCCGTGTTCGAGGAGAGAAAACGTACTGCAGGCCACTGCCGACTTGTGTACAAACCACCGTGCATCTTCAATAGACGCTTATTATGTGTGGATCAGTCACCCACAATGTGTTTGTCGTTGCGCCATGTCGTTCTAAAGATCTTTATGATGTCACTTCCTGTGAGATAAATTCACAGTGAAGAGAAGTGTTGTTGTGACAGGGTTGAGCGTAGAGGTATGCAAATAATATTGTGAATCTAATCAGGGATCATACCTGTCTTTGTAAAGGCAACATTCTCAATAAAAGAGGTCACATATTTTACAAATGTCAAAGTGTATGGATTATTTGCAAAATAGTACACATTCATTGAAGGCCACAGAGAGAAAAAAAAAATTTCTCAAAAGATATATTATTTCAATGTTTTCTTCACTGAATGTCAAGGGACAATTCAAATTATGAAACAATTTTTCTATTTAAATTTTGGTGGCCCAATACTTCAGATTGACTTTTTGGGTGGTTTGATGTCTGCAACCCCACTGACCCAGACACAATTATTTCTGGACTAGTTTTGAAACTCCCTGAAGTGTGTTAGCATGAAATCTCCGGTTACAAACAAGGGTGTATCATGATCTAATTTCCCAATACAACTGAGCATAAGATGTCCCCTTCACCAGATGCTAACCCCTCAGACTGGCCAGACTACAACAGCAGCTCACACATACACGGTTCATCAGTCACTTTGGATTATAACAGGGGTTCAATGGAAGGTAATGTGTTTTCACATCGCAATCAGGCTGCCTTTTACAGATGTTACGCAGGCTTGTGTTATTGGACATGCTTATACATTTTCAGCAAGGCTGATACTGTTGAGGTTAAAATATGAAGTGCAATACAACCCTATGATTTTGTATATTTGATTTTATGTGATCTCATTTTTGTTTTGTCAATGTAGCTAAGGGATGACATCAATAGCTCTTGGCGTGGCCCTCTGCCTAACAGGCTGGATCACTCTGTACTCCCTACTGTGTAACACCAATGGCAGCCGTGGCTCTGAGTGGAACTGCAGACTGGTCACACTGCTCCATGGCATTCTGGCTGTCTGTATAACAGCATACATAGGTTGGGTGGACGGGCCTTGGCCCTTCACACATCCAGGTAAGATTCTTGCCACCTTATTGCACCGAAAAACAACTTTGTATTTGTATTTGTTGAGTGTGTTACAATACCACCACTCTGTGAAGGTGGAAGCATTTACAAGGGAGCAACATGTTTTTTTTCTAATGCAGTATAATTTGATGGTTAAGTCACAGTGTAACTTGACATGAAAAGTGTTTTACATCAGCACTGTGATCTTGTTCCCAGGCACAAAAAATACTCCCCTTCAGATTATCGCTTTGGTCATCAGCCTGGGCTACTTCATCTTCGACATGGGCTGGTGTGTGTATTTCCGCACGGAGGGCCCGGTAATGCTGGCACACCACACCATGAGCATCTTGGGTATCTTGCTGACCCTGAGCTTGGGGGAGTCGGGCATCGAGTCATGTGCCGTGCTGTTTGCCAGCGAGATCACCAACCCCCTGCTGCAAGCTCGCTGGTTCCTGAGACAAATGGGCCGCTATGACAGCCTGGCCGGGGAAGCAGTGGACGTCCTGTTTGTAGTGCTATTTGTGTTCATGCGCATAGTAGTTGGAGGGACTATGTTGTGCTGTGAGCTCATCTCTCCGCGGCCTAGGTTTATTATCAAGTGTGGGGGAGTTGCCATGTACGTGCTGTCCTGGGTGTTCATGGTGGACATTGGCCGTTTTGCCTACCGCAAGAGTCAGTCCAAATACAGACGCTTGAGAGACCAACGTAGATTGGCAGCAGTTAAAGAAGATGATGGAAAAACAGACTGACAGAAGGACTTATTTTCTGAAGATTAACAGAAACATCCAGTGTTTATACTAATGGACCTCCTTAACAAATGATTGTGCATACTGTAAGCAACAGGTCCACATCTTCCCTTTCGTAAGGCCATGTAACATGGGGAATAGTCTTTGGTATTCAGCTGACAGTTTTTTTGTTTTTTTTTAAACAAGGGCAAGAAAAAATGTTGCAAAAGCATCTTGGAAAATGTACAACTGTATAGCAAAACAATTGTTGAGACATGTTTTGTCTTTGAAACCAAACTGCCAATACGAACAGATGCACAGTATTTCACAAGCTTACTGCAATGAACTGCAACCTAATAGTGTGTTCTTCTTACTTTTTATCTATTTGGAAACTGACACTTTTAATATGCATCCATTGATTCCCTTCATCCATTCTCTAATCATCAAAGGTTGGGCTATGTTCTTTTTCAGGTAATGAAATTAAATCGGAAATTAGTGTTTTCTTACTGATGCAGTATTTTGTTATAGTATGCAATAGTTTTCCTGCAGAAATTCTACTTTTCTAAATATTTTATGTGTTGTTTAATTTTAAACTCTGTAGTCCTTGTATTGGCAACATGGGCTTTCTATCATATGCGAACACTATGTAGAGGTGCTAATTACTCTCAGCCTACTAACGGTAGACAGTCTTGCCAGTGTCTTTCTGCTTAGAAGCTATTTAAAATATTCCATTGAATGTCCCATGTCCATTCCATTTTGTTTTTACAATGACGCTTATGAAGAATTGCTAAAATTGCAGTCTTGTGTATTGTGTTACTTATGGAGTTCATGACATAACATAAAACTCAGAAAACTTCTATGTGTCTTAAAATGACTGGGTTCCATTTAGTGTAGTGTACAGCAATGCTATGCACCAAGACTTTTTCATTTCAGCTCACAGCTACAAACAATAACAATCAGCAACACGTGTGGAACATAATATAACTTTCTTTTAAGTGGCATTCCACAGGTAGATTAGGTGTGCATTGGTCTTTGTACTGTAAATTAGTTAAAGATACCAATAGGTAAACAATGATTTGTGCTAAATGTTTGTGCACTCTATTGCTTAATGTTCAACCACGCTAGGTCACATTTTTCAATATTGTATGATTTCATTTATAAAACTCACTACTTTTGTAGGACATTTTTCAATTGGATATGTGGAATTGTATTTTGACATTTACCACCTTTGTGTCAATGATAAGGGAGAATAATACAAGTGTGCCTTTGTGAATTTATACATGTTAAAATGTAATGTATATTTTGTTGTGTGTTGATTAAATACCATGAACACTGATCTTATGTAATATCCAGTAAAATATTTCTAAACGTTTGCATCCTAGTATGTTTATTGCATAAGGAGTTTTGTTCACTTTAAACACTTAACTTTTTTTTACTGTGGAAATATGTTTTTGTTCAATACCATTTTAAAGAGATATTAGGTAACATTTACATACTTAATCAGAGCAACTTACAGTATTAAGCACATACATTATCATACTGGCACCCCATGGGAATCAAACCCACAACACTGGCATTGTTAGTGCCATGCCCAACCACCGGGACCCTACATTGCATGTAAGACTTCAAAATATTGTAGCCTTGTCCTATACAACATTATGTAGCCATAAGTGCTATGGTGGCTAGCTTATTACCAAGGATTCCCAAATGACTAATGATCAAATGTTTGAGATCTGTGATCCACAGAGTGCAACCATGAGCTGTTGAACTAGCTGCCTTTCTCTCAAAATTTGTGGATACCGCTACGTGTTTGGATAATTAACGACAGGTGTTGATTTCAACAATGTCTAATTAATCTAGAGAGAGACGCTTCGCTAGGCTTATGAAAATGTAATAGCCTCAAGCATTGCAGCCAATCATTAAATTGAATGCATAATTAATGACAGTAAAAAACAGATAATAACGTAGATGGATTATAACTGGATAATAGCTACAAATGTTGTGAATTTTATTCAGTATCAGTGGGTAACTCAAAGTTACTTAAAATTTCTCCTCCACTCTTATTTTTCTGTTTTGTATTTGTAATAATTTAGAACAATTAATATATTTTATTTGTCATTGTGACATTATGGATGTTTTTGTGTTGATCAGTCGCAAAAATTCCTAATTAGCTCCTGTTTTGATTTCATATTGTAACACAATAATATGTGGTAAAGTACAAGGGGGTGAGTACTTCTGAGAGTTATTGAGGGCGAATCCCCCTCTATCTCAGCTCTTTTCTCAACATTTGTTATTTCAACCGGACCATAAACTCTGGTAGATGCCTGACACTGGTCATTCTCAAACTCACTTTTGGCTGTCATTCACTTTTTGCAAACTTTATTCACACCTTTCTCCTTCAGAATACTAACTAACCAAGGAGCTATGTCTGATAAAAGCACCAGCTGAGCACAAAATCCATTTGTATGCATCCCTATATATTGTCAATGTATGACTGTTTCTCTTTTATGTTGTGTTTATTTGTATTGATTTCACTAGAAAATCTAGTCCAATGATGATCTCCTGTTGTACAGTATCGGCACAAAATGTTAATTTAAGCAGGTTGGCTGAGCGCTACCACCTACTCTTGATGATGCTGATATTACAGTTATACACACAAAAAAATGAAAGATCCGGAAGAAATGGGGTCATACAAGACACAGACAATTTTTTTAACACAGACAATTGTTAGCAACACTATAGCCCAAGACAGTTCTTAGAAATGTATAATGTATCAAATGTATTAATGACTATGTATCAAAATAGCAAAGAAAGTGTCAATTTTACACTTTGCCCGCACTACAAAAACACCTCTTGCCCCCAAATGAATGATATTAGGAAAGATTTTTAATTCTCCTTCGCTTCCTATTTTTCCACCGGCTAAGCCGAGTGTTCTATACTTGAAGTATTCAAATTGTCCACATGATGGCATTTGTAAATCGTCAATTCTTACTTAATCGTCAATACTGTACTGTATTAGAACGCTAAACCACTAATCTTCTAACACACTACTGCTAAATGCTAAAATCCTAACTCACAAAAAAATAATCTGAACCAAGAAGTGTCAAGATTAGCATACGTGTTACGACACGCTTGTTTTTATTTATTTTTTGCAGGAACACAACAGGTCTAATAAACTGTGTAGTAATTCCATCAGACCACTTTCCCCGTGATAAATCTGATAATTAGATTTTGGAGTGTCAGATGTTCTCAAATCTCAGTACGTGCATAACCTAAGTACATACATTGCGAGGTATAGATGGTGTACGAAGTGATAATCATTAAGCCAATGGTAGGCTACTTTATAACAGCGATTAGTTTGTTTCACAGACAATCAAGCTATAGTTTTAGTCTATTATACATTTCGGGCTATAGTAATATATTTATTCTGGACATCAAACAAGACCAAATTATCCCAACATTTTTATCATTATTATAGGTCTCTTGCAAGGGCATTTTTCCTCCCGGCGGAAGTAGACGGCCGCAAAAAATTGGGAGCTGTTCAGTGTTGGTCAGGGCGATTGCGTCGTTTTATCCTGCAATTTTGGGAAATACAAGTCGCTAAGTCATTTATTTTCTCCTCAGTAACATATTTGGATTGGAAACACATTGTAATGATCGCATTCTTCTAAACTGATATCGCATTTTGTTGTTCTTGTAAATAAGGAGAGGACTAGTTTACTTGCTAGTTGTCTTGTTAGCATAGCATTGTTAGGCATCCAAGGGAATTCTGCCGAGAAACAACTAAAATCGCCTGATTTGTGTGGAAACATGGAGTCAATGAAAGCTGCTTTCCGTTAGCTAGCTAAGTTTTGTGGATATTTGCAACCCCGAAGAAGATTTTCAAGTAACATTGGAAAGGCTTCCTTAAATCTTCCAGGACTTCATTATACATATTCTACAGGTCACAATTGAGAGTCGTTGGGAAGTGTGTTTTTCTGATTGTTTTTGGAATTACTTTCAGCATTATCGGAGCAACCGAAGCAAAGTTTTCCATAGAAAGAGCTCTTTTTGTTGCTAGATAGCGCTTGCTATCCAGCCAACGGCCGAGATTACAGATCAAACTAGCTAACGTTGACAATTGTAACTTCTGTCTGACGATTTTTAAGCATTAGATACCCCTTTCCTTAGCTGAAGGAAAACGTATTTTGATAGACACGTTTCTAGTTTTCTGGATATAGCGTTCCGTTTCCACCTCCCTGAAGTTAGCGGCTAGCTTGTTACTGTATCCTGGATAGCTTGTAAGCTAATTGCATCTCCAGCAAATTTTGGCACTCATTGGTTAGGAAACTAATTCAATTGCTATAGCTAATCAAAATAAGAAAATAACCTGGTTTATGCTGTACTATTGCTGCTATACTTACTAGATAGTTAGCGTTAGCTAATTTGCAACACGGGTTTCAACTCCGACTTGTCCGTTTTTAGAAATTCTTATGGTCACGAGGGGTTCTGCTCTTCCACGGATAGAGGAAAACCTGGAGGCTGGGAACACCAAATGGAGCTGAGTCAATTTTCATCATATTTAAAAAAAAAACATTTAATCTAGTCAACCAACAGACTGACTGCAATTACACCGGACCAAGCCAGATTATCTGGTTGTATTTTCGATAGGGTTTAACATTGAGAAAAATAAGTGTGACGCGAACCTTTTTGATTGACATCAAAGGATTCGTACATGGAGATAGATGCAGAAAGAGTGAAAGCGGAGCATATAGCAATATTTTCCATGGGAACAGATGTTTTTAGGAACGACCCTGACATTGGTGTCTACTGCGAAAAGGTGGAGAGCTTCTCGACGTAAAACGAGGTGTGAGTTGAGGTCCTAATTTATCAGACTCAAGAAATTGCTACAGAATGCTACAGTAGCAGCTAACGTTGCTTTGTCATCAGTGGCATATTGGCTGCTCGTTTGAATTACATTTTATTGCAAAGGATCGCACAACTATTGAATTCCGTCGTTTCTTTCAGTATTAGGACGTAACCAACATTGTTTTCACCTGGAGTCTGCTGCCTGCTCATTTTCATAGTATTGTGCTTTTGATATTCAGCGCTCAATGTTGTTGATTTTTTATGTCATCACTTTAAAGCTTCTCATCAACATAAACGGATGTTAGGAAGGCTTCTTTTCAAAGAGACTATCTTATTATTATTTGGAAAATGCTAATTGGATATAAATCACAGCAAATCTAGAAACGGAAGCCCAATGAGCGACACACAGTCCACTATCACTGACAGGTAAGTACAACCTATTCCATTACGTAGCCTCGTTTATCACATCCAACTGCCAATGTCAGCGGGCCTCCTGGCTGCTCCTTAAACTTTTTCTTTCAAAGAATATAGTGCAGGCGACATGCCATGTTATGCCTGATCTCAGTTTTTGTAAAGGCTTGCATGAAATATTTTTGCTTTTGGAAGTTTCTACAGGCTGTATTCGAATGGCAGTTCTTATCAGGTCATGTTATTTTGTCCATACATTTGACAGATTCTGTGGTCAGCCAATAGAAGTTGAGCCATGCCAACGTGTCAGTGCACAGATGTTATGGGTCGCCATTGGCCTTTTTACTAATGTACAGGTATCGCTGATAATTTCACCTGTACCTGATTAAGATTAATTGGGATAGGAAAAATGCATGCTTATATGAACACTTGCAGTTATTAAATGTTATGTCTTTATTTCCACAATGGAAGAAGTCAACACTTCAAACATTAATCTGAAAATTGCGCATTTGGATTGGACTTCATTGGAATTTTGGGTAAAAAAACAAATTTGGACAAAAACAAAGATTTTCAGAGTGTAAATGGATTATAACCTGTGTAGTTAGAATTTAAAATGCTGATGGTCAAAGTTGTAATAGATCATATGAAACATATCACATAACTTTTTTTCTTTTGTTATTCTGTTGGTTACTGTTTTTTTTTTATACTTATAATGAGGCATGCATTTGTGGTTTCTTGCCAATATACCACTAAGTGGTGTATCCAGAGATGTAGAAGTGTCCCAAATCCCCTTTGCTCGAGTCCGAGCTGAGTCACAAGTTACTATGGCCAAAGTCTATATTCTAGTTCTTGACTCCTGGTCCTAATGCTCAAGTCTTAGTACATCGGTCCATATGACCAAAACATGTTCTATTTACCCAGTCAAATGTAGTGCAGTGGCAGGTGGGATTTGGTTATTTAATGGTCTATCTTTCCTTTTTTTAATTTTTCTATCCCACCAAATGTTTGCATGTTGTCTTTTGGCAGTGGTTAAAATACCAGGGGTGTTTTAACCTCAATGAGTGTTTGGGAAATAATACCAGGGTTGTACTATTTCCAGAATCTGCGCAGAGTTGTCACATGCTGCGTAAACATATATGTAGACTAAAAGAAAAATACATACTTAAGGACCCTTTTCCAATAATACAGAGTTAAAAAAAATTAAGGGTGAAGAGATTGACATTATCAGTGATTGTTTTTTGAACCCCAGTCTGATTTCCTTCCTATTCTAGACCCCCCCCCCCTTCCTACTCTTTTTAGGGGTTTGAAAGGAGACAAAGGATGCACCATAACAGGTGTTCTGAGTTTCATATATCTGGAATGGTGTCATTATGTGTTGTAGCCTAAACTGTTATAATATAGGCAATGTTTGTGAATAGAAAACCAAAGCCCCTAGTTTGGTAAGCAGTGGTGTAGTGCATGTAGTCTGCACTAAAAAGAAATGTGCAAGAAGAGCATCGTTCATATTGACAGGCAGGCCTGTTCAACAATTTTATGCAGGAAGGTATTGGGTGAATTGACTCTAGACTTGAAGCACGGATACCACCTGCCATGCTTGATGTGGCAGTGTTGCAGTAGTAATAGTGAAGGGTATTTTCAGTGCCTTCCTTTGACACTGTAGAGGTCCTGGAGGACAGGGAGTTTCCTCTGACACTGCCTGGTGTAGATGTCCTGGACGACAGGGAGCTTCCTCTGACACTGCCTGGTGTAGATGTCCTGGACGACAGGGAGCTTCCTCTGACACTGCCTGGTGTAGATGTCCTGGACGACAGGGAGCTTCCTCTGACACTGCCTGGTGTAGATGTCCTGGACGACAGGGAGCTTCCTCTGACACTGCCTGGTGTAGATGTCCTGGACGACAGGGAGCTTCCTCTGACACTGCCTGGTGTAGATGTCCTGGACGACAGGGAGCTTCCTCTGACACTGCCTGGTGTAGATGTCCTGGACGACAGGGAGCTTCCTCTGACACTGCCTGGTGTAGATGTCCTGGACGACAGGGAGCTTCCTCTGACACTGCCTGGTGTAGATGTCCTGGACGACAGGGAGCTTCCTCTGACACTGCCTGGTGTAGATGTCCTGGACGACAGGGAGCTTCCTCTGACACTGCCTGGTGTAGATGTCCTGGACGACAGGGAGCTTCCTCTGACACTGCCTGGTGTAGATGTCCTGGACGACAGGGAGCTTCCTCTGACACTGCCTGGTGTAGATGTCCTGGACGACAGGGAGCTTCCTCTGACACTGCCTGGTGTAGATGTCCTGGACGACAGGGAGCTTCCTCTGACACTGCCTGGTGTAGATGTCCTGGACGACAGGGAGCTTCCTCTGACACTGCCTGGTGTAGATGTCCTGGACGACAGGGAGCTTCCTCTGACACTGCCTGGTGTAGATGTCCTGGACGACAGGGAGCTTCCTCTGACACTGCCTGGTGTAGATGTCCTGGACGACAGGGAGCTTCCTCTGACACTGCCTGGTGTAGATGTCCTGGACGACAGGGAGCTTCCTCTGACACTGCCTGGTGTAGATGTCCTGGACGACAGGGAGCTTCCTCTGACACTGCCTGGTGTAGATGTCCTGGACGACAGGGAGCTTCCTCTGACACTGCCTGGTGTAGATGTCCTGGACGACAGGGAGCTTCCTCTGACACTGCCTGGTGTAGATGTCCTGGACGACAGGGAGCTTCCTCTGACACTGCCTGGTGTAGATGTCCTGGACGACAGGGAGCTTCCTCTGACACTGCCTGGTGTAGATGTCCTGGACGACAGGGAGCTTCCTCTGACACTGCCTGGTGTAGATGTCCTGGACGACAGGGAGCTTCCTCTGACACTGCCTGGTGTAGATGTCCTGGACGACAGGGAGCTTCCTCTGACACTGCCTGGTGTAGATGTCCTGGACGACAGGGAGCTTCCTCTGACACTGCCTGGTGTAGATGTCCTGGACGACAGGGAGCTTCCTCTGACACTGCCTGGTGTAGATGTCCTGGACGACAGGGAGCTTCCTCTGACACTGCCTGGTGTAGATGTCCTGGATGAACAGGGAGCTTCCTCTGACACTGCCTGGTGTAGATGTCCTGGATGAACAGAGAGCTTCCTCTGACACTGCCTGGTGTAGATGTCCTGGATGAACAGAGAGCTTCTTCTGACACTGCCTGGTGTAGATGTCCTGGATGACAGGGCGCTTCCTCTTGACACTGCCTGGTGTAGATGTTCTGGATGACAGGGAGCTGCTTGTCGAACCACACTCTAAAAGAGGCTTGCTATTAATGGCGATGTAGTTGCTGTACCAAACATTGCAGCAACCAGTCAAGATGCCTTCAGTTGTGCAGCTGTATGTTTTTCAGGGTCCGACGGCCCGTAGTGATGCCGACCTAGTATGGAACCTCAAGCGTTCTACTCGCTACGCTTCGGCCCTATCGCTGCAGCCATGCTCCCTCCATTTTCTGTGGTGTTGAGGGGGGCGGTTGTTTCCCTGGCACCTCGCCACCTGGTCTCGGACCTCCTCGTCATGGACTGCCTCGTCATCAGTGATCAGGCCTTCATCCGTCGTCGTCATCAAACCTGGCACCAGTGTTGGAGTTGTGCGCAGTTCTGCACGCACCTGTACTGTTTGTTAGGGTTGTCCAATGTTTTCATGGCCACAGATGCCATGAAAACAAGGCATCTGAATTGGAGTAGGTCTGGGTGCTAGTGCTACTGGACGAAAGTCATTTTAGGCGGACTGCCTTTGCTCTTGTGCACAGGGACAATGGCGGTCGGCTTGAGACCAATTTTGTGTTATGGGCTGGACGGAGAGAGAGTTGACAGTGTCGTGGAAGAGAGCAGCCAGCTGGTCGGTGGAGTACACACCCTGGTATTTCATCATGGTGTTCCATCTGGCTCTGTTTAAGTGATGCTTATAACCTATATTAAAACAACAAACCAACATGTGGCCCTGTCGTTGCAGTGTTGTTCTGAACAAAAGTGCTGAACAAGCAACACAGCAACACCCCTTATCGTTGCTCAACGCAGCACTATAGCCTTCCCATTGAAATTGCTCTTTTTAGTCGTGACAAACCTATGACCATTTACAACCGTCTTGGCCACAACCATTGATTACCAACAGGGTTATTGTTGCAACACCAAAGACGGAGTACATTTGATTTGAGCTGGTTTAAGTGCATCAGCCACAGTCTTGGTATTTGAGTGTTTGTGGAGTGACTGTCTGTTGATGAGGCCCAAATAGAGAGAAGGTGCAATTTGATCCTCAGCTCCTGGAAGCCCACGTTCCTGCAAATAAGGAAATCAGATTCATCAACTACAGTACAATCAATGATAATATTTTAGTTTTTCTACACAGAAGATCATACACAATTATTTGCTCATGCTACTTAAATTCAAATGAGGTCACAGGCCCCCCAAAAAAACCACTTGCGAATCTCTCTCTCTCACTGCTTTGGTTTGTTTAAGTTGTGTGCATTGCCCAGCGTGGGACTGTGCGGTCAGTGCATGCGGTTAGCTCTTTGTCATGGAGTTTTGCTGATCTCCACTTTTTTTTTTCCTCCCACCCCCCCTGAGGCCATCCCGGGGAAGTGGTGACATCACTGATAAACAATGCTTTTCACTGGGACCGCGCCCCCTTTCGGCCCTCTTCCACAGGTCTTCTGGTCTGGCAGTCAGAGGAAGGCCAGAGTGGTCTGTTGCTCTACCTGGCTGTTTGAATGACAAACAAGACAGTATCTGTGGAAGGTTTTTGTAATTCGTGTTTGGCATTCACAGTGCTCCTAACATAGGTTGTTGTGACAATATTGTTTTGTCCGGCCTCAAGTTTTTGCTCTGATGCTGTGTTCATAACCATGTGGGAGGTTAGAATTTCCCGGTTGTTAAGTTGTAAATACCATTTAAATGCGTGCTGATTAAAATGTATAATGCTTGTAAGTATATTTTAGAAAACACCCATTAATAGATTCATTTTTATGTGGTACATTCCCACTTCCCACTTGGATATGAATGCACTATGATAGTACCTGAGATGCGCTGTTGTGCAAATAAAGGGAGTTTGTCTGTAGCACGATAGGACACTTCTCCTCTTCTACTTCAGGGTAATGTGATCAGCAGTGACTGCTAAGGAAATGCAAGTCAGGGTGCATTTCCAAATTTTTCTGACAACTTCATCTCTGGCTTTCTTATAAAGAGCAGGTTTTAACCCCTTCGCTCACTTAAACTATGTCTCAGCAGGCTCAACACTGAAAAAGGCTATGAAAAGGTTTATACATAGCTCTGAAACAGGCTACTCCCTAGGGTTTACACTAGCCGGCAAATGCTGGCTTTCCACCGGTATCGCATGTAGTTGTCCGGCAGATGAAAATATCAACAGCCAAAATGTCCGGTGGGAAATATGCCAAATAAATAAATTGATTCCTAGCATATTAAATAGCCTAATATTGTGTGCCCTATATGATCTGTTGCCAAGAAAACAACAACAGCAGCCTCCGCTTGCTGTTTCAGTAAGACATTACTGTGTGTTTGGTCATTTGACTAAGTGTGGCAAGCCACTCAAAAGCTGCGCACTCCGGCAGCAACTCCAGCAACGACTAAATATTGAAGGCGAAGCAGACATCCCTGGGCCGGTAATAAAATAAAAATAACTGAGGCCAGCTAGACCACAGAAAAGCGTTTGATATAGCCTTACTTACGTAGAAACATGTTTCAACGTTTTGGCCTAATATGCCCTGGGACAACATGTCCATTATCTTATTAGGGATTATGGCTGGAAAGGACAAAATCCGACTTTTTGTCTGTCGGCAGAAAGTATAGTGTAGACTCTGCTACTGACAATGTTTATACATAACTCTGTAAATTGCTTTTGTTCCTAAATTTAATATTTAAATGATAACTGAAAATCCTCCAGTTCAGTTTTTTCTACCAGGCCACCGGCCATTGCACATAACTAGTTCTCTGCCTCGTTTAGACTCCTTGAAAAGGTATAGTTAGATTTCTTTAGATGTATATTTAATAAAGAAGCACGTGTTGGCTACTTCAATTTCTGCGTTACAGAGATTGCGATGGAATCACAGAATGCAGACATAAACACAACATTTTGTCAAGTGTTTTTTGTATATAAATATATTGTGCATTCGGGAAAAGATTCAGACCCTTTTTGTTTTCAGTCCTATTCTAAAAGTGTTTAAATGTACTTTTCTCATCCATCTGCACACAATATTGCAAAGGCAGGTTTTAGAATTCTTTGAAAATGTGTATATAAAAAAAACACAAATCATGTGTTCTTCTTATATTTACATACAGTACCAGTGACAATTTTAGACATGTTTTCAAGTGATTGGGTAAGTGTCTCCAAACTTTTCATTGGTACTGTAAGTGTTGAGACACTTTGAAATAGCCCTTGAAATTGAGCTCAAGTGCATCCTGTTTCCATTGAGCACCCTTGATCTTTTACAGCTCGATTTGAGTCCACTTAATGTGAATTTAATTGATTGGAAAACATTTGGAAAGGCACACCTGTCTATACAAGGTCCCACAGTTGACCGTGCATATCAGAGCAAAAACCAAGCCACGAGGCCGAAGGAATTGTCCGTAGAGCTCCAAGATAGGATTATGCCAAGGCAAAGATCTGGGGAAGGGGTTCATCACATTTTCCGCAGCATTGAAGGTCCCCAAGAATTGAGTGGGCTCTGTCATTGTGTAATGGAAGAGGTTTGGAATGTCCAAACAGCAATCCTCAGTAAAAGCCACATGACAGCGATGTCTGGTCACTACCATAAAGGCCTGATTGATGGAGTACTGCAGGGATGGTTCTGGAAGTTTATCCCATTGCCACAAAGGAGCTCTGAAGTCGGGTTCTCGGTCATATTCCCACTTTTGGTGTTTTGATGATGATGATGGTGGTGGAGAGCGACGGTACAAACACATTGGTCCAAAATCCCCCAAAGGCGGTTTAGATCTGGTGACTGCGAAGGCCATAGCAAATGATTCACGCCATTTACATACTCCTCAAACTATTCAGTGGCCCACAGTGCCCTGTGGATGGGGGGCGTTGTCGTCCTGGAAGAGACCTCTCCCATCAGGATAGAAATATTTCATCATAGGATTAAGATGAGCACCCAGAATAACTTTCCAACGACTTGATTTGCAGTGACCCTTCCCCCTAAAGGGACAAGTGGGCACTGCATAACAGAGCCTCCAGACACCTCCCTGCAGGGGTCAGGAACTCACACCCGTACAGTTCTCTTGGTGTACGCCACATTTGCACTCGCCCACTTGTCAGGAATATGGTGAAGGATGACTCATCTGTCCATCTCTTTTCTCTATGTCTCTGTAGACCAGTGCCTATGGTTTCTACGCCACTGAACTCTCAAATGTGCATTTGTCTTTGTGTTGAGGGGTTTAGGCACTGCAATAAAACTTTTATATCCCTCTCTGTGTAGTTCTCAATGCACTGTTCTTGCTGACACAGCCGGATCTTCCGTTAAATATTGCAGAAATGCACCAGCATCATGGTCATTGAATGTGCACTTTCGACCACAATTTCCGACCCGATTTACCGATGTTTTTCCCGTAGATGTAAATGCAGATGTAACTGAAGTCACAGTTCCTATTGCAACACCAGCCAGTTTAGCAGTTTTTGTGCCTGAAGTTCCTGCCATTGGTGCCCCAAAGTCATTTGGATCCTCTCCTCTTGCCATCTCCAAAATCTGGGCCTGCTCAGTATTTTTATACATGCCACAGTGCATGATGGGATGTTGGCTGCTTAATTGTATCATGCAGTTCACCTGTGTGGAAGCATCTGCATTTCTTATCTTCCTCCACATTCATTTGTGTTTTACATGTAATTTGTTTAAACTTTCTTTATATTTTATTAACAAAGACCTTCCAAAATGTCTTAACAGACAATTAACAGACAATGTCAAAGTTATTTTGAAGTACACATTTCCCTTGCTGTTATTGTACATTATACAATGCTGGATATAAATGTAGTAAATAAGATAGATAAGGTATTTATCTCTCAGAACTGCTCTAATAAATGCTGGTCTTTGGATAAGGAGTGAATTGTCATTTAAATTAGCAATATTTCTGAAGATCCTGAGGTGCTTTGACATAGTTGGCTGCATTAAAACCACTTAATTGTCCTCCCTAGAACATCAAGTTAACTTTTTCGTTCACCAGGAAATGTTTCAGGTAGATTCAAAATCTGCCAGCCACTAATTTTGGCAGCCAACCCCTATACCTTTACTCCATAAAACACAAAACGGACAAGTATGCCGCGTAATGATTCCAAACAAATATTATTTCTAGCAAGGTGTGAAGTGGCATATGGCTGCTCAATTTACAAAATCTAGTGACTTCACCCGAATCTACTCTAACCAAAATATCACAGAATGGAAATATTCAGCTGCGCCTGAAAGCCGGTTACCGTGGAAACAGCGACAACAGTACTTGCGTGCGTCTGTATCGCCACTCGCTAGCTGACCAGAGTCTGACTGTCCTGTAGTAATTTGACGTTGTTGCTAGCAGTTGTTGTTTAAACACCACGTGTGTGAACAAAACTATGAAAGAAAAAAACAAACACTGGCTTCGGGAGATTTTTGGGTGAAAGGTATCTTGCAGTGGAAATGAATCTTTCACTGATCCGCTACGGTATTGCACATGATGTTGGCTGGTCTATTTAGTGTGTGCTGGATTCATTGGCTTGCTCCAACTATGTGGACAGTGTGCTCTGTGTTTCTCTAGTCGCACATTAATACAATAGCAACTTTTCTGTGTGCCATGAAAATTTAAATTAATGGGTCTAACAAAATGTTAAAGTAAGGTATTTGTTTCTCTTGCTCTGGCCGCTATAGTTTTGCCATGCCGGAGCTCCAAGGTAAAATTAACACAGTGGAAAAGCTGGAAAGCTCAGCCGGTCTGATTTATCCTCAACCACTTTCACATGTTTCTAATTTATCATAGGCTAAGTATGTAATTCCCAAATGTTTTACATATATTGCCATATTTAAATGTGTAGCTTATGTCAT